>NC_065529.1:39482177-39483265 GCF_006386435.1 Epinephelus moara | reverse complement strand
CTGGAACATTTAATTGGCCTAAAAGGTTCTGCACTAAGATGGTTTAAATCTTATTTATCTGATCGTTTTTAGTTTGTTCACGTTCATGAAGAATCATCCTTACGTACTAAAGTTTGTTTTGGAGTTCCGCAAGGTTCTGTGCTCGGACCAATCCTATTTACTCTATATATGCTTCCTTTAGGTAACATCATTAGAAATCACTCTGTAAATTTCCATTGTTATGCGGATGATACACAGTTGTATTTATTAATGAAGCAGGATGAAACTAATCAATTAACTAAACTTCATAACTGCCTTAAAGACATAAAAACCTGGATGAGCACCAATTTCCTGATGTTAAATTCAGACAAAACTGAAGTTATTGTTCTTGGCCCCAAACAACTCAGAGACTCTTTATCTGATGACATAGTTTCTCTAGATGGCATTGCTCTGGCCTCTAGCACTACCGTAAGAAACCTCGGAGTAATATTTGATCAAGATTTGTCTTTTAATTCTCATTTAAAACAAACCTAACGGACTGCATTTTTTCATCTGCGTAATATTGCGAAAATTAGAGCTATCCTGGCCCGAAAAGTTGCAAAAAAATTGGTCCACGCTTTTGTTACCTCTAGGCTGGATTACTGTAACTCTCTATTATCAGGTAGCTCTTATAAATCTTTAAAAACTCTCCAGCTAATTCAGAATGCAGCAGCACGTGTACTAACAGGAACTAAGAAACAAGATCATATTTCTCCTGTTTTAGCTTCTCTGCACTGGCTCCCTGTAAAATCCAGAATTGAATTTAAAATCCTACTGTTAACTTATAAAGCTCTAAATGGTCAAGCTCCGTCATTTCTAGAGAGCTCATAGTGCGTTATTATCCAACCAGAACACTGCGCTCTGAGAACACAGGGTTACTCGTGATCCCTAAAGTCTCCAAAAGTAGATCAGGAGCCAGAGCCTTCAGCTATCAGGCTCCTCTCCTGTGGAATCATCTTCCTGTTACGGTCCGGGAGGCAGACACCGTCTCCACATTTAAGACTAGACTTAAGACTTTCCTCTTTGATAAAGCTTAAAGTTAGGGCCGGCTCAGGCTTGCCTTGTACCAG
>NC_065529.1:39478228-39481738 GCF_006386435.1 Epinephelus moara | reverse complement strand
CTCTCTCTCTCTCTCTCTCTGTCTCATTGTGTCATACAGATTACTGTTAATTCATTATGCTGATCTGTTCTGTACGACATCTATTGCACGTCTGTCCGTCCTGGAAGAGGGATCCCTCCTCAGTTGCTCTTCCTGAGGTTTCTACCGTTTTTTTCCCCCGTTTGGGGGAGTTTTTCCTTATCTGCTGTGAGGGTCCAAAGGACAGAGGGATGTCGTATGCTGTAAAGCCCTGTGAGGCGAATTGTGATTTGTGATATTGGGCTTTATAAATAAAATTGAATTGAAATTGAAGCTTTAAGTTCTGTCTACTCCCTGTCTAAGGGACAAAATCAGGTTTAAAAACATCCATGGTACAAAAGAAATGTCTGTTCTAGGTTTCCCAGGCGATACAACGTGGACTTTCAAATATACCAAGCTGGTGAAATACTGGAAAATTAATGTTGAAATATTTAAATGGGAAGTGTTAAAAATGAGATCGAGAGCACTTTTTCAACCATTACAAGTCCCAAACTAGACATTTAAAGGATAAATCCAATTTTCAGTCGTTAATGGAAAGGTCCAGTGTGACTTCTGGCACACAAAGCAGTAAAAGAATCCCCTTACAGGCAGAAATAAAATTCAGTACACTTCAATAGGACTTATAATCCACAGATTTGTGTGGGTAGAGATATTTGTTTCTGATGTAAGAAAGTGAAAGACAATGTGTGAAGGATCTTCAGAAAGATGAATTGTGTCTTTGTTACACTGGGATGTGTGTGGAATATAATTTGAAGCTTGCTGATGGGGCATCCTGTGGGGGGTGCTCTGGGAGTATGGGGTTGGTGGCCCTCTGCTAAGGGTCATCCAGTCCCTGTACCGAAGGGGCGCGAGTCTGGTTCACGTGGCCGGCAGTAAGTCAGACCTGTTCCCGGTGAGGGTTGGACTCCGCCAGGGCTGCCCTTTGTCACCGGTTCCGTTCATAACTTTCATGAACAGAATTTCTAGGCGCAGCCGAGTGGTGGAGGGTGTCAGGTTCGGTGACGGGAGGATTTCGTGCCTGCTCTTTGCGGATGACGTGGTTCTCCTAGCTCCATCGAACAGTGACCTCCAGCTCTCGCTGGGACGGTTCGCAGCCGAGTGTGAAGCGGCTGGGATGAGAATCAGCACCTCCAAGTCTGAGGCCATGGTCCTCAGTCGGAAAAGGGTGGATTGCCCACTCCAGGTCGGGGGGAAGGTCCTGCCTCAGGTGGAGGAGTTTAAGTATCTTGGGATCTTGTTCATGAGTGAGGGTAGGATGGAGCGGGAGACTGATAGGCGGACTGGGGCGGCGTCAGCAGTGATGCAGGCGCTTAACCGGTCCGTTGTGGTGAAAAGGGAGCTTAGCCAGAAAGCGAAGCTCTCGATTTACCGGTCGATCTACGTTCCAACCCTCACCTATGGTCACGAGCTCTGGGTAGTGACCGAAAGAACGAGATCGTGAGTAAAAGCGGCCGAAATGAGTTTCCTCCGCAGGGTGGCTGGGCTCAGCCTTAGAGATAGGGTGAGGAGCTCGGACATCCGGGAGGGACTCGGAGTAGAGCCGCTGCTCCTCCACATCGAGAGGAGCCAGTTGAGGTGGTTCGGGCATCTGGTAAGGATGCCTCCCGGACGCCTCCCTTGGGAGGTGTTTCGGGCATGTCCAACCGGGAGGAGACCTCGGGGCCGCCCCAGGACACGTTGGAGGGATTACATCGCCTGGCTGGCCTGGGAACGTCTCGGGGTTCCCTCGGAAGAGCTGACGGAGGTGGCTGGGGAGAGGACTGTCTGGGCTTCTTTGCTGAGGCTGCTGCCCCCGCGACCCGGACCCGGATAAGCGGAGGAAGACGAGTACGAGTACGAGCTTGCTGATGCTTTCAGATCTACATAACTTGTAGTATGCAGCAAACGGGGGCAAGTGAGTGAGTCTGTAAGGTGATAAGTCTCAAGTAAAAAAACTGAATGAAAACAAGACAAAACAGTTTGAACGACATTCGCTCACCAAATATCTCCTGTTCAGTAATAGGTGTTAAAAGACAGGAAAGTAGATGTTATATCTGCTCGGTGTACTTTCATTTGTCAAGCATGAGTATGAACATGAAACGTGGGTGTGTGTATGAGTAACAATGTTTATTTTAAAATGCATGTGAGTGGTGTAACAATTCTCCAAACTCACGGTTCAGTTCAGGCCCTGATTTTTTTTCCAGGTTGCACCTGGAGCAGCCATATGGCATTCAATTAGTCTCAAAACCCACACACATTAAAAAACAGCCTGTGCACATAATATGAGTCCACAGAATGAAATCTGTGAGGAGGAAAACGCTGTGCACAAACGCAGTCTTGCGAGCACGAGTGGAAGTTTGTATCACAGTTTTGGTCTCAGTTTAAAACCCTAATCCATACTTCTTCTCATGTTTGTTGTAGGTTTTATTTTATTTTATTTTATTCATCCATCCATCCATCCATCCATCCATCCATCCATCCATCCATCCATCCATCCATCCATCCATTTTCATCCGCTTATCTGGGGCCTAGTCGGGGGGCAGCAGGCCAAGCAAAGCGCCCCAGACGTCCCTCTCCCCAGCAACTTTTTCAAGCTCCTCCTGGGGGACCCCAAGGCGTTCCCAGGCCAGATGAGATATATAATCCCTCCAGCGTGTTCTGGGTCTGCCCCGGGGCCTACCAGTGGGACGTGTCCAGAACCTCTAACAGGAGGCGCCCAGGAGGCATCCTGACCGGACGCCTGAACCACCTCAACTGACCCGTTTCAACGTGAGGGAGCAGCGGCTCTACTCCGAGCTCTCTCCGGATGTCTGTGCTCCTTACCCTATCTCTAAGGCTGAGCCCTGACACCCCACAGAGGAAACTCATTTCAGCCAACTTGTATCTCATTCTTTCGGTCACTACCCAGAGCTCATGACCATAGTGAGGTTTGGGACATAGATGGACTAATAAACAGAAAGCAGCAGATGCCACAACAAACCGCCGATCCATCTCACGCTCCATTCTACCCTCACTCGTGATGACTTAATTTACTTATTATTATTATGTATTTATTTTCTTTATTTATTCATCTAACCTTTATTTACACAGGGTAAAATGACTGAGCACAGATACTCTGTTATAGCAATGTTCTCTAAACAGTTTACCAGAAAAATACAACCAAAATAACCGCAGCAGATGGAGTGAGGTAATAAAATCAGAAAACTGGCAGTACAGGCTCAGAGCTCCTGGAGCATCAGTGACTTGCTGGTTATTAAGGGCCACAGCATGACATATACGGCCATTTACCAACAAGGGCTTTGCAGATAAGTAGTAGTAGCAGGGGTTATTATGTCGCTCACACAGCAGAGGCCAGCCAACATCATATAGAATGATGTATTGAGTGTTGTAATTATCACCTGTAATGAGCCTGGATGTGGAGTGTAAATGGTGTCTATAGCAGCTTTGGAGTGGAGGCAGCAGCATGTCGATAATATGACATCCATGTCACTCAAACTGAGAGAAAAACAGTCC
>NC_065529.1:39366755-39477728 GCF_006386435.1 Epinephelus moara | reverse complement strand
TACTCTGGTTATCAAATATAGTTTAGAGATCTTTAGATTTCTGTAGGTGGTGCTGTCTGTTCGTCTGACTCTTTTTCAGCATACAAAAAAAGTAAAAACTTCAATGGATCAGCACCTATAATTAAGGAGAGTGCCTAATCGTAAATGGCTGCATTTATGAATATAGCGCTGTGCAATTTGCCTCTCGTTCATGCAGGCAGCGGACAGCAGGTTTGACATTCAGTAAAGGTGATGGACCAGACTGCCCAGTGTGAAGCAAGGTTGTGTGTCTGCATCCTGCTGGGCACCCAGGACTAGAGGTTGAATCTCTGACTTGTGCGGGTCGTCATTACGATGCAGACAGACACATGTCCCACAAATAGACTGCAGAGACAATTATGCTAACACTGGACCTGCTTCACTTCTCCTCATTTTCTGATGGGACAAACCAGCGCCCACAAAACCACTGAAATACTGTACACAGCCAGCTGCTGCAGATGCTGAAGGGATCAGGGGCTGAAATGGAGCCCGATGATGAACGGGCTGACGTCTCTACCTGTCATGGTTTTATGTGTCTCGGAATAGTCTCCAATATTTATTAATAATATATCAAATAACTAATTCAAAAAGGCACATCACACCCATCGCTCACATATGAACATAGTCACGCAGGAGCAGTGAAGCGCTGCCACAGCCTCCCATCAGATGTTAAATGCCTTGCTTAGAGACACTACAGTACGATGGCAAATTGTCTACCTCACATTTCCATGCTAAGATTTGTCTACAGACTGGATTCAAACCAGAAGCCTTCAAAATAAAAGCTAATTTCTGCAACCAGCAGACGCCCTTTAATTGGATATACAGTATGATACATGGAAAACACTATTCAAGATGGAAAAAGAAGAAGAAAGGTTGGTAATAGTATCTATTGCAGTGGTGGATCCTCCAATAGATGACATAACCCCACCTCCAGACCATTCTTTTGTATGTAATTTGTATTTTTTAAATATTTTTTAAAAGATCAGACATAATGGAAAATAGAGTAGGGTCAATTTCCAGTTGTGCCAGTCCGGTCCGGTCCAGTGTATGAGCTTAAACCAGTTTGATTTTATGCAGCTGAAAGTAGCTTGTGCTGATGGTAACTTGTGCTGATGGTGTCATGGTGCTGAACCCAACATGGTGTCTTGCATTAATAAAAGGCAATATGAAAATTTGATCAACATCATGTGTGTTACTAAACAGACTAATGGAGCCACTGGTGTCTGACTGTCTGTGAGCCGAGGCTGGTGTTGGCATTTTCAGGAGATGTGAGGGGCAGAA
Source organism: Epinephelus moara (assembly GCF_006386435.1). Classification (NCBI taxonomy): domain Eukaryota; kingdom Metazoa; phylum Chordata; class Actinopteri; order Perciformes; family Serranidae; genus Epinephelus; species Epinephelus moara. Next base: position 39,476,429 of record NC_065529.1, on the reverse strand, counting down.
TGGTGCATGGTGTGTTTGTTTAGAACAAAGTTAATGTGTTTTGGGGTGACAGAGGAGACATATGGCAGGAAAAAAAGAAAAACCTGCACCAGTATGGCAACATTTTGGATTTGAAGCCGACATAAGAGGTGGCTTTGATCAGTGCAAGCGAGGCAGCGCTGCTGTTGTGAGCTAAACTTTTGTCGGACAGCGTGCTTGTATTTATATCTGTTGCTTGCTTGGAAAGCACCACAATAGATGAGGAACGGCTGATTCATGAAGTTAAGATGAGGAATTATCTACAAAAGAAAAACGTATTATTTTACTACAAAAGCCTAAATAAGGTGGAGACTGACTGGAGAAAGATCGCCAGGGAGGGGAGAGTTAGCAAGCTAAGCTACTTGCTGTTGGGTAAATTGTCATTCCAGTAGATATCACAATAAAAATCATGTGTTATCGGTTTCAAAAGTCATGTTACAAAGAAGGAAGAGAGCACATAGGCTGCTTACTCATCTTTTCAGTGGTTACACCTCCAGCCTGATCTCAAGCAAACAGCTGATATTTACATGATTTGTTAACATGAAGTAGCTCTAATAGAAATTCATATTGAATGGATTTAGTGCGGACAGAGAGCTCAGATGTTTCGTGATACAACATGATGGTCTGACACCTTCTCATCCAAGTGTAGTCACTGTTGGCTCCCAAAAACCAACTTGAAACCAACTGAAATGCCAAACATGATGCTGCCGACAGGTATTGTTCAGGCTTGCGGAGCATTCCTTGGTCATGTATACAGCACATTCAGAATATGCATCTCAGTTGGGGTTTGTATCACAGTTAGAGACGCACAGCCTTAGCTCTGTGTGTATCCATTGTTTGTTGTACACAAACCAACTCGCCAACATATTTCAAGGCTGCGGGGTAGAGATGCACGCCCAAAGGCAAAGCCCACATTTAGAAGGGGAAACATACTTGAATCATTATGAAAGACTTGGGTATCAACAGGTTTTGGATATGTACAAATGTTGCAACACCAAAATCCTAATTTGGACAAAGAAGCAAAATGGCACAAGCAGCTCCAGCCATTCCACTTTTCCACATTTTGACATGATAAATGACACATTAGGGCACATTTATCGGAGAATGCATGACTGCCTTTAAACAGGAATATTAGTGCCTTTTCATCAGTTATATAAACAGCTTAGTGGAATATGGTCTTTTTCAGAATAAGGGCAGAAAACTGGAAAATTTCATGCATGTAAACATGGTCACTGATGCCTCTGCATCACTCAGACAACTCGTACCAACATGTGGTACCTCTCGTCCTTCACAGTCAAACTCTGAACCTGTAGTGGAAACAGTTGCTCCTACAGTCACCCGTTTGCTGTTGGGACACGGTGCATATGTTCAGGAGCAGCAACACCTGGTAAAACTCTGTATACCAGTCCAATGCAGTGTTTGTTAATATCAAACCAGTTTGAAATTTTTTTGCACGTGCCCAACCCCAATGAAAAATGAGCCGAAGACCTAATGCTCACGGTCTGTCTGTAGTTCTCTGGTAGTTAGTTTTATTGTTACAGCTACATTGTTTATTTGCATTGATTTCCCATTTGCACTGTGCTTGACTGTAACATTTAAATATACTTATTTTAATACTCAGGTACTGGAAGTCAATGAAACCCCCAGAAATAAAAGAATGGGTCAACTATAGGACAAAAGCTGCCTCTTACGAATCCACTCTGACTAGTATGACAAACCGTGCTCACGGATCAATCTGAGGGGATTTTACATATACCCAATACAGGGTATTGTGCTAGGTGCAGCACTGCTACTATGATAACATAGAGTAAATGAGAAAAGACTCATTAGTTCAGTCAGGATTGCCTTTGCATATTAAAGCATTTCAATTAAAAGCATTTTCCTATATTTAGTAAATTATTTATGAATTGCTAATTGGAAGTGGGGATTTTGCATTTAATGACAAAGGCTGAATTAATTACACATCAAGTGTTTAATTAGGTCGCTGTAAGTAAGTAATCCTGCAGCCTGAAGTCATAAAATACAGTTTGCTTTTTACAGTAGTGTTGAAGTGACTGCTCTGTTGACGCAGTTTTCTCATATGTAATTATCCCCTCTTTTGTCAGGTGCACATGCTCAGCGGCCACAGTATGCACTGATGTATTGCAAGATGTTGTAATAAGATTTAACTGTGTGAATCCAGTTGTTAATTGGGCTTGTAGCACGTGGAAGGCGAGATTACACTCGCGGAGCAACAGCAATTAAGTCTAAATGATTGCTTTATAAAGTTATTATCTCTTACCTTTTTTTGGAGAATTATTAGAGGTGCCCGGTGCGGACGCGCTTCCTCACTGCTCTTATGATAATGATGAACGCAACAAAAGGTGCGTCAGTGGGTTTGATTTTGCAGAAGGTGAAAGGAGGGAATTATTATTGTCGCATAGGTGGTAGAATTTTTTAAAAAAAATCGGATTCCAGCCCGTGTGAAGCAGCGGAGTGGAGAGGTGAGTTCAGCCCGAGCCTCTGCACGTATCAGCCCGCATCTGATGCTCAAGTCTCTCTTTTCCTTTCTTTTAAATCGAACATGTTGTCACTGTCATGTGACCATTCCCCACCGTCCAATGCGCTCTCTACTACTCCTCCATCCACACACACCAAATAATGCTGCAGCTTACTATGCAGCTTTTAACAGCTGGGGGAGGAAAGACACACACGTTTGCCCCACATGCGTAAAACTGGCTGAATGCACTGCAAGCAAAAACCTGTTTGGGAATATTATAAAGGATTTTTGCACATTTTCAAACTATTTACCAAACACTCACCAAAAAGCTGAGAGTGTTTACTGGTTTAAAGAAAGAGCCCCCCCCCCCCCAAAATATCCCATTCATTCAAGTTCAGGGAAATGTGTTTGTATTTTCCATTCACTTTTCCTCCACTCAGTACATCTGCTGGATGTAATCCGCCTGCCCTCCACCACACACCATCTCCTTTTAAAGCCTCATCCATCTTTCGTGTCATTCTGTGTCCATCAGCGATTCGTGTTTGGCTGTATTTCGCCTCCGGCACTGCTGATGTGAGGGATTTGATATCTAAGTCTGTGTGAAGCCGCATGAATCCAGCCGGTGAAATTATGGATCCCACTGGGGTAATGGATAAAAGCGCTGTGCCTGATCCACCAAAGCAGAAAGTTGTTTTTTTTTAATGATTATGTTTGAGAATGAGCCTTGAGATGGTTGTTTTCACATAAGAAGTTCCATATCGTGAATTTTAGAGTTTAAAAAAAAAAAAGATGCTGGAACAATTCTTTTTAGCCATGTTGGTTCACTTTTTGGTCCAGATTGAAATATGTCAGTAACTATAATTTTCATAAAACTTTGTTCAAACTAGGGATGCATGATATTGGATTTTTTGCAGATATCCAAAATAATCCATACTTAACTTATTTGACCAATAACCGATACTGATACTTTTTTCCCTATAATTTTGGTGATCATAAGGTCCCCTCTGTGGTGGAATTAACATCATATTATCCTTGCATACTCTTATCGTGACGGCCCACCAGCAGATACAGACATGACATACAATACTTTTCAATGTATGTGATATTCATTAACTATGCAAATTAGGAAAAGGCATGTTGGCCGATTCTGATCTGTTCATTTTAAAGCTGATAGCAATGACATACCAATATCATCAGTCAGCCCGGTCTCACTGCAAAGTCGTCGAAATCCGGTGCTTGGGCAATGACTTGCAGCGTCAAGCCATCCTTCAATGTCGTCATGATGTGCGGCCGGTCGCTGTTATAGTTTAATAACGCTCGGCGGTGTCGGCTCCATGTCATTGGTCAGACATCCCATTAGTCCAACATCCCGTTGTTCTGATATGTGATTATACTAGGCTATACTGTATTTGTGTACCATAGAGGATCAGCAAACGCAGCAAAAGTAGGCTACTGGTCGAGATACAAGTGTCATAGAGAGGAGAGAATGAAACACCATAACCTCCTGTTATTAACTCTGGGGTCCGGGTTGTGTGGGGAGTTTTCCGCGGTGCTGNTCATTTTAACCCACACCATGATCTTTTCCTAACCCTAACCAAGTGTTTTTTGTGCCTAAACCTAACCAGACCTTAACCACAGGGCATCATGATGATTTCAGAACAACAGGACTTCGGAACAATGGGTTTAATATGGTCGGAACAATGGGCTGTCGGAATAATGGGCTGTCGGACCAATGAGCAGACCCCGCGGTGTCAGGGGAAAACACAGGACAAGGACAAAACTTAAGGCGATGACAGTCTGAGCAGGGTGGGCAGAAGGGATGGTGGATGGGTCCAATGAACACCAACCTTCACCCAGGAGAGCGATGTTTGTGATCCATAAGATCATAAAGCCAAACCCTGTTCTTTTTTCCTAAACCTAACCACGTGCGTTAGTTGTTGAAGGCAAAAAAAAACCCCAAAAAAATGTCAATTCGTATGTAATCGTTACATTTCCTGTGAAAACTGAAGTATATTTTGAAAGAAGACAATGCATGTAACAGGCAGAAGTTGACACGGTGTCCCAGAACATCAACAACCAACACTCCCAGGGTACCTTTCACATTATATCAGGACGTGGAAAGTCCATGACCAAACGTCGATATGTGACAAGGTCGGAGTGAGAATGAAAAATGGATATTGATCTGAGAATCTGAGAAGCAAAGACAATGTAGAAGTGCCTTAAACCCACATTCTTTGTAATGGCAAGCAAGGGTCGATCTCATCTGCCTTCATCTAACCCTATCCTCTGCTACTGCTTCTCTCACACCAACTGACTTCATGTCCTCTTTCACTACATCCATAAATCTCCTCTTTGGTCTTCCTCTAGGCCTCTTGCCTGGCAGTTCTAACCTCAGCATCCTTCTACTGATATATTCACTATCCCTCCTCTGAACATGTCCAAACCATCTCAGTCTGGCCTTTCTGACTTTATTTCTAAAAACATCCAACATGAGCTGTCCCTCTGATGTACTCATTCCTGATCCTATTCATCCTTGTCACTCCCAAAGAGAACCTCAACATCTTCATCTCTGCTACCTCCAGCTCTGCCTCTTGTCTTTTCCTCAGTGCCACTGTCTCCAAACCAAACAAAACAACAAAAAAGAAGACCTGCAAAAAGAAGTCCAATTGTATAGAAGTCTTCTTCAATACAGTATGATGTTAATTTTGTAAATTATGGTCCCCTTTAGAGTAAAATGATAAAGCAGGGTATGCTTTAGGGCGTGGCTACCTTGCAATTGACAAATTGCTACCACAACGGTATCCTCGCTTTTCCACAGCTCCACCTTCTCATCCAAATACAGTCACTTTTGGCTCCAAGAAACCCACGAGGACCAAAATAACAAACATGATGTTGGAGAGAGGCCAGCATTATTCAGGTTTTAGGAGCATTCCTTGGACATGTATACAGCACATTCAGAATATGTATCTCAGTTGAGGGTTTTATAGCTCTTCTGTGTGTGTCCATAGTTTGTTGTACACAAACCAACTCGCAAAGTTTTCAAGGCTGTGTGTTGGAGATGCATGCCCAAAGGAAAACCCGACATTTATGGTCAGAAGGAGAAACACACCTACTTTCAATCATTATGAAAGACTTAGGTAGCAACAGGTTTTTGGATATGTGCACATACTGCAACGCTGACCTTTTCAAGAAGGTGGTTAAAGGAATGAACGAGGCAGGTTGTGTTCACATGGTCCAACAAGTCCGCTACCAGTGGAAAAAAATCCTGTTTTGACACAAAGAACAAAATGGCACAAGCACTTTTACACATTTTGACATGATAAATGACATGTTCAGGCATGGAGTATGCATGCCTGCATGTAAACTGGAATATTAGTGAAGTATTCCTTTTCATCAGTTATGTAAACAGCTTAGTGGGAACACTGTCTTTTTCAGAATAAGAGCACAAAACTGGATAATACATGTAAACACTGACACCTCTGCATCACTCCTACAACTCGTACCAACATGTGGTACCTCAGACAAAATCTGTCTCTTCCTTCACAGTCAAACCTGTAGCAGAAACAGTCGCTTGTTGTTTTTATTTTAAAGATGAATTAAAAGCCAGAAAGAGTTGAGTGGAAAATCCTCTTTTGACTGTCTCTTCTATAATACATGCCAAACAGCCTGCAGCAGTTGAGCATCTCTTGTGTAACAGCATTATTTTGATGCATTTTAATGAAGAGTGTATTACCTCAGCCCCCAAACCTCACTGTTTGTGGTCCCTCTTCAGCTGCTAGATGAAGCCTGGAGGCCGACTTTGTAAACTCCCGAACCAGTTTTACGGAGGTTATTGTCTTGCTGCTCACTGTATAGATTGCCCGCTTCAGGCAGCAGCCACACTGCCCTATTTAATGTAGTGCTGTGTGTGAAAGAGACGAGAGAGCAGCTGCAGAAATTCCTGGACTGTGGCTTTAAAGAATCTGAGAACGTTTGTGGTTTTATGTACGTGTAGGATTTCAGACACCACACTGTGCCCATCGCGCTGCCACTGTAACCTTTCTCTTTTTCCCATCTCTTCTGCTCCCTAGGTATTCTCTGCCTTTTGCTGTTCACATCTCGTCTCTCATCTGTGTCTTTGTCCTCTCTTCTTTTGTCTGTCTTTATTTTCTTGTTGGCATCCAACCCAGCTCCCACAGTTTTTGTTTGAGGTTCACAGCTGTCAGCGTCATTCGCAGCAACATCAATACACATCCACGTATCAAGAAAACATCTTTCAGCAGCGGGAGCAGGTCTTCTCACCCTCAGCTTTCTATTCCACAAGTTTCTTAACACCTTTAGAAATTAGATTAATATCACCTCGACAAGGTCATTGCAAACCTCTCTCTCATAAAAGGTGCATATGTTTATTTCTCCTTCCTCTCACACTCTGACCTCACAGCCTGACCTCTTCCTGAGCCAGCTGTTCTACAGTCCTGCTGCTTAAGCAGATGAGACACGTTATCAATTAAAATATGGATCCAAGTCTTCATCAAGGTAACCTGTATTCTTTATTATTTTTATTGCCATTACTTGTAGTGCTGCAATGATTAATCTAGTGTTTCTCATGGGAGTACATGAAATATTTTAAAGATATTAATTAAGAAAAATATCAAAATCATGCATAATTCTACAAGTTTATCACTTAATTGTAATTGCAACTTATTAAAAAGACACAGCTGTCTTTGTGTGATTGCTCGATGACAAAAATTGTTTTGCCAAACATTTAAAATGAAGCATCTCAGTATTTCTAAAAAAAATCTGACACTGATGGTGCAGTGCTGTATTGTACCTCTTTATGTAGCTTTTTTTTTTTTTTGCTGTTCAGGGGGTCCTTGGCTGACAAAATATTTCAAAAGTTTGAGAACCACTGGATTAGTCGATCAACAGAATTTTAATCAGCATCTGTTTTGATCAGCACATAATTACTTTAGTCATTTTGTAAGGAAAAATGCCAAACATTTTTTGGTTCTGACCTCTTAAATGAGAATTTTATGAATTTCTTTGCCAAAAGAAAAGCAAGAGGATTTAAATTATGGCTCATTTTGACTCCCTTGACATACGAAAATAGGTACATCCGTTTTAAATTTTGTAAATGTCACTGCCCGCATACTTCCAAGTGTTCTTTATGATAGCATAGATACAGTGAAATGGCACTAGAGGGTGGAGGCAAAAGTTTCAAGCAACAATAACAACAATAACGAAACCCTACCGCCATTACTTTAATGTCTTTGTCATTTCCCACGATCGTATGTCACTTGAACTACGCTATGCTGCCTCCATGATCGCTGGTGGTATACTCCGTTTCGATCATATCCATAAGCATTCAGAAAACATACAAATACAAACGAAAATGAAATGAATGCAGAGTACAGACAAACGCCTTGTTTCCACTTCCGTACATGCCTCGTGTCCATAGATCCATGAATATACAGATGATGCCTCTAGTGTCCAACGCAAGGAAGTGCATTTCTTTACAGATGGATAGAAACCTGATAGAAACTACCTGTGGCCATGGTGGAGGGGCTAATTTTGTTTCCAGTAGTTTGGAATATGTGCTTGGAACATTCTCGGGACAAAAACAGGACCTGCCAAGTATTTAGCATGTTTTGTGAAATATTTCATTGAAAAGGCGTATGAACGGTCATAATGACAATCTGACTGTATATAATGTATACCCATATTTAAAACAGAATAACATTACTCAGATTCACAATGTGTTCAAACTAATTAACAAATTCTTTTAAATTATACAAACTCACTTGACAAAGAAATTGCATGTTAGCTAGTTAGAAGCCTGTCTCTCCAAAATCCACCACAATTTTTTTAACATACTTGCGGCAAAGTCCGGATGGAAATATTAGGGAGGGGAGGAGTTTCACAGGCACATCGCATATCACGGAGATTCCCATAGGAATGAATGGACTTCCGCCACCCCGACTTGCCTCACCTTCATACACATACATAAGTGGAAACGAGGGTCCATCCATCTCCATCTCCTTACTATCCATCCATCCATTTTCATAACCGCTTATCCTCTTGAGGGTCACAGAGAGGCTGGAGCCTATCCCAGCTGTCATTGGGTGAGAGGCAGGGTACACCCTGGACAAGTCACCAGACTATCACAGGGCTGACACATAGAGACAGACAACCATTCACACTAACATTCACACCTACGGACAATTTAGAGTCACCAGTTAACCTGCATGTCTTTGGACTGTAGGAGGAAGCTGGAGTACCCAGAGAAAACCCACGCTGACACAGGGAGAACATGCAAACTCCACCGTGCCGCCCTTCTCCGTATCTAATGTTGAGCATAATTGAGCCCTTGCAGGGACATCTTCAAAGAGCTTCTTCAGATTAGAGCAAAACAATAAAGGCCACAGACTGCTCCCTCTTCACATGAGCTACCTTTTCAACCGTTTGTTGTTGCATAATACGAAACATAAGTATCTAATATAACAAGTCAGAGTAAAACTTCCAGCAGGTACAAAAACAAAAGGATAGAATGATAAAGTAACAACAGTTGTGCAGGTAGGGCTTATCATGCGGCTCCACTGGAGGAGAAAACATTACTACTGTTACGGCTGTAAACTCAGGATAAAAAGTAACTGTTGGCAATGAGGAATTATTCAACATAAAACAACCAACTAAAACAAAAGCTCTACTGTCTTTAACTTTTTAAGTACCTTGAAGTTCACTTTAAAGCCAAAAGATGATGATGGTGTGGATGATCTTTTACATAAATTTTTACTGGTGCAATTTTCCTATACTAAATGAATTGCATAACTTAGCACTTTATCGCATCTTTATAGTTACAGTTTTATCACATCCACATTTTATTGTGTTATGTACCAGCACTTTTAAAGGTCTTGAATTATATTGTGTTTTGCTTCTTTTTTTTTTTAATGCTTCCTTGCTGCAGAAATAATTTCCTCTTGTGTGACAATAAAGATCTAAAGTGGACTTTTTTAAAGCAGATGACAAAATACTGTGAACAGAATTATGCAATAAACATCCCCACGGCCATTGTGAAGTTTACATCTTCCAGCTTTCACTGAGACTGTATCAGCAAGCTGCAGATTTGGTTTCCCCCTCCTCCAAAGGAAAGGTCAACTGTGTTCATATTGCATGAACTAGAATTGGTCTGAGCCCAAATACATAATGGATATTGACTTTTTGGAACACCTAAAGCCTATTGAAAGCAATTCAGTCATCTTTCCTGACTCAATCGTCATTAGCTGGGAGGTTATTAGATTTCTGCGGCCTGGGAAAATTCAATTTCAGAAATCATACAGCGACATTCAGAGCTCAGGCTGTGCTTATGGATGAATGTCACTTGGGTGCAAGTTGCCGAAGGAGACAAACACTCCGTCACAGTAATGGTCCAGTTAGTGCGGAGTTTAAACTGCACTTACGACTTGAACAGATGTTTTAAACATAATGTCACGACATAAGTTTGCCCTCCTTGATGTCTTATGCGGCTTATTAGGCATAATCTCATATAATTTAAAGGAATGGGTGTAATTTGATGCTAATTTGTCTATTTATCACCTCGGGATGTGATACTGAGAAAATGGCAAAAGACCGTCGTTATTATTATTATTATGGGTTTCTTCTAGTATTAGGGGTCACAGTAATTGTCTGAGCTGACTGAGAGCCAATTTAAATGTCCAATGATCACAATATATTAGCATAATAATCATTTTCCCATCTCTATATGAAACAAGGATGAGCTGCTGTGCAGTGTTTGCTGTGAGGATGTGAAGATAGTATTGAGGCAGAGTCAGAGTCAAGCATTGAAATCAGTGAACAATCTGCAGAGCGGGCGAGCGAGGACACAGTCTGCCTGTCGGGAGAAGGGCATCAAGGCTGCCTAATAGATCTGTATTCATTATTCAGACCTTGGCTCCACGCTGCACAGTAAATTTTGCAGGGAAATGTCAACATCATGTGCCTGTAAACCAGCGGCATTGTCATTTCATTTTAGAGATAAGGCTAATGAAAGGTTTTTTTGTTTTTTTTTAAGTGTGCTGTCATGTAGAACAGGGCGTTTTTCACACGTTTGCAATCTGATCTTAAGGACACAATTTTTGCACCTTATTATCTTTTAATGTGGAGATAGATATTTATTTTCTAACACATTTTAATATATATTCGATCAGTCAATTGTTAGTTTCAAGTGTAAAATTTTACATAGTGCTGCTTTAATGACAAAAGTTAAAAAGATAAGGTAAAGGAATAGTTGACATTTTGTTGAATTCAGCGAGAGTAAGATGAGAAGAACAAAACCACTCTCACATCTGAGGGAAACAACCAGCCCGGCTCTGTTCAAAGCTAAAAAAAATCTGCCTACTAGCACACTTATGAAAACGCTGGGGTGGAGGAAGTATTCAGATACCTCACTAAAGTACAAGTACGAATACCATACTGTAAAAAAAAAATATATTTTTTTAAAAACACTTGATGTTCACACAGACAGCGTTGCTGCTGTGGCACTGCTGCACAGCTGCCTGCTAATATAACTACTGTAGTTCTACAATTAAAAGCAGGTACTTGCCAACAACATAATGATTTTATAATGAAAAGCCTTGTGTAAACAAATAAAAGGGATTCTGTCCATGAGGGCTTTCGTTTGAAACGGAAACAGATCAAGACTTGAAACTGTAGTGAAAGGTGGTATGACATCAATCTAATTATCAAAAGACCATTTTCACTGTCTATTCTTGCTGAAACTGTGCGCATCACACGGAAAATTAGGCGAGACTTTTATTCCCTAGATGATTTGCACCCGAGCAGCACTGCTCACACAGGCAGTGTGGCTGCTCTAACCTTTTAACATGAGCCCTGAAATAAGATAGATGAGGTTCTGCAACACATGCGCTGCTCACACAGGCAGTACTTAACTTTAAGTAATGGTGTGTCAGTACAATAATGAAAATGCATTTAAGTATTAAAAGTCATCATTTAGATAAATCAAAATAAATAAAACAATTTCAAGGACAAGCAACAAATCCTCATGTTTGATAAGATGCAACAGTGAAATGTTTCTGCATTACAAACGACTTGAACGATCATCAAAATAGATATCAGTTAATCTTCTAATCATTCAACTAATTGTTTCAGCTGCACTCATATATTTTCATTTGTTTTGTGTGGACAAAAATCTAATTTGTGAAGTAACCGGTAACTAAAGTTAGCAAATAATTGTAGTGGAGTTAAAAGTACAATATTTCTCTCTGAAGTGTAATAGAGTAGACGTACGAAGTGGCATGAATTTAAAATGCTCAACGTAAAAGTACCTCAAATTTGTACTGACGTAGACTGCTAACTTACAGTCGACCACTGTTATGTATCTCATCTGTTCAATCTAAACAAAAACTAAAGCATCAAAACTCGGGCTGCTAACCATTAACATCATTATCTTTATTCTGCTTGTTAATTTCTGAAGTAATCAAGATCATTTTGGCCCGTAAAAAAAAAAAAAAAACACACCATAAAAGACGCTCATCGCAGTTTCAATAAAGCACCATGATGTAATGTCTTTAGATATCATGTTGTGTCAGAGCAACAATACAAAACCCACAGATATTCAATTTACAATGATAAGCAGGACTAATGACTCATTCCCACTGCATGGTTCAGCTCAATTCAACCCAACTCACGTTTGGCAACAGGTCCTTTTCTCTATTTTGTTTTCCACTGCAGATAGTAGCCCCTCAATCTACATGTAGGAGGCAGGACTCAGCTTAACCATAGCGACACCGCGTGAAACTGCCATGACATCAACTTCAACGAGACACTCGCTGAATCCTTTCATCAGCAACCAAACAGAGAAATGTCTGCACTTTGAAACTGTATTTGTATGATTTCATGTGACAAATAATAAACTGACTGATTGATTTAACTTCACTTTTTAGTATCGGCTCAGGTTGAAACATCAGCTGAAGTGGTCCCAAAAAAGTACCAGGTACCGTCCATAACCTTTGCTGATGGAAAACAAAACCAAGTCAGTTAGCTGAGCAAAGCTCTGCTGGCCTCTGTGTGACAAAGTGTGTTAGCATGCTAACATTTGCTAATGAGCATCAAAGACAAAGTGCAGCTGAGACTGATGGGAGTAGCATTAAGTTGGAGGTTTTTGGTCATAAATGAAACATTGGGGGCGAGTGCGAAGCAGCAAGAAATCTGACCCAAATGCAAACAGGAACAGTTCATGGATTCAGTGACAAAAAATAAAGCTACATGAGCTTACTTACATGGGCAGAAAAGGCCAAAGATAACCAGGAACGAGAACAGAGGAAAAGTGCAGGCAGGCAGATGCTGATTCCAGTCAGGTTTAAGTACAAGGGTTTCAGGGTTTCAAAGTTCATGGTTCATCTACAGGTGGCTCAAAAGCAAAGGCATTAAACAACACAGCAGCACTGACAATGTGGCAGCTGACTGGGGAAAAGAGGGGCTGGTATATGTGCTGCAGGGCTGATGAGGAAAGGTGGAAACAGGTGAGCAGGTGGGCGGGACGGTCAGGTGAGAGGAATGGCTGAAGGCGGGGTTACTGCAGAGCAGGAGGGAGCGGCTGGATGTGAGAGTCAGGTGACTGAGGAGGTGGAGAGGTCAGAGGACACCTAGTGGACAGGTGGAGAATAGCAATGAAGGAGCCTGGAGGGACGGACAGATGTGATGATGGCACAAGAGAAAAGGACTCCGGTACTTTAGTAAAAATATATTTTATATTTCTGAAAGGGAGGACTTTAACAGGGATGCAATATTTTTTAAACGTATTATACAAATCCAAATTAATTTTGATCATATATATTCAGATTTGAATCCCTGTTTCCCATCGGATTGCCTTTGTTACGAACATTTGCTGCTATCATATTTATGAATGATTTAATTCTTTGATTGTTTTCAGCATTTTGTGTATATCTTTATATTTTCTCATAAAATATTCAATATATTATAAATGATAGATAAATTATGTACACACTGCTGATTTAATATACATATTTGATTTAGTCCAGATTGGAGCTGTGCATCAATTCTGTGGTTGTAGTCACACCTATAGGAGGAGCTCAACTGTTATTTAATGACACACACCTGGGCTGCGTTCAGCTCCGACATAACGTAGCAAAATGTTTCTTCAAATGAAAACGGTGGCACGTTTAACACCCTGTTGTTTTACACAGACACAAGCAACCTTTTAGCACAGTGGGGTTTCATTCATTTCACTTCAAAGGACTTTATTGGCAGAGAAAACATACATCACATTGCCAAAGCAGGTGTGAAATACAAAAAAAACCCATAAAATAAGTAAAGAAGATGTATAAGACATTTATTTAGACGCATGTCACTGCTGATTGGGTAACACCTCTGCTACACTCACCAAATGAGAGAAGACAGACCTCAAAAACGCAGCTGGATATTTCAGCAGAACATTGCACGCTGTTTTGAGATTGAACGTGCCTTTGAGTCAGCCTCATGTCTCTGTTCCTGATTCGAGCCAGTTTGTACCTTTTTTAAATACACTGAAGAAAAATATTTTTAAAAGGCAGACATGAATGATGTGCTTGTGTTTGGCATAATTACTAAAGAAAAGCAGCAAACACTAGACACTAGACTCACACCAGAGAAGCTTGAAAAGGGATTTAAAGGCTGAATACAGGATGAAAATTAATGTTTAAAAATTTCTGTTATTTTCTATCACTTGACAAATTGATTAATCAACCATATGTTTCAGCTCTAATTCAGACAGTGATGGTGGCCACTAAGAAATAATTCAGCTAATTTAATTGACAGGCATGAGTGAAGTAGGCCTCTACTAAAGGGTTGAGATGTCTTACTGAGTTTGTATACCAACATGTATCAATTTGTGACCATGGCATTAATTATATTACCAGTGCTGCTATTAATTCCACATGTTTATTCTTGGTATTTACCACTACAGTACTTTGAAAACATCAGAATTAGTGAAAAATCATACTGATATAATTCTTATTATCACATATATAATGGAATAACATTGAATATATGGTATTAACAACAGTGACAATTCAACTTTTTTGTATTTCATTTAAAAAAAAAATGTATTACCCCAGCATTACTACCTTCACCATTACAATTCACCTTTTTGGTTGAGCTTTAGACGGTAAAATATCATTCTCACAGAATTTATTTCAGCATATATATATATATATATATATATATATATATATATATATATATGGTTAACATTAAATTAATCATTTAACAACAATAAATGATCAGAATTTTTTTTTTGTAGCAAACTGTCAGTTTTAATTACACTAGCTTAGCTTCACTACCTTTATGATGAGAGAATAAATCATCGGATAGCGTATATTTTTAAGAAATTATTTGACCTTTATTCGGTGGCATAAGGTAGTTACAGTGGGCCCCAGTGCACGCTATCATGCACATATTGTCTTGCCACATGATCAGCAATCTGGAAATCCATCGGTAAAAAAACAAAACAAAAAAAACAACAACACATTTTTCACGTCACTATATCACTGTTTAGACTAATCTGATGTTTGTAAAGTCTATAAACACAAGTCTATAAACACAATGATTGAACAAACATTACTATTTCTGTGTGCACATTTTGTAATTAATAACATCGTTATCGTAGATTAGCTGGGCTAACCGTTAGCTGTTACCCCCGTTAGCGGTGTCTGTAGTAACTCAGTAACTCATTAAACGGTCAGTGAAAACAATATTTTTTCCAGCGGATATCTTAGTTACAACGTGATTGAGCTAGCAAAGCAGTTTTGTGTTGCTATGTGTGGTATTTATTCAGTTTTGGGAAATCACGATGTCTAGAAAGCATCAGTGGCTGCAGCTGACAGGGACAGCTAACAGCAGCAGCAAAGCTAACATCAGGACGTCATCTGTTAAAAGCTTCCCGTTGTCGGATACGACATGAAACTACTCCAGTTAGCTCAATCATGTTGTAACTAAAACATCCGCTGGAAAAAATATTTTTTCACGTTGACGAGACGGCGTTTTGGGTGGAGCAGTCGCCATGGACGCGGAGCTTGCTGTTTCTGTAGGTACACATTTCCTGGGGACACCTGCACGTCTCGGCCACGCCCCCTCCATTGTGATTGGCTAAAGCACAGCATGTTCAAACTCAAAGAGAATTTTTAAACCTTTACAAGTGGGAGGCTTGTTGTCCAGTATCTGACAGGAAGCTTGCACCTGACCTCACAGAAGCTGAAGTCAGTCCACATTTTAAAGCTGCCCCACACCAGAGTACCATAATCAATTCATTTTAGTGAGCTGCGCTGTTCGCAGGCCCTATCTAATGAGGACAAATCCTCTTATCCAGGTAAATCGCAAATGGGAGTGAGCGTCATGATTCTCCATGAGTCTGGTCCGGGCTCTCCTGTTAACCAGAGAACATTATGTCCCACTCTGCACTGGTAGCTTCAGTATAAATAGACTCTCTACATGAGTCAGGATGCACTTGCATTTCAGAGTGAGAGACAGCGTGACCCCGGAGGATGGTGAACGTTGAACTGCCGCTTGTGATTGTTCTGTGCTGGCTTTTCAATAGTCACACAGAGCAGCATGACTGCCTCTCTGCGTGCGCTCCCATTGGTTTATGTCACTCCGTTTCAGAGCCGTCGTGTCTGAAATGACATGTTTGATGGCGGATGTTTTTTTGCCAAGTAGAATACGCATACACTCTGGTTGTAAAACATCCTTTTGGTTTCATAAATCAAAGGTAATTACTCATTCTTCGTATTACTCATTCCAGAATGTGTAGTGCCATTGACTTTCCTCTCTACATGAGTCACCATTTTATTCACGTAGAAGTGTGGGAGACGGCACACCGCTGGAGGAGGACTGATGATGACAACATTTTATGTGTGCCGGCTTTTCAATAAGCACTGACTGGTGCGGTAATGCTGTCTCCCTCCCTGCATGTGCTTCCATTATTTTATCTGCTGTTTGGAAAAGCACTTCAGACATCTACTG
Source organism: Epinephelus moara (assembly GCF_006386435.1). Taxonomy (NCBI): domain Eukaryota; kingdom Metazoa; phylum Chordata; class Actinopteri; order Perciformes; family Serranidae; genus Epinephelus; species Epinephelus moara. The sequence continues at coordinate 39,459,919 of NC_065529.1, read as the reverse complement.
CATCTGTAAGAGGCCCTTTTTTACAGTTGTGCCTGAGCTCAACTCATGTGTGGATCAGTAGGTATACAGTTTCACTCTCTGGTGCATTAGATGGCTGTCTACTTTTAGCACAAAGAGGACAAAAAGATTCAATTTCAGAACTTCTTCTGCTCTGCAGTGAATGTAGGAAATGGCTCATTTGCAGCCATAATTACGATGATTTAGGTGGGATGAAATACATCAGTTCAGCTATTTTCCTCTCTACCTTGGGCTTATCAGCGATGCTTTATGCAGTGATTCATTTTTCCACATGATGCCATATGTGGTCGGTGAAGGTGATTGGGCTCCACTGAGGTGCCTGTGTAAATTGATTCGTCTGCAAAGGGTCTTTAATTTCAGCTCCACATGAGCCCGACATGTGGGTGATGCTCTTTTGGATTCGTGGCGGACAAAAAAACAGTAGTGCTCCACTTGAATAATATAAGGAGCTGAAAAGTCCCCAAAACGATGCTTCGGTTGGATAAGGAAATAAATGTAAATACGAGTTGTTTTGCCGACATTGTAAGTTTATTTTGAAATAGACTGTGTGCATCTAACGAGCAGAAACTATACATTTCCTGTGAAAACAGATGTGAATTTTGAAAAGACACAATGCATTTAACGGGCATAAATCGAAAAGCTATCCCGGAATGTCAACAACAAATGCAGGAGGATACTTGGCGCATAATGTAGACGTGAACGGCACTGACCAATTGGGAATATCCACAAACTCCAAAATCATCTAAATCTGGCGCGTGGGCAGTGACTTGCAGCATCAGACAAGAAAAGCTGTCCTGTAACGTTGGCATGATACGCAGCTGGTTGCCGTTATAGTTTAATGGTGCTCGGTGGCATCGGGGGGAAACATGGTGGGACAAGAACGAAAGTTAAGGCAACAAAAGTTAAAGCAGCAAAAGTCTGTTGGTGGATGGGCCCAACAAACACTGACCTTGACCCAGGAGAGTGGTGTTCGCATCCTGTAAGATTATAAAGCCAAACCTTGTTCTTTTTTCCTAAACCTAACCATGTGCGTGTGTTGTTTAAGGAAAAAAAACATCAATTTGTGGTGTTGTATCAACGTAGTGTGTTTGTTTTAAAGCAGAGTGTATGTAAATGTTAAATTTACTGTAAAAATGGAAGTGTACTTTGAAAGAAGACAATGCATGTAACAGGCAGAACTTTACACAGCGTCCCAGAACGCCAACAACCAACGCGCCCAGGTACCTACCTTGCACGTCATATCTGGATGTGGAAAGTCCATGACCAAACATTGGTATGTGATGAGCTCGGAGTGAGAATGTGTTGGATGAAAACAGGTTGAACACACTGGGTACCCTCCTGTATCAGTTTTAAACGTCCAGGGATGGCCTGTCAGCTGACACTTGTGCAGTGTGATTTTTCAAAATACGCTTCCTTTTCACAAGAAATGTTTGTTTATTGCTTAAAATAATTTCAAAATAAACTTTCAATGTTGGATAAACACATTTTTAGGTTTACTTCTGCAACAAAAGTAAAAAAAAAAACCCATCATGACAGTTGTTACTAACGTAATGCATGTTTGCAAAAATATGTTACTGTATGTGACATATGTCACTAGTTTTGCATGCTACTTGTACTAGCACACTATGATGTTAATAACCCGACTGACTTTTGGACACAAAAAACGAGTTCACGGGTGAAAGTCTGCAGTTTTTTTTTAACCGTCCACCACCCCTCCCACCTGCCCAATTTTTGTCTTGCTATTTACACTACCTTTGTTGCCCGCAGCGTCAGAAACAGCCACTGCCTGCTGTGTATTATACCAACAGTTATGTTGCCTCTGTGTGTCAGTGTCTGCCGCTGAGGGCAACTGAAGCGTTTGTATTTGACGAGTTGGAAGTGAGAACAGGCCAATACCAACCATAGCGTATCTGGAAGGAGGCTAAATAGCGCTCCAAAATTAAGCAAAATTTTTGCGAGGGAACAACTGAGATGACCATTTTCAAAGGTTCCCTTGAACTCTCAACTCAAGTTATCTGAATGAAAATGGGTTCTATGGGTACCTACGAGTCTCCCCTAAACTTGAGAAGGCTTGTTCCCGGTAAATGTTTTGTTTCTTCCAATTAACGTCTTGAGAATAAAGCTGTTTATTGGTCTTTTTAAGGAAAAGGACAAACAGCTATTTGAAGAGCAATGAATCACCTTACATGTGTGTACAGATACATAACACATTAAAAAAGGACTGTTGTGTAACTTGAAATATTAACTACTGGGATTAGTTTATGTAACCTACATCTGATAATTACTGTAGTAATATCAACAGTAAAGTAAGACTCCAGAGTGTATCAGTATGCGATTCCTAAACTCTCATACTTAGGTGGTTTAGCTTAAATACTACAACAGCATAATAGAATTCCTAAAATTCAGTAATTGCTCTTTTTTGTGTGCATGATTTTCAGTGGCCCCCTATGAAAACTTTCTTGAGGCACCACTGAAGAGAGAAGAAATGATGTAGGAGGACTGTGCACTTGGAGGCACAATTATGCCCGTCAATAACACGCTCACAGCAAAATACACAGCTCCTTATCTGCAGAGGAAAATAAAAAAGAGGAAGGTTATCTGTACTGCTACATCCTCTGATAGAGCTGTTCAGGATTCTCAGGTAAAATTTTAATCAGTGCTGGAAGATATGTTCATCCAAAGGGAGCGCAGATACAAAACATATCTAATGTGCGCCTCCTGCTTGATGATTTCAGTAGATTATCCTAAAATGTGTAATCTCCACTTGTCGTCAGTGCCAAAGAATCACCCTTATCCTCTTCTCCGGGGCGGTATGGTTGGATGATCTTTTTCTGCTGGTCTCTGCCGCAAGCTCCATTGAGCCTGGGATCGATATAACCCAGTTTAATCTCAGTGCTGGTGTAATAAACCAGAGCATTACTGTTGGATGTGTCTGAGGAAGGAGCTTCATCCGCTGCACCCAAACCCCCGTCAATGATTGAAAACCAGACGTGTGGAGAGAGAGGTGGGAGTGAGGAGGGAGGTGTGCATGTGCGTTGTTTGCTGGGATAATAAATTCAAGTGTGAGTAACAGTTTGTTGTCTGTAAAGACAGATCAGGTGGCGACAGTGGAACTGAAGCTATGTAAGGCGCCATAACTCAGCCTAATCTTGCAACAGATTATAGTTGTTTGCACAGAGACGATTCCTATTTCAGCTCTGAATTTAATTCACTAACCACCCGCTGTGGAGCCCATGAGTCAAATGCAGGTCGTCTCCAAGGATTTTCACTGACAGAAAAAATGTTTCATTTACTGCTTATGTGGTTTCTGTTAATCTGCAGTTTATTTCAGCTGCTACCTCCAGGCATCAGCATCGTGTCTGTCCTCTGTGCTTCTCTAACTGCTGACCTCACATAACAAACATGTGTGACAAGTTGATAGGTTCATCTATCAAGCTGGATTATTTGTTGGGATCATCCATCACACATGTTCTACGGGACTTATTGATCTGATGAGACAACACAGGTCAGGCAAGACACTGCTGCTTGTTACAGGCAATTGGAGGCTGTGAGAACCTGCAGTCAAGAGACATTGTCAGATATTCTCAGAAATAACAGACTGTAAACGTTCTTTGTCATGCCTGCATTTTTCCAGGCAACCATCTGCACGACACATTTCCATTTCTTTATCAGTTTCATACCAAAAGTAATGGGTACCTACATAAATACACTTTTTTTTCCCGCCAAATTTAAAACAGTTTTGGTTGTTTGGTTGCGCTTGTCACTGATCTGCAGAGGGTAAGGCTCTGTTGGAGAAATCTGATCTGATCTCCACAGCTGTGGAGTTTTTGAGAGTTAAACTCTCAATAAATAAAATTAAGAATATTTTTTTCTGAACTTTAATTATAGTTGCTGCTTATTTAGTCATGCATTATGTAATTTTAGATGGAGGGCTTTAAAGATACACATTCAAAACACAGCTGGTTCCCATTTTTAGCTGCAACCTGCTATATCTCACTCTGTCAGTTGGTTTGTTGATCCATAAAAATTTTCCCACCTCTTCTCAGTCACAGATGTTGCTCTAGTTAAGTGGTTCTCAAATGGTGTGCAGCAGCACACTGGTGTGCCTTAAGCCAATCCAGGTGTGCTGTGGGATTTTGTGATAACCACAGATTATTTTTGCAATTCAAATGGGCCAAATGAATGATTTTTTTGTTGACTGTATCAGCATGATGTGTGCACCCTTAAAGAGGCAAACTCCAGCTAAAAAAAATGTGATTTAATTTAATTTAGTTTTAAAAACCTTCACAGGGCACCTATTTGTTGCCGTTTGCGTGGAGAAAGTGTTTGACAGATCAAAAGCCCTGATTGGCAGCCAGTGTGAGGGATGATAACAACTGAGAGGAGAACGCTGTGACTGGGACAATGGATCACTTGATTGTACCGAGCAAATTACAACAAAGCGCCAGCAAAACGACTTACCACTGAAAGAAAGACAGTATCACAAAAGCTACTTTGTCTTTATTATTTTGGTTGTCTTATGTCCTGATAAGAGTGATAACACACGTCATAGGAGCTACTGAGCACAGATATAAATACAGGTGTGCCTTGAGGTTTTGGCTTGCCCGTTTGTGTGCCTTGTGCACAAAAAGTTTAAAAACCACTGCCCTAGGTGGCTGAAGTTTGGCATGGAGGTTGCAGCCATTGCAAACTTGCACTTGTTCGCTTGTGAAGTATTTTTACTGGACTGTACAAAAATAATAGACATAGCTACCGTGACGTCACCCATTGGTTTTGGAGCCTCAAGTTTGGCATTTTGGCCATCGCCATCTTGGATTTTTGGAACCAGAAGTGACTGTATTAAGATGAGAGGGTGGAGCTAACACTAATGCTAGCTGCTAGCCTGATTAGCAAGGTTTACAGCTATGGTTAACTGGGATAATGCTAATGCTAATTTTTACTATCAATAAACGGGCTTAAAACCATCAGAACAAATGTACTTCCTGGAAAAACTGAGAATGCAACTCCATAGAGGGACTTTTAATACAAACAAACACTGAACAAGGCTTTTTTAGGCGACCAAAGTGTTACAGTTAGCTTTCATGACCTAAAATAGCGTCAGCTCCAGCTACACCTATACTCTTAATTATCAACGGACAGCACTTGTCATTCAAAGCGGTCGTGCCCTTCTTTATGCATATATTTTTGCTTTAATAGCATCTGAACAGGTAAGTTATATAAAATTAAGTGACTTACTCTTGGAGTCAGCCTCAAGGTTCCATTCAAAGAACTACAGTTTTAATAACGTCCGTGTCGACTTCTCAGCCCTGGAGGTTGCCACTTGGTTGTTACCTCACTTTTTCTTGCATAACAATGTAATTTCAGAACGAATGAAAAGTTATATGACGTACTGAAATGCTGAAGTTAAATGGCACTGCACTGGTCAGCCAGATAGATCTACTGAGCAAACCTGCTCTACATAGTAAGAGAGCAAATTGTCTGCAACCACAGCTGTTTCATCATTTTTAGTGTCCCACCACACAAGTAGGATTGAGTTTTTTCAGGGAAAGCCACCTGCTTCACCAGCTGCTTGGTGGCCTCCAATCATATTCATACAGGTGTACAATGGGGCCATTTATTACTTGGCACTTTCTGCAAAATCCAACTGTGTAACCATCAACTATAAATGGTCAGTTCCATGGCAGAAGCATCACTGGCCTAAAGATGCCTGATATATCTAAAAACATCACAGATTTCCGCTTTAAAGCATTCAGTTGGTCTTCATCCTTATTTCTCAGTCAAGGCAGAGTGGTGGATCACCTTATTCTTATTCTTCTCCCCATCTTTGCATGGCTGCATTTCAGTTTCTCTCATTTCCACAGTCCAAAGCTCTGTCAGTAAACTTCCCCTGCATTTCAGCCAGAGCACAGAGTTATATCTACGCACAGTGAGTAAAAACGAGTGGCTGTGGAAGATGCAAATTTGAGTTCCTGTTTAAAATGAGTGGAATGTATATTAATAAATAACTGTAAACAGTATAATGACACATCATACAGTATACGGTCCCAAAGGAGCCATACTGAAGATAATTCACTCGTTGTTTCAACAGAGTATTTAAGCGTGCCTCCTTATCCTTCCTCCAATTCACTTTGCATATATCAACCAACAGCACACATTCGTTTGTGTGTGTGTGTGTGTGTGTGTGTGTATGTAAGAGACACTTTGCACAGTTTAGAAGAGAAGGGATTGTGCTTTGCAGTGCAGCTGATTTAGTGGATATTGGTAATTACTTTGGAAAGAGACCTTCGCTAATTACAGCTTTCTTTCTTGGTTCCTGTTTTTTGAAATGAGATGCGGAGAACATTGGTGTGTGTGTGTGTGTGTGTGTGTGTGTGTGTGTGTGTGTGTGTGTGTGTGAGGCTGCGATACGTGGGTTTATTATGTAGCCTAGTCAGTTAAGTGTGTAGTAGCTCTACATCACCCCATTCAATGCAAGCTCAGTGTGTGCACTTGAAATCCAGAATACTCGAGACACTGGATAAAAGCAAAGGTTTTCAAAAATTGTGTCTCATAAATTAATTATGATTTCTATCTATCTATCTATCTATCTTTCAGGGACTTTGCTCACGTTTCATTTTGCATCATATTTCCATTTTAGCATTTAGCTGATGCTCGTTTCCAAAGCAGCTTACACTGAAGGAACCAGCAGAATAAATTTAGCAAACTTCCTAGCGTGCCATCCACTCCTCCTCCTCCCATTAGCGTGGTGTGGGTTAATTACTTTACATGAGTTCAAGGGTTCAATTTAAGCAGCTTTTTTCCACTTTGTCATGGTAACAGAAAATTAGTCCCTGCATTCAGGTGATTTTCCCCACAGTCACCTCACGAACCTGAAGTTCCCGTGTGGTCTTTTCCGCTATGGAGTGCTGCACCAGTGCATCTGCAGCGCCGGGCTGAGCTGCACTACAAGCCCACTGTGGGTCCTCTGGGATCGAGGCTGGTGGGGTGGAGGATGGGAATCCGGGGCTCACTGTGGCAGAGCTGCTGAATTATTCATGTCCCCCCACCCTGCCTGCATCCCTTTCTCTCTGCAGTGCATCGACTGAGACCTCCATAACAGCGTGAATGAAAGATCTCCAACTCTACCCTTCACTAAATCTTAAATGGGGTGCTCTTTGTTGGTGTTTGCAGCAAATTATACAGACGCAGCTACAAGATAGAGACATCATGATACCCCGAGGTATTACAGGTGCTAAAATTGGGCTGGATTTACATCAAAAACTTCAGTAGACAGAACAGCCCGGAGCTTATTTTGCCTTCCTTGTTTTGAAAGGAAAACATAGGTCTGTGCGTTTGTTTTGAAGTTTAAAGGAAAGATAAAAACATCACCCCTGAAATCAATATTTCTTGTGAAAACACATCAATCAGACACATACTGCACACATCTATCACATGCGCATACACGAGTTCATGTGCACATGCATACACGCCCAAGACGTACACAACTTCCCAGAGAGGTAGTGTTAAACAGTGGCCGATCCAGGGGCTCTAAATTTGTCTGACCTTAGATACTGTGGAGAAAATGGATCTGCTGGAGGGAACACTTGTACTTGTTACTTCCTATCAGCCTCCTTCAAAATGTCAAATTCGCCTTTCACCTCGCGGACACAAAGCTTCGACTGAACGTCTCCACCAGCTCAGTATTAGGCCGGCTAATGAGAATTAGTTTTGCTCCTCATTAGCATTCACCAGAGTCCCAGGAAAGCAGGCCTACCTTATTAGGGAGCCTCACCACAGGCCACTGTTTCTCACGCTGAGTTTTCCACGGATGATGGAGAGATAAAATTATGATTTATTATAGATCATGCTGTTCGGTTTCCTCTCCCAACCCCCAGTTGATGTTGTTTTTTTAACCATGACCACGGTCATTCCTTAATCACAATCACATGGCTATTATTGTAACCATGACAATGAAGTCTTCCTATTAGGGCCTGTCATGCACATTTTCAGGTTCAAACTTACATACATGTTTATATGCTTTAATGTTCTAAAAATTGTCTGTGCTGGAACACCCAACACACTCTCACTCCGACCTCATTGTATATCAACGTTTGGTCATGGACTGTCTACGTCAACATATGACTGTTCTATTCTGTTTTCAAAATACACTTCTGTTTCCACAGGAAATGCAGTTTGCATACAGCCTCTTTCAAAATAAACTCACTATGTCGGTACAACACCGTGAATTGACATTTTTTTCCTTTGACAACAAAAGCACATGTTTAGGTCTAGAAAAAAAGAACGAGGTTTGGCTTTACAATCATATGGGAAGCAAACACCGGCCTCCCGGTTGAAAGTCCCCTCCCACCCATCCTACTCGGACTTTCGCCCCCTTAACTTACATCGTTGTCCCATTGCATTTCCTCCTGATGCTGCCAGGCACCATGACCGGCCACATATCATAATGACGTGAAAGGATAGCTTTTTTCAGCAGTGTTTGACACCGATGTCACTGCTCAAGTGCCAGGATTCGACGACTTGAGAGTTGGAACACATATATTCACCCTCTGTCTGAGACACTCCATTTTAACACTTGTCTCTTCAAGCCCTCCTACCGCAGAAAAAAAGTCTGCTCTGACTGGTCAGTGTTTCCACGACTTCCTTATATCTGTGCCTATGCAGCCAGAAAATGACTGTAAAGAAACAGAGGCATATTCTAACATAAATGCTTGGAAACACAATCAGACATGTTCCAGCAGGAATATGATCTGAAATCGGGGAGAAATTTACAACATCGGCAACCAAGATTCCATGTTTCTGTCATGTTAGCACGTAGCTACATGTAGCAGTGTACTTGCAGCCAGGAAATGACTGTATATAACTGTATGTTGTCTTGTTAAAAATCACAACTTAAAGCTTTTAAACACAACTGGACACATTGCAGCATGAATGTGATCCGAAATTAAGGCAGAAAATAACAACACTAGCAACCACGATTACATGTGTCCTTGACATTAGCATGTAGCTACATGTAGCAGTGTAGGCTTTGTAATGCAAATACCTGCAGTAGCGTGCCTGGAGCAGATGGCAATATAAAGAAATCTGTCACAGAAGAAATAAACATTGGGAAGTATTTAGAATTGTCTAAAGCAGAGGGACTTAAAGTTGCACTCATTGGTTCCTCTCGGCTGTTTAAAAGCACTGCTGCAGGATTTATGTATGCAGTCATCTATATGCCAGTGTCAGGGTGTATTTTAGCTTCTTTCTTTGTAATGTGTAGTTTGTATGGTTTTTATGGTTCACCTATAGCAAATATTAACAAACGTTTTGGCTTTTCTTTGTAGTAATCTCATTTTTTTGTTTTACATTGCTTGTTTTAGAGCTGTATATTATTATTTTGTATTTTTGTTCCATGTTGTCTGTCTGTAACTTATGTTGCTGCCTGTCTTGGCCAGGACACTCTTGAAAAGAGATTTTTAATCTCAAGAGTTTTTTTTTAAATGTTTAAAATAAAGGTTAAGTAAAAACATGAAAATAAAAATAAAAGCCTGAGGTTTTTGTGGCAACTTTCTCGCTAGATTTAGTGACTTTTCAGACCCTCTTGGCAACACTGTTTCTCACAAAGCAGGTAGCAGCAAATTTAGTGACTTATTCACACCATAAGGGAAAAAGAGAGAAAAATATAGTGTAATTAATTCCCATGCATGTTGCCATTAATGTGCGATGACATCACCAATATGAAAGTAAGTGCATATCGCCATCTGGTGGCTATTAGCAACTTTTGGAGCTAGTGCTAGCTACTTTCACTTTCAGCTGGCAACACTGGTGTTTGCTAATTGGGATTAGTTTCACACACATTTACAGCATTGTTGGAAAATATGGCCACATTTAATACGAACATCCGACACTGTAACATTATATATATGGGAGACAATAAGGAAAAACAAAACAGGTCCCCTTAACAAAGTACACTCTTATTTCAACCCTAACCAACTACAGTGTTGTCACGTCGTTAAATGGATTTATTCTACTGAACAATTTTGGAGGGAACTGACAGCTGACAAATGAGGATGTTGTCCTAATGGCGGCTTCAGGTCAGGAAATGCCTCCATGTGTCGTTCCACAGGGCGGTTACAGACAAAGTATTTCGCCTTTTAATTTGGAGGACTTGTTGGAAGATGCACATTAAAAATTCATCCCACTGACAACAACAGCAAGCGTGCAAAGACAGAATGAAAATCTGCATATTGCATCAAGGAATTACACTTGTTCCCATTAGTCTTCCGATGTGTAGTCTGACACTACATTTGTCTTCATCACCACAGGTTTCTTTCATGTCTATCTCTCCCTGCAGCAGATGACTTGGAATGTAAGTACAAAGCAATGGGGGTGGGCGGCGCCTCCTGCTGTGTTTTCAATACATCATAATTCCCTCCACATAGCTGTTACTGGAACACACCATGTCCATACAACTGTGGCTCCCTCCCCCTCCAACAACAGCAGCAGCCTCCTCATCGCCCTTTTATGTCCACCTCACCTCCTCGTAGTTCACACACTAATGCCATGCTGCTGTTTGGCGGTTTGCTCCCAACACTTTGTCGTCTTACTCTCTCCGTCTCTCCCTCTGTCTTTATCTCAAGGTTCATTTCGCTGTCATGTTGCTCACACTGTCAGTCCTGAATGTCTCAAGCTGTCACAGTTTGTCATGGTTGATGTGCGATGTCAGATATAATTACTCAAGACAGAAAATGAATAGCAGCGTGTACTCGGGCCATGTCGTACTCTCTCTCTCTCTCCGTCTCCCGTCTTCCAGTGTGGGGGTCAATAAGGTACACTGAGAGCTGAAAAGAGACGACGCTAAACAGAGTGTGTTGTTTTGGTTTCAATCTTTTGTTGTAAATATAATTAAGGATTTGGAGATTTATTGCTTTGTTGATGCTTAAAGCAATCCTTTGACATTTTGGAAAAATGCTCATTTGCTTCTTGTTGAGTTAGAAAATTGATATATCTGAGAGTGGTATCAATCTTCTTACCTAACTCTCAGCAAGGAGATTAATATGTATTTCACAAAATGTGTTCCTGTCAGTGTCTTAGAATAAAAATCTTCTGTCGGTGTCTATTAGAAAACAATTTCTTTCTTCATTATAGTCAGGCAGCATCAGTGTTTCATTTCCTTCCATTTCTTTATGCTTGATTAAGGATTGCTGTTTGATTAATCTGTCTTGTGTCTCAGGGGAAATTTCACATACCAGCCTGCTGGGATTCCCTCTAACCTTCATACATTGTCTTGTCTCAGTGCAGCACCTTTTCATTTCCAGTCACTTTGTATGTTAGCTTGTGGTAAGTGCAGCGGCCAACAAGGGCAAACGTCCTACAATGGCCCCAAACATGTCCATCAGGAGAAATGTGCTGCAGCTTCAGAAACGATGCCAATTAAAAAAACATTTGAAAAAACATGCCAAATCTAAGATAAAGACAACAACAGAGTCATGTGGAAAATGAAAAAATATCTCTAGGAGGAGTGCGAAGTAGAATAGCTTGATTTTCGACCTGAGAGAGAGAGAGAGAGAGAGAGAGAGAGAGAGAGAGAGAGAGAGAGACCAGTTGTACATTTCACTACTCAAACTACCATACTATATAGTGTGCCAGAAAATATTTTGTTTGTCCCAATAAACAGTATGTCAAATGCAGTATGCCAAAAATACCAGGATGTTCTACTACATCGAGCCCGGTCTCACTCCGAAGTCATCGAAATCCGACACTTTGGCAGTGACTTGCAGCGTCAGAAACCATCGAAAACAGGCACCCTTTAACATCAGCATGATACGTGGCTGGTTGTCGTTATAGTTTAATGGCACCCCGCGGCAACAGGGGAAAATGCGACAGGACAAGGAAGAAAGAAAGGAGGACAGGAGTGGTGGTGGATGGGTCCAACAAAAACCGACCTTCACCCGAGACAGCGGTCTTCACTTCCTGTAAGATTCTTAAGCCAAACCCTGTTCTTTGTTCCTAAACCCAACCATGTGTGTTTGTTGTTGACGGAAAAAAACACATCAATTTGCGGTGTTGTACTGACGTAGTGTGTTTATTTTTAAAGAGACTTTATGTAAAGGTTACATTTCCTGTGAAAAAGGAAGTGTATTTTGAAAGAAGACAATGCATTTAATAGGCACAACTTGACATGGTGTCCCAGACCGTACGTCGTCCATCGTATGTGGATGCGGAAAGTTAACGATCAAACGTCAATATGTGATGAGGTCAAGTGAAAATGTGTTGCCACATGCAGTCCGTTTTTCTGGCTTTTCTGACCCACAATCCTCTGCACAGTGAACAATACGTCACATCCACTGAGCCGCAAACAGATGTGAGGTTAACAGCTCATTGCCAGCTGTTTGACAGCTGATTGACAGCTGTCAGAAGTCGCAATGACGGATGACAGCGCATTCAAGTAACCGATGATCAGTGGAATGGTAATAATAGGAATGTTAATTATTTAGGGCGACAAAATGATCAAACATATTACAAATAACAAAAGGACATAATTATGAAAATAGCAATGACAGATAAATGCAGATGTAGACGATTTGGAATGCACCCCAGATGTATGAGAGATGAACTATGCATGTATAAAGTGAACTGGATACAGCATTGGAGGCGGGGCCACGCTCATTCCTATGGAAGTTGCTCAGTGGCACATGAAGCCAAAAAAGTTTGACTGGGAATAAAATATTCCAGATCATCCACATTCTTGGACTCACAGGGCAAAGCACACTAGAGACTTCTGCCAGTATAGTGGCTAACCAGCGGTTTAGCCCTTCGCTAACTTAAACAGGGATGGAAGGATTCAATTGTGCAGCTCTTCTAGACTTTCGTAATGTTATCAGACGGAATGGATCACATTTTGTTAGTGCATGGGTTTTTATGCTCCAAAATATGTAAATGTATCCACAATGTTAAGTCTATTAGAAGAAGTCTTTCTGGGCCCAATGGCATCATGAAACAGACCTGTAAGCTGTAATCCAATGGTTTGGCCACTGTGTCGCATTGGCGTCAAAGCCCAGTGCTGCCCCTGCAGGGGGTTTGGCTGCAACGGCCCAAAACATCTCCATTGGGGATTATGTGAAGCAGCTTCAGAAACTATGCCAATTCATCAACACATAAAGAATCCTAAACACATACAGTGGCAAAAACATGCTGCAAATAAAGAATATGCTACACAAGGCCAAAAAAAAAAGCGCTTATGGAAATTCTCTCAGCCTGTAGGAGGAGCGCTTAGTGGAACAGAAAGAGACCACATGAGGGTGTCTTTAAGCAGGGAGTAAAGTGGATTAAGGAGGCAACATAAAAAGGTATTAATCTTCTTTATATTTGGCCCTAACATTTGAGAAATGTAACAAAGATTACGCCCTCTTCACTTCACTTTTCAAACCTCCGCTGTGTTGACCAGATTTCACAGATTTTATTATTTGTCTTCATGGGTTGTGTGTTTCTGACTTTGCATTGCAACGTGTTTGCTCTTAATGTATTTGTTTTGACTTTCTGTGGCACATTTTTCATCTGCATCACATTTCCATTGTTGTAATTCTTCAGGTTTCTGTATGTGTTTTTGAATCGTCATTAATTCTGCAGCTGCAGCTCATTTCTCCCAGTGGAGCCGTTTGGACCCTTGTACTGTCGTGTGTTTGCCCTTGTCAGGTAACAGGCTAACACACTGGCATGTGTAGATTCTTGTCAAGAGGGAGAGCATGAATCCAAAGTGTAGCTGCATCTTGACAGAAGGCGCTGGAGCATGGGCTGCATGACCCTGAGGGATCAGGGATCTCACTTAATTTGCATAACAAAGTCTTTATCACACATGGTGATTGCAATTGCTATCAGGAGAGGGATTTCGCAGTTGATAAATGCACATTGTTTATGGAGATACAAACTCAGCTGAGAGCGTACAGTGCCCTGATTCCTGCCCTCCACCCCTCTTTGACTGCTGCTAAAACAAACACAGCCTTGTGTACATGCTGTTATCCAGGCTGACAAAGTTCAGCATTGTGTGTATGCACTGACTGTGTGTATGCACTGACTGTGCACAGCTTGCTGAAAATGATGACTCAAAAATGAACTTGCAGATTTTTCAATTATAAAACTGCAGGACATTAACTGTAGCTGACATTTGTACCCAGCGCTGTCTGTTTGATGAAAAGTCATGCCCCATGCTTTATTTATGTATTTATGTTAAAATATAATTCTGGATTTATTCAAAATATAAATTGGGTCTTATTTTTAACACTGACCTCACAGTTAACACCCCCATCACAGCTCACCCGCCCACATTCAGATTAAACTTTGACCTGCTGTACTTGCATGCGCACAGTTTTCCTGTATATTGAACAATCATTATAGACATTATAGATGCACTCACTTTCAGTTTTTAAGTGGTCGACACGACCAGACTAAACAAATAGCTTGTACACAACCTGCCGCATCATCTGACTGCTGTTGTTTTGGTCACATCTGGCCTCATTGTATGTGGCTGTGTTGGCAATTTGGTGCGTACAACATTATCATAATCAGCTGCAGCTGCAAAAAGAAGACATAATTAAACTGTCACAGTTATACTTTACTGTAACGTGGTTATCTAGTGTGGGAATCAGCAGATGGAGATTTACTTCATACCTGATCCTGCTTCACACTCACACAAAGTTTCAGGCCACAAGCTGAAACACCTCGGTCTAACATTCAAGTTGTTCTGTAAACTACAAGTGTTGCTGGAAATTTTACCTCCTCATACTTTACACTCACCAAGCAGCACATATTCAAATGCCAACTCCATTTTCTTAAAAAAGGAATTGGGAAAACCAAAAAGTGGCAGACAAACATAGTGTCTATGAGGTATCCTAATCCTAATATATGTACATAAAAATGTACTATAGGTATTTCATTTATGTTATAAAGTTACATCTTCTTACAGCCAGAGGATGTATGAATGTGATAATAATATAGGTAACATACATTATATGTCATATGTTACATTTCCTTAAGGACAGGGTTGCAAACGTGAGAGGCTCCTCGGCACTGGACTTTATGTTTGTAGTGCTTTTATCCAAAGTGCTTTATCCACCCATTCACACACACACCGATGGCAGCAGGCTACCATGCAAAACACTGGCCTGAAAACTGAGAGCAATTTTAGGGTTCTGCGTCTCGCCTAAAAACACTCTGACACGGGGACAGGAGCAGCCGAGGATTAAACCACCAACCCTGCAATTACTGCACATCCTGCTCCACCTGCTGAGTATCTTCCACAGCAAACAGGTTTCTCCAACAGGCTGCTTCTTTGTTTCTTCATGTCTCTGTGAAGTTATTTTGTATCCTTGAAATATACTTGATAACTATACAGTATAATACTCTCAATCATTAGAACACAAATCAGTATTTATTCTAAAGATATTACTTGCTGCTCTTCCTCATGGGGGTATAAAGTACTGACATCAGCAGAGTGATCTTGAAGATTAAAAAATAATGATCAAACACACTCACTTGTGCATATTAAACGTTTTGACTGACAATGACAGTTACTGTATAACAGATGCAGCTGAGTTACTGCTATTTGGTAATGAAATGATATGCATGGAAGCAAGAATGCAAAGCTTTAATCTTTTAATCTATCTTGGACCTGGCAGCTGGATTGAATACAAATTGCTGTCACTGATCATTGTTTCATTCAAGAGCAACATTTCTGGGTTAGGGTTCCTCTCCTCTACAACTTGTTTGTGTTTACTTTACCTTCATATTAATACTATACTATTATATGATCTCAATCTTCTGCCAAGACATTCAAGTGGATTTACCAGCTTGATCTGGTATCATCCACCGCTACACTGTTTGCACAGGACTATCTGAAATCATCTCGGAGTCATACAGTATCAGGTCACAGCACTGGTGGCAGAGTGCCAGAGAGAAGACAGCGCCTGAGGCAGGGAGGAAGACTCAGAGACGGCATCATCACCAGGGACAAAGGGCTAATGAACACTCCACAGGAGCAACAATAACAAAAACAACAGGAGGGCTCAGCTCCATGACTCCCAGCAGGGGGGCAAAGAGTCACTATTGTCAATCACTGGATGGATTTCTTTATGTCCAAAATTCTGTACAACCATGACATGTTGTTATCAGTCTTTGAATATATGGGTGTTCACACAGAGGAGACACATGGGGAGACTGTCCTCCTCCAATGTCTAATCACGAGCAATAATTAAAACCTATATTTCCTTCTTTTTTTTTTCGCAAGGCAGTGACCTCCCACGACTGTAGCAGTAATTATTATGGAGGCAAAAGAGGAAGTCAGGCATATACATTGGTGTGTAACGTTGGATTTCACAGGCCAGCAAACAGGTTAGTAAACAGCAGAAAGCAGCATGGAGGCCTGTTAAAACTTTACAGTGGCTACTTCATCTTATACATCTCTTACTTCTTAAGTCTCTCTTTCAATCTTGGTGCAGACTAATTCGAATCGATGTTTGAGTGCTGCTTGGGTGGAGACGGATGGTATTTTGTGGTGATGTGTGCTGCATCTCGCTGGTGAAGGGGCTAAAATTAGCATGTTCACCTGGGTGTTGTGTTTCTAATGCTAATTGGAGCAGATAAATACCCATGACTACTGCAGAGTCATTTGACCCCAGGCGTGAATTCTTTCCCATTACATTAAAAAGCCAGATGTTAGCTGCTGTAAGCTGTTTTTTGTGCAGTGGAAAGGGCGCTCAAGAATCAATGTAAATACATCACTTTTTTCTGTGAAAAATCACCAAGAAAAGATTTTAAACACAACCAGACATGTTCCAACAGGAATAAGATCCACAATCGCGTAGAAATCAACAACATCAGCAACCAAGTCTACATGTTTCCCTGACATTAGCATGTAGCTACATGTAGCAGTGTGCTTGCAGCTAGTATTGACTGTGTTTAGCAGCACCTCCTCGCATTTAAAATCAACAATAAAAGCTACTAAACACAACCAGAGATGCTGCAGCAGGAATATGATCCGAAATAGGGGAGAAATTAAGAAGAAGAAGAAGAAGAAGAAGAAGAAGAAGAAGAAGAAGAAGAAGAAGAAGAAGAAGATATATTTTATAAATGCACAAGGGGAACTTATTTTCTGTTGTAATATACAAACAGGACCTATACATGCATTACATAGAGCAATGTCAGAGTGAGGTGGCTGCCTTGGACAGGCACCCCGAGCACTTGGGGGTTCAGTGCCTTGCTCAAGGGCACCTCAGCAGCGCCCAGAAGGCAAACTGGCAGACTTGGTCTGTAAGAGGACATGCTACATGTAGCAGTGTACTTGCAGCCAATGACTGTGTATAGCAGCACTTTCTCACATTAAAAATCACCAATAAAAGCTGTTAAACACAACCAGAGATGTTGCAGCAGCAATATGATCCAAAATTGAAGAGAAATTTACAACACTGACAACCAAGATCACATCTTTACCCGCTGTTAGCATGTAGCTACATGTAGCAGTGTACTTGCAGCCAATGACTGTGTATAGCAGCACTTTCTCAAATTAAAAATCACCAATAAAAGCTTCTAAACACAACCAGAGATGTTGCAGCAGCAATATGATCCAAAATTGAAGAGAAATTTACAACACTGACAACCAAGATCACATCTTTACCCGCTGTTAGCATGTAGCTACATGTAGCAGTGTACTTGCAGCCAATGACTGTGTATAGCAGCACTTTCTCAAATTACAAATTACCAATAAAAGTTTCTAAACACAACCAGAGATGTTGCAGCAGCAATATGATCCAAAATTGGAGAAATTTACAACACTGACAACCAAGATCACATCTTTACCCGCTGTTAGCATGTAGCTACATGTAGCAGTGTACTTGCAGCTGGTAGTCACTGTACATAGCGGCACTTTCTCACATTAAAAATCACCAATAAAAGCTTTTAAACACAACCAGAGATGTTGCAGCAGCAATATGATCCGAAATTGGGGTGAAATTAACAACACTGACAACCAAGATCACATGTTTCCCTGCCCTTAGCATGTAGCTACATGTAGCAATATAAGCTATGTAATGTAAGAACCTGCAGTAGCGTGCCAGGAGCATATGACCATATGAAGAAATCTGTAATGATCTAACTTCATTTTGTAGCCAAAGAAGAATAAACATTGAAAACAGAGTATTTAGAACAGTCTGAAGCTTAAAGTTTTTGCTCACAGGGACTATTTACTTCTACACATGTTCACCTCATTATTGTAACATTATGTATGTGACAGAAAATAAAGAAAAGCATCACAGGCCCCCCTTTAAAATTTGAGGTCCTGTGAGTGACAGCTCAACAAAGAATTGCCTAAATGGACGTAGCTCCAAACAACCGGAATCTGTCTCGACTCACAAAATGCAGGATTAGACCCAAACGCACACAAAGTAGGCAGACAGGATCATTTCAATGATTTAATGCCAAAAGTAAAGATATAGACTTACTTTTAGGCAGTCCAGGTCCAGGTTACAGAGGCACAAAAGCAAAAACACAAGACAACAACACAACTTTGACATACTGGCGAGGAGTGAGTGGATCTGGGCTGATTAAAATATCTGCTGGGCTGATGAGGAAAGTGGGAACAGGTGAGCAGGTGGAGCAGCCTGAGGGCATCTGGTGGACAGGAATGGGAATGAGAATGGGGATGATGGGTTTGGGGAAGAGGGACTGTGGCTGGAGCGAGATCGCCTACAGAGACGCAGAGTGTGACACGTGCACAGTTTGCTCAGTCCAATTGATGGCAGCAAACTCATTTTCCATTACACTTTAATCTTCCTTTGAGAGATTTCTGTTGCCAAAACCAGTGACAGTTGAATTTGTGTGTAAAGTTTGTCAGACAGTTCGACAAAAAACTTTCTTCACGTCAGCTACCACAGTCTTTCTTTATAGAAAATCCATGAATAGTGTCTGTACATACAGAGTAGTATATATAGCTTATGAGTGTGCACATGTAGTTCTACCCACTCACACGATTATTTCTAAGACCTTGTATGTTATTACAATATCAGAAACCATCATTACCATGTATGTAATTATTTATATTATGTATAATTGATCAAAACTTTTAAATTATACAGTGGCTTTCCAGAAGACTGAAACTCTTTTTACACGTTCAGTCACTGTGTCAGGTTAGGGAGTTACACACACGTCAAATACACTTTAAATCCCACTTGGTGTTTGTTCTCACTGTAAAATAAAAGGCACTGTTCCCTCCAGTGTGTTAATTCATCATGAAAGTCTCTCCTCAACACTTTCATTGACTGCCGGGAGAATTGAGGATGCTATTACAGGTTTGGATCCGGTGTAAAACAATCTGGGAGACAGAGTGCAGAGGCTTTATAAAAGGCTCAGGAGAGGGATATGTGCACACAGAGCCGGCAAAGCATCACAGCACAGGGGTGCACCATTAATGCAATTTTCTAAATCCTCTTCATAATGGTCAAAAGCTGCGTATACAGAGGAGAATTATCATTAACCCGAGCTGTGGCTTTGTACCAAACGCATCCTTGTTGGAAAGAAAGAACTGAAAAATTCAACAAAGTAACTGTTATACAAAATTAATGGTTTGTTTTGTTCACTGTTCTCAGTTCTGGGAGCCTTTTTTTATTTTTTATTCTATTCTGTTGATTGACTGATTAACTTCTCTTATTTTATTTTATTCTAACTGCTACAGCATTACTCTATGGTAATCTATGGATTTGTGGTCTGCAGTGTGGGCACAAAATGTAACATATGGACAAATAAACGAATTTTCTTTGTATTTGTGAAGTTTAACTTTAACTAAGCAGTGATTCCACACTTAGTTTGATGGACGTCTGACCTTTATTGTGTCGTTTCCTGTTTTTACGCAGTATTTATTTACCTTTTTTATTATTGTTATTTTATTTTATTTTGTTTTGTTTTGTTTTGTTTTGTTTTGTTTTATTTTATTTTATTTTATTCTATTTTGTTTTATTTTATTTCATTTTGCTTCATTTTATGTTATATTATGTAATTTTATTTTATTTTATGTTATTTTATTTTATTCAATTTTGTTTTGTTTTATTTTATTTTATTTTGCTTCATTTTATTTTATTTTATTTTATTCTATTTTGTTTTGTTTTATTTCATTTTGCTTCATTTTATGTTATGTTATGTCATTTTATTTTATTTTATTTTATGCTATTTTATTTAATTCTATTTTGTTTTGGTTTATTTTATTTTATTTTATTTTGCTTCATTTTATGTTATGTTATGTAATTTTATTTTATTATTATTTTATTTAATTCTATTTTGTTTTGTTTTATTTTGCTTCATTTTGTTATGTTATTTTGCTTCATTTTATTTTATATTATTTTGCTTTTTTTGATTTCATTTTATGTTATTTTATTTTATTCTATTTTGTTTTGTTTTATTGTTTTGTTATTTTATTTTGCTTAATTTTATGTTATGTTATCTTCATTTTATTTGATACTAACTGCAACAACACTATACTATGGCAATTATACAATATGGATTTGGGACCCAGACAGTGTCATGGCAGACAGTATAAAATACTGCACAGCATGGTCCTGCAGTGCAAAATGAAATTAAAGATGTTACACGTGAAAGTCAACCTTTGCTAAGACAAAACAGTGGTTTATCATTGATTGGAAACCCGTCTGCCGCCTGACTGCAACAATCTGTCAGCTTCAAACAGCCAGGAGTCTTTTTGTTTTATCTGCCTTTGTTAGCAAAAGATATGAGGAAGCCTTCTGATGCAAATATTGTAACACAGCATGAAACTGTGGAAAACAGGAACCATCCTATTTCTGTGATAAACACGAGATATCTGCCTGGAAATGGGAAAACTATGTCTTATAGAATTGTTTGAGTTAATCTAATTTTTAGAGGTCTGATGCATTAATATGCCAATCCACTTCTAGCCTGCCTGCTAATCTGTTATTCTGATACTGTTACAGAGGTGTTAATCTCTATAAACAGATATCTACACATATATGCAGAAGCTGTAAGCGACAGAACAAGATTTTGGTATAGAAAGTATTCTGATTTCCATTTGTAGTCTGTTTGTAGTCAGAGTAGTAGCCTATTTAACAATCATGTTGGACAGGCAAGTAAACAGTCTGGGTGGACAGTGTTGTGGCAGTTAGGAACTTGAGACACAGAACAAAGTGTGAATTGGGGTTCAAAAACTACAAAAAGACAAAGTGTTGTTGACGAAGTTGGCCTTGACGCATGTACTGCAGAGACTTAACAATCTGGCAGAGTCTGGACGTCTGAGCCGGGTTTTATACTGCAGTGGTTTGAGTGCTGATGAGGTTCAGGTGTGCAGGTTCAGCAGCTGCTGGCACTCAGGAGGATTGGCAGGAGGAAGGAACCAGGAGGCCACGCCCATCAAACACACTAAGTGCGGTTACATGATGGCTTCTCATTCGGAATGAAATAAATCTGAATGAAATCATTCGGAATTAAAGTTTTTCCAGGTAGTTTACATGGGAAATATGAGGGTTTACACGGGAGATCAGTTTAATCGCCTTTATTCAGGTCCGCGCAAGGTTTGGGGCAGGGAAGGTTTCTGATTGGATAGGGGGCGGGGCAATGTTACGTGTTTACGTTTAACGGAAGAAAACACTGTAGTCCTCGCTCCGAATAACAAGATGCTTGACGACGACGTTCTTAGTGCCTTTTTCGGGCTTGTTTTGCTTATATTCTTGAAGCAGCAGTACGACAACAACCTTGTTCTGCTAATGCTTCGTCTGTTGAGGAGGAGAAGAGAGGTAGAAGGTCGAAGAAGGAAGATAGAAGACCGTGCTGTGGCGTATGGAAACCGGTGAGTGCAATGAGTCCGACTGCTCTATCGCAGCCCGTTGCTATGCACGCTACGTCATCGTGCCAGAAGGGCAAGGAAACGAGCATGCGCAGAAAGAACGGAATGGCTGGAATCAGGTAGGAGGTGTATACAAGACAGAAAAATTGTTCCATTCGGGTTCTGAAAAGGAATATTCCACCCCTGTGCACCCGATTAGATTTTCTTTCGGGTTGGCTGTTTTCATTCGGGCTGAGGTGTTTACAAGGAGCATTTCTATTCGGGTAGGGCTTCCAACCCGAATGCAAAAGGAATACATGGCTCCATGTAAACGCACTGACGGAGACAGACTAGGAAGGGGAACAGGAAACACAAGGAAGAGGCAAAGCTGAAACCCCGACAGAGAGGCAGAACTTACTGGCCAAACTGCAATCTCGGACTCCATCAGCTATAGTCTGAAGTTAGCTTTATATTAGCTTTTTTAAATGTGCAGTCATATGCAGATATCCGTTTATACATATGAGCTGAAAATATTGGCCCTCGTCCCCAAAGGTTTATCGTTGTTGGCCGATAGCCAATGTGTTCTGAGACGGCAGAGATATAAAACCCAATTTCACCTGTTACACCTCGTCCCTGTGCAATCATTCTCCCTCTCAACCGGCTCTCAACATTTATTCCTCCAGGGAAGGTTTGCTGGGTACACAGTCA
This sequence comes from Epinephelus moara, assembly GCF_006386435.1. Classification (NCBI taxonomy): domain Eukaryota; kingdom Metazoa; phylum Chordata; class Actinopteri; order Perciformes; family Serranidae; genus Epinephelus; species Epinephelus moara. The sequence continues at coordinate 39,437,382 of NC_065529.1, read as the reverse complement.
CTTGTCAGAATCAACCTGTTCAGTCTCCTGTGAAACCACCGCTCTATTACCATTGACTGCTGAGCAGTTTCCCCCAGAGCAAACAGGCTGGCCTGCCGTCAGAGGGGTCAAAAGGTACAGATGACCTCAGGGCTGGGTTTGTTACACTACAGAAATTCTATAAAATAATACATCAAAACCCCACCAACCAAAAAGAAAAAACTACAAACCATATCAAGCAAAATTACAGAAAAGCAAGTTTATAAAAAATAAGTAGTGATTTAAAAGAGGTTAGTGTGGTTGCAAGACAGGTTTCTACAGGGAGACTGTTAGAAAGCTTTGGGGCCTGACAGCAAAAGTCTCCTTCAGTTGGAAGTCTATTGAGGGACGGTTAGTAGATTTTTGTCAAACAATCTGAGATTGTGTGCAAGTAGGCAGGGGCCAACCCGGTCTCACTCCACAGACGTTGAAATGATCAGACATCCATATGTGACAAGTCGGAGTGAGAATGTGTTCTAGGGGCATAAAAGTTCACAGATGCATGCTGGATCATGTTGTGCTTTAAAAGTAATGAGTAAAACCTTAAAATCAATCCTAAAGATAAACAACGGCAGGTCGTCAAAATTGGGGTTATGTAATCTCTTTTATTTGATCGAGGTTTACAGCATTTTGTGCAATCTGAAGGCGTGAGCGTGCTTTATTGTTTAGGCAGGTAAAGAGTGAATTACAGTAGTCTATTTTATTAAAAATAAAAGCATGAATAACTGTCTAAAAGTCAGTGAATGATCTGATTTTTGAAACCATTCGAAGTTGATAAAAACAGGACTGAACTACATTACTGACACAATTGACACGGAGGGTACAGGACGTCTTACTTTCGTGTGATGCCACCTTCACTCAAGCAAACCATCATGCCAGGCTCGAAGGTCAAACATCCTGCTCAAAGACAAAACAGAAAGTGGTTCTTGCTCGCTTTTTAGGTTTGCAGATGATCCCATTCTGCTAGAACACCACCACCCACCCATGAAGGCTCCGGTCTCCTCTCATATGCAGTGGGATCACAGAGAGGTTAGAGATGCTGCTCCACAGAGACGTCACCCACAGTCCCGAGCACTTGCTGTATCTTTCATCTGACTGCCCTGTAACACTCTCACTTGATCGACTTCTCGTCAGCACCCATGTATCCTCAAATACATCTCACCACCGCATCAATATTCATGTATCGATTCCATCTCCGTCTCATTTTCATCCTCAGTTAAATCTTCCTCATCCGCAGTCGCGAGTTTGTCTCACAGCTGTGAGTCTGTGGCTTGTGCATGCCGTGGGTTTATACACAGAACAACTGAATGTATAAAATATTAGCTGCAGCTGCTTGGTATCGATTTGCAGCCTCGTTACATAATCCACATCACAGTTGTTTCAAAGTTTAAGGATTATTTTTTAACTTTATAATCGTTGTTACCTGGATTCACCTTATCAGTGTAAGTGACAGATAAGAGCATGGATGGACTCCCAGACATCCATTCCTATCAATAAACTCACAGTGAGGATATGTTCTATGGCACATAAGCATAGGATTAGGGAACAAAGAAGACAATCAAACACGGAAGCTCCAGTGGTCACAACAATTACACATTCATGAATCCGAGGTAATCCGCGGAAATTGCGGAAATTTGCTTTTTAATAGGGGCCGAGTAACCTTGTGTACAGCATATGAGGATTTTCATCCCCTCTCTTCTTTCCCCCTCGCTGAAATCAATAATGGCAAGACACGAAGCAACGTCACAGTTATATTTAACAGCCAAACATGCCTTTGAACCTTCTGATCCTATCCATCAACGAGGGGGGATTTATATGTGCAATAATAATGGGGGACGGAGATATGAGAGGTGCGCCCTGTTGAAGGCATCTCTGGTTTGTTCTTCCCTGGAGGTTCACGCTGTCTCACTGTCTGGCTACAAACGCTCATGTGCCAGGGCACGATCAAACATATTCAAATGCTTGCATTTGCCTGGGCCTCTCCTGTATCTCATTAGTCGAGAGATTGCTCTTGGCGACCTTGAGAATTGTTTCTACTTCACAGGAACAGACCAGGACTTCAGAATGTGTTTTGGTTGTTTGCTCTCTGCTGTAAAAGTGCCTTTTGTAAACAGTTTCAACCTTAGAGGTCAAAGATGATGGATAATCATTATACTCTAATGTTTGCAGGTGTACAGCTGCCGCTCCGCAAAGAGAGAGAGCAGCAGTTCAATGTAAAATAAGAAACGCTGGTGCTGTGATTTACCAGATGTCTATCAAAAAGACAGACGAGTGAGGTTAGATTGCTGCCCTTTAATGACGGCTGGAGGACACAGGTGAAGTGAAGCATGTCTCTACCAGGGATGACCTTTCGTTTATCTTGAGGTCAAACATGCAGGGGTGACACAAACTCATTTTGTTTTCACTGACCTCACTACAGTGGTCTGCACAGCTGGGGTTAAATAAACCTTAAAGGAGATGTGACATTCAGAGCATGTCTATGATTCAGAGTCTGAGCGGGGATTGCTTTCACATGGCTCTCAACATGGAGGTGGCTGAGCCGGCAGCTAGCAGCTAACGGGGCTAACAGTGTGAAACATTCTAATGGTGTCGTTCATTCATTTTCCATAACCATTTATCCCATTGGGGGTCGTGGGGGGGCTGGAGCCTATCCCAGCTGACATTGAGCGAGAGGTGGCATACACCCTGGACAGGTCGCTGAGAACAGCCCATTGGTCCGACCATATTAAACCCATTGTTCCGAAGTCTGTTCTGAAATCATCATGATGCCCTGTGGTTAAGGTCTGGTTAGGTTTAGGCACAAAAACCACTTGGTTAGGGTCAGGAAAAGATCATGGTGTGGGTTAAAATGAAAAAGAAAGTGACAAACACATAAGCTGTGAGCCTGCTTCACCTCAAGCCTTTTCCAGCTGACCCATAGCCGGTCGCGGCGCACCATCAAGGCAGAAATACGCCCGCCAGGAGCCGTTCAGTACCGCGGACCATCGGACTAATGGGATGTCGGACCAATGACATGGACCCAGGTCGCCAGGCTTCACAGGGCTGACACATACAAAAATTCTAACTCACATTCACACCTACGGTAATTTAGAGTCACCAGTTAACCTATCTTGCATGTCTTTGGACTGAGGGAGGAAGCCAGAGTACCCCCACCCGAGTTCAAACCAGGAATCCTCTTGCTGTGAGGCAACAATGCTAACCACTGCACCATCATGCCGCCAGCATGAAACGTGCTAATGGTGCATTGTGTTACTCTCGCATGGAGCATTTTGCAACTCGTGAGTATTCACCCTTAACAGTTGTGCTAATGGTTATGCTGGCAAACTGACCGCACGAGGCAGCTAACGGCTAGCTTGGTTTGCAGTGAAGCACAACCAATAGCTGGATGTAAACACATTAAACACGGAGGCTCTCTGCCCTGAGGCAGCATGAACCAAGAAAATAACACTCCTATTATTTATCATACTGTCACGGCAGCACATCACCGCTTCATGCCTTCTGTTGTTTACTTTCCACAATAAAAGACTGATTTAAGTCACCCAGAGCTTTTTGCAAAGAAGCAACTAAACAAAATAGCTTACACAAGTCCCAGGTACATTTTCAGAACTCACCATGTAACGTTAGTCCTTCAGTGTAGCTATGGGCAGGCTGGCAGGAAGGGTCAATGGTAGACCTTTGAACTGGATCAAGTGCAACAATTTATTGACTGACTTAAATCACTGACAATACAATTGATAAATGAATGTATTATTATCATTAAAACACCTTTCAATGTGCCATGTGATGCCCCCAGGGGCCACTAAGGAAAAAATCAGGGTACATGGAGAGAACAAGGAGGAAAAAAAAGTGAAGAAGCACCAGATATGACAGGCAAAGCTGAACGGAAGGAAGACTCAGACTCATTTTTAGCAAATAAAACCTGCTGTATCAGGCTCACTTTTAAAGCTACAGTGAAGACACAGGAATCATATTAAATACAGGACCTGAGGCATCCACTGGTACCAACTATGTCAAGCTATCTCATCAGAAATGGGGCCAAATGAGGCTCCAAGTTTACACTAAATGTTGGTGAGGGGAAAAAGGAATATTGCCATTTTCTAAAAATGGCATATTTAAATATTTCTGCATACTGGGGTCCCTGAACAGTCTTGAAATTGCATAATTTGGGTATGACTGGAAAACCAGGAGCTAACATGCACGCATGGCTGGACCGTCTCCCACAACAAGCCGCAGCAGAGAAGAACATTTTGCCTTTTTAACATCTAGCATGTATCGATTGGACATGCTAGAATTTTCCTCAGTTAGACAAAAACAAATAAGGTAGTTTTTGGAGCCAATAAGGAGGAATGATTAAAAGTCAGTGCTCAGCTTCAGTTTACATCATTAAAAACCACAAACCAAGCCAGAAATCTTGGTGAAGACTCTGACGCGGATTCCAAAAAAGCCACATTAAGACAATTACAAAGTCAGCCCTCTATCACCATAAGAATATAAATGCCCATGCATTTATTGTCAGTACAGTGTCTTTACAGGTCTCTTTAAAAAAAATCAATCTGACAGATGCAGCTGATTCAGAACGCTGAAGACAGTCGATCACATCCAGTTCTGAGGTCTTTACACTGACTTCCTGTCTGTCAAAGCACTGATTTCATAATATTACTGTTGGTTTATAAAGCCCCTAATGGATTGGCGCCAACATACATTTCTGACCTTCTGCTACACTGTGAACCACCCAGACCACGCCGGTCGTCTGGAGTAAGTCTGCTTCCTCTCCCCAGATTCAAGACTAAACATAGAGAAGCAGCGTTCAGTTTTTATGCACCACATATCTGGAACAAACTCCCAGAAAAGTGCAGGTCCACTGCAACTTTAATTTCTTTTTAATCAAGGCTGAAGACCTTTCTGTTTGCCGCTGCCTTTTTTTAAATCTAATAATTATCTATTCTTTTATTCTTCTACTTTATCCCTATCTTATTATATTTTAACTAAAGGTCCTTTTATACTGTGTTTCTTTTGCACTTTGCATCTCTAGCACTTGGACTTGCCCTGTTCTTGAAATGAGCTATATAAATAAACCTGCCGTGCCTTAAACCAGTCACCCAGTGTCATAACTGTTGTGTAATAGGTTAAAGGAAAATGTGACGTCTGTTATTTGTAGCATTAATAAGAGCTATAGACAGGGTTTGGGTGAATGCTGTAGATTCAATCATTTTGGGATCTGATTCCAGGATAGTCATCTTCAAAGAGAGAATCACATCTGGTCACTCAGACGGGGAAAAAATAATTACTTTTTTGTGTCTTGCTGGCAAATGTTTGAAGGTAAATCAAACATGTCCACTACCCCTCACATTTTAAATTAAATTCTGACTTTTCTTTCATTTAAATGTGTGTTCAGCTCAGTAACAACAGGGGGGAGGCTGTTTAAGGAGATAACACTTGTTTGTGTACATTAAAGTTTAGAGACTAGTTTTATTTTTTTGCATTGCTAATATGGAGTCATACATCAGTTCAGGAAGGACCCAAATGCAAAGCAGGAGGCAGGTTGGAGATTAAAACAAAAAGCGGGCTTTAATGAAGCTGATAAAAAAAAACATCCAGTTAACTCAAAGTGCAAAAGAAAGAAGTACCCAACCTAAACTGAAGACCACCCGGGATAATACGATGGATTTAGGGAAGAAATCCAAACAGAACGCAAGACACCAGGCAGGAAACGGAGCAGGGAATGACACCAAGAGCACAGGTTGGGGGTGAACACAGGAACACTGCTTTTCAAAGCTTTCATCCACATTTCACTGTCTTCTTCATCTAATGAAGATGTCTCAGGTCATATATGACAACTCATTTGACAGAAATTTCCCACATGATAAAGCCTGAGTCATCTCTGTAAACTCAATGAAGACTGAGAGATGAACTTCCAATCTCAAATCTCACGCAGTCTCTGAGGAATGTTTCCAGCACCTTGTTGAATCTGTGCCACAAAGAATTAAGGCAGTGCTGAAGACAAAAGGGGTCCAACATGGTGCTAGCACGGTGCACCTAATAAAGTAGCCTGCAAGTGTATTTTAATGTGAATAAAGACTGAATAAAAGTAATGGACATGGAGTCCTGTTTTGAAGCCTCAAATTGGCATTTTGACCGTCACCATGTTGGATTTTTGAAGCCAGAAATGATGTTCAGTTGGTGCTAAGGGGCCCAAAGTGTGCCAAGAAAATCTCCCCCACACCATTACACCACCACTAGCAGCCTGAACCGTTGATACAAGGCAGGATGGATCCATGCTTTCATGTTGTTTACACCAAATTCTGACCCTACCATCTGAATGTCACAGCAGAAATCCAGACTCAACGTTTTTCCAATCTTCTATTGTCCAGTTTTGGTGAGAGTTTTGGTGAGCCTGTGTGAACTGTAGCCTCAGTTTCCTGTTGTTAGCTGACAGGAGTGGCACCTGGTGTGGTCTTCTGCTGCTGTAGCCCATCTGCTTCAAGGTTGGACGTGTTGTTGGTTCAGAGATGGTCTTCTGCAGACCTTGGTTGTAACCAGTGGTTATTTGAGTTACTGTTGCCTTTCTATCATCTTGAACCAGTCTGGCCATTCTCCTCTGACCTCTGGCATCAACAAGGCATTTTCACCCAGAGAACTGCCGCTCACTGGATAGTTTCTCTTTGTCGGACCATCCTCTGTAAACCCTAGAGATGGTTGTGTGTGAAAATCCCAGTAGATCAGCAGTTCCTGAAATACTCACGTTCAGAGTAATTTAAATCGCCTTTCTTCCCCATTCTGATGCTCGGTTTGAACTTCAGCAGGTTGTCTACATGTCTAAATGCATTGAGTTGCTGCTACGTGATTGGCAGTTGAACAGTGTACCTCATGAAGTGGCTGGTGAGTGAGTGTCAACATTGCATTTCCAGCTTGTTGCGCTGCCCCCTAGTGGCCTAAAATAATCAGGTATTGCAGGTTAAATTCCAACAAAAGTGACAAACCCATGAAAGCATAGTATCTGTATGCATGTTTTCTTTTATTGAGCCATTAAACCACTTACACAAGAACCATTCAGGACATCATCCATCACAATTCGTATTCCCCTGACAGAAGCTGACGTTCCAAAAACCAGACACACAGATCTTTTATTATTACAAACATTAGAATAAGCTTTGTGCACTAAAATGAAAACACTACTGAATGCATCTCATTAACACAATCCTTACATGTCAAATCTGAATTAAAATTATTATGATATTATTAGGCCTCGACATTTCTTCAGGTAAAAAAATCAAAAAGAGAACAGAAGTATGGAAGCTAAATGCACAGACATACAGCCCTACAGTTCTAATCATTAATTTATCTATCAAAATAAGTTTCTAATAAGTTAAATATTTTATAAATTTGGAGTGGGTAAGGCTGTAGTGTGTTTCATATTTACATCATGTTGCGTGTTTTAGACCACCGACCAGGAGATTTCAAAGGCTACATCAAAAATCAAAATGCCCACGCAGAGTTGTGAATCTATGTACATAAAATACAGTTTTGATATTTGCGATAGACGTCAGTCTGGGTGGGGAGAAGTACATCTTTTGGTGCCGTTACATGATTCATGCTGGTGATGATATGTGAAAATCACACAAAGGCACACAGTGGATGCTATAGTGCTTTCCAGGACGGGCGAAACGACCCATCGAATGACAAAAGATATACTATAAAGATCTACAATATACAATAATTAACAATTTTGGAATGATTCAAATGGATTTTTGACTACAGGGTTGGATTTGGATCAGAGTCATCATTAGACTATGACTATGACGATGTTTACTCACAACTGGCCTCTGTGTGCACACACCTAAATGTGCTCTGTACAAGACCGTAATAGATATGAACAAATGAAACTATATCACACATTTCCATTTCAAAAAACATCAGCAGTACTTCAGTCTCTCCTCAGTAACAAAGATTCCACACTGTGGGTAAAAAACAGAAAACGACCTCAAAGCGTTTGTTTCAGTAACAAAGAAACATCACTGTGCATAATAAAGTGCTGCTAAAAAGATAACTTTCCTTAAAACAATGCATTTAAAGAAAAGAAAGGTTCAACAAGTGATACAGCAGTCATAGACAGCGGCTTGAACAGCGTGGCAAAGTGAGCCAGACTACATCGTTTCTTTCCACCAGCTACTGAATACAGTGCAGTACACGACTCGCAGAGAGAGAGAGAGCTAACAATACTGCAGAATATAGTGCACAAGACAGAGAAAACAGCCTTGCACCGATGTGTGTCCACCTCCTAGGAGGCATAATGGGCTATACGGGGTGCAAGGAACACTGGGAGTTTGACCCGAGATGGGTGACAAGCACTGTCAGGATAGAACCTTCCAAAAGGCCGACATTCATTTTGGTCCCCATTATTTCTTTCATTTCTCTGACGATGCTTCGTGGCTGTCACAAGGGGGGAACAGCGTGCAGCACGGCAGCTCCCCTGGCTGTGAAAACATCCAGACAGCTCTGAATCCAATTCACCAGACTTCAGAAGCTCTACAGGTAGCTCTTAAGAATACTTAAAGTGAAGATCGTCCGCTGACACACGCTCTAAGTCTGTATCAACCCGACCTGACCTGAAACTGCGCCGAAGTGATAAGGCTGAAGGCTTGATTGTTTTAGACGGGCACTTAAAACTCACAAATGTTCTGCTTTTTGTGTGGTTAGTGGAGTTTTGGTTTCGCGGCTGATGATTGTGAGTGCGTAGTTATCTCATGTCACGGTTAAAATGGAGGGATGATTTATTTATTGTACTTCACTGTCAGCGCTCCGGTGCTGATCTGTGCAGACGCTGCTCCTCTGGCACGGAGCCAAGTCAATATTAATTTCATCAAATGTAATTCTGAAGAGGAATGGTGTAAAAATACACGAATGGAGGATGAATTTCTTGATATATCACTGTGTTGTCTTCATGACAATTTGTCTTTATATATGTATATATATATATATATATATATATATATAAAAAAATACATTTTCACAAAGAAAAATATTTTGTCTAACAATAAAAATATTATCCAACAGGAGTAAATAAGTAACAAAAATGTATAATATGTTGAGTGTTACCTTTAGTGTAATAAATTCCATTGAGAAAATTTTAATTCGTACAGCAATACACCAACATATCACAGTTTGTGTACTCAGTAACAAATAACGTATCAGTGGAGCATTAGGAGCTTTTTTGGGAGCAGAGCGCCATCTGGTGGGCAGAGCTGTACAGCATCTACAGTGCTCGAGTCTACAGTGTTATTACAGTATGGCTGATATAAACAAGTTTGTTGTTGCACAGTGAACTGATCTCTACAGCTGCAGCACTCTTAGACCTGATAATAACAAACTGACTGTATGGTAACAGGCTACAAAGAACAGAGCATTAGCACACATCAGTTATATACTCAGTGAAAAAAGAAAGATAAAAAAAGAAAGGTTGGTTGATTGATGCAGATACTTCTTTTCCTTCTTTGAAATATTTTTCAAATATTTAAAACCTTCCCCATCCCAAACTCCCCTCTCCAAATCAGGCGACATAGTGCCCATTGAGTTTTTTTTTTTGTTTCTTTGTGTGACATGTGAGGGGCAGCAGAGGCCGTCATGTTGGAGGGTCACACAGGGCTGCTCTGTGTTTGGTAATGACGCCCGAAATGTGGTGACAGTGTGAAAATTATTCTACCAATGGACGCGTCTACTTCTAGTTAGTAGACCCTTCTCGTCCCTCCTGGGTGTGAGAAAGAGTTTGTTAAGAGTTAAAAAAAAAAGCAGTCACTCAGAGCTGAGAATCCGCTCCCAGGCTGTTCAGCTCCTCCGGCGAGTGCTTTTCTCCTCCGGTGGCGGCCGTCTGGCGGAAGCCGGACGCGATCTCGTCGAATGTCCGGCCCCTGGTCTCCGGCACTTTGAAGTAGGTGAAGACAAAGAACACGAGCAGCAGCACGGTGAAGATGATGAACACGTAGGGGCCGCACAGCTCCTGTGAAGAGAGATAAGAGAAGAGATGATTGTTTAGTGGCGTCCTGACAAGGTTCAGTCCTCGATAAACTGACAGTGAGAAAGAGGAATAGATTTTTTTAAGTACTGAGAAACTAAGCAGATCAATATGATACGTTACCTGTCTATTTTTTACTTTTATTTTTTTTTTCAGTTTTGTTGTCCGCGTTTTAACGGTTATGTCTATGAGAACAATTGGGGGTATTTTTACATCTAACTCAGTGAATAAAGGGTTTACTTGGACCAAACCAGAGCTGGTGATTGTTGGAACAGTAAACTAATGAACTGAACAACTAACAAGACCAACTAAGATGAATTTGGTGACTTTTCATTCTATCGAGTTAAAATAAAGTGTGTTTTACAATGTGTTAACAAGGCAATGCGGCGAAAGAGAGAAACTTTAATTCAGTAGGTGTAAGTTTGTATTCCTCTCTTTAATCAGGGAAACTGGTGTAAGAAAAAAATACCCCGGTGAAATTTCGGGAAGGTATTAAAGTATAGATAAATAGATACTGCCTTTTAACGGTTTTCTTTTCCACTCACCTCTACATACTGGAAGCACATTCCCACTATGAAGTTTGCAGTCCAGTTGGAGAAGCCAGACACAGCAAAGGCTGACGGCCTGGGTCCCTGCGAGAACAGCTCTGCCACGATGAACCAGGGGATGGGACCCGGTCCGATCTCAAAGAATGCGACAAAGGAGAAAATGGCTACGATGCTCAAATATGACATCCATTTGAGCTTGTCCTGTAAGCACAGAGCGGAAACAAGGGGAGGTCAGTTACATCTATTTACTCAAAGGGTCTCCCGATGACCACAATGTGTTAAAGATTTATGAGACACCTACCAGCAGAGCCAGAGCGATAGTCATTAAGACGGCAGATCCGGCCATTCCCAGCAGCCCCAGCAGGTGCAGAGACCGACGTCCGGCACGCTCTACGACAAACAGCTGCACGGAAAAATGAACAAGACGAGGGATAAGGTCAGTGCAGTGCTACAAAGCGATAAACCAGTTACAGCTTTTATATTTGCTGCTCAGTGCACAGGGAGACATTTTACATTTACAGTTTAGGCACATCACACACAGTTTGACTGCAAAGTATTTATGTCCAAAAACAATAAAGAATCTTGAAAATGACTGAATTATCTGGCTGAAGGTATCTCTATAACTTGGTGCTTCTGACACCTTCATATATCTGTAGCTGTAATAGAGATTTCACTGCCAATTTTTAATCCAACGTAACATTGTACTCACCGACACCACAGTGAAAGCTGTGTTAACCACACCGGCTCCAATGGTTGCATAGACAGGCTGCTCCACTCCAGCTTTCTCAAAGATACGAGTGGAGTAGTAAAACACCTAGAAGGAACGACAACCACAAAGACTGAACATGAGAGAGTGTGCTTTTTTTTTAATATACACATTTGACATGTAGGTGTGTCCGGGATATTCTCTATTATGTAGCTCTAGTGTGAATGCGAATAAAGCATGTCAGGGAAAAGTGATGTCTCTCTGTGGTTTCTGTTTCTTTGGTTCAGATTCTCGCTGACAGTCCTTCGAGTGAACAGTAGGATAATGTATAATGTCTAAGCCTGGGACACTCACAGCATTGATGCCAGACAGCTGCTGGGAGAGCTGCAGGATGACAGCAATCAGGAGGGGCTGGCGGTAGAGGGGCGAGCGGAAGAGCTCTGGGATGGTCACCTTCTTCTCTCTCATCATCTGCCTGCTCTCCTCCTTCATCTCCTGCATGTCAGAGCTGACATCTGTGGTGCCTCTGAGCTTCTTCAACACTGGGAATGCGCAGAGAGAAAGCGGGAGATTTGAGATTATGGCAAAACACCAGCCAGCGAGGAGGTATGAAAAATAAAAATCATGCAAGGATACAGCAGTTATGACCACATGCTTCCACTTCAAGCTGTAAATGCTGTCACCTTTTGTGCATGTGTGTGTGTGTGTGTAAACTAACCGTTCTTGGCCTTGTTCTCTTCGTTCCTGTTGATGAGCAGGAAGCGGGGGCTCTCGGGGCAGAGGGGCAGCAGGATGCACTGCACCACAGCAGGGATGAAGGTGAAGCCCAAAAGGAGTGGCCACAAGCTGTCGCTGCCCATGATTACCTCCAATCCAAACACCTGAAAGCAATCCAGAGACACAACACGCATATCAACCACCAAGCTCCACACTGTGTGAAAAATTACATATGCACCAAAAAAAGTTGTAGCGTTGTCTCATAGAATAATCACTTGACTTCACTATATATGCTACAGTATTAAAACAAAACTACTGGAACGATTACTAACCTGTGCGATGAGGATGCCGATGACAATGCCCAGCTGGTGGAGGGTTCCCAGGGCTCCTCGTAGGGCTGTTGGGGCAACCTCACCCACATACATGGGCACGAAGCCTGTGGAGAGGCCAGAGTAGAGGCCCACCACAAAACGACCAGCGATCAGCATTTCCCAGGATTTTGCCATCTTCGAAAAGCCCATCAGAGTCGCTGCGATGAAGGCCAGGACGTTGGCCATGAGCATAGAGTTTCTCCTGTGGGCAACAGAGAACAAGACACGTTTAAAACATGAAATTCATTTTAGCCATTTTCTTGTGATTGGCAAGTTGTGTGTTGTTACTATGCTTTCGGTGTTGTGTATGGACCCTGAGAATAATGCAGGTCCTAATAAATATTTTAAAATTGTTACAGAGCCTCTTTCACACATGCACTGCAAACCTGAGATTATCACGACATTACCTGCTGGGAACGCAACTGTCTGAATCAGCTGGATCAGACATAAAACAGACTTTACCCTGCCAGCTCTCTAGTGAAAAGTTTATTTAATGTCCGATTGAGCCTATGTGTTAGCAGGAAATTGTTTGGAAGATTCACAGCAAGCATGTAAGTGTGTTCTGTGACGTTTCTGTCATGAGACTCAAGCAAAACCGGAAGATAACAAACATCCTAGGATGAAGAAAAAGGGTAATTTTCACAAAGATGGCAGCGGAAAAAAAAACTGGAGAGATGACACGATTTGGGAACTTCTGTCGGTTAGGGCCGAAGCTGAAATCTACATTCATTCATTCATTTTCCGTGACCGCTTATCCTGTCGAGGGTCGTGCCCTACTGACATCGGGCAAGAGGCAGGGTTCACCCTGGACAGGTCGCAAGACTATCAGAGGGCTGACACATAGAGACAGACAACCATTCACACAGTTAACCTGATGCATGTCTTTGGACTGTGGGAGGAAGCCGGAGTACCCAGAGAAAACCCACACTCACACGGGGAGAACATGAAAACTCAAGAAGGGTATAGAAGGGCTCCCCCACCCTTGGTTTGAACCAGGAAGTTTCTTGCTGTGAGGCAACAATGCCAACCACTGCACCACCGTGCCGAAATCTACAGACAAACTAAAAGGACAGCCAGAGACTGTGTTGTTTATGACCAAACTGTGAACCGACTACATGACTGAGGTGTAATCTGCGTCATGTCCTCCCTCCTGCACATTCGACCCAAGCGCCACCCCTCGCCTGCACCAAATAGTGTATTTCGAGTAGGTGAGAACGCATCAGACACAACAATCTCCTGGTGTGTGCTACATGGGTGAAAAAAGCAACTCAGGACAATGTCTGGACTCGATTCTCCTGACATGTGAGAAAACAGCTTTAGATAGTAAATTATGTGTGCAGTCACTTTATCATCAATTGATCCTGGTCTTTGTCGTCTTTGTTGACCACAATGTCAGTTTTCGGTATATTCCACAGAAAATCAAGTAATTCTGCCCTCGTCAAGATGAAACAAAAAATGTATATGCTTTTTTAAAACTGCTGTCTTTACAGAGAGAATGTACCCAGCACAATCTACTTCTTTTGGAAAAGCCCGCGGCTATCATGCTATTGTAACACCATGCAGGGATTTTGTTTTCTTTTCACCTTCCAAAGCGGTTGACAAAGAGTCCGACGGAGAAGGAGCCAAAGATGCCACCAACAGAGAAGATGGCCACGGCGATGGACCAGATGGCCGTGCGGGTGCCCTTTGTGATGGGCTCCTGGTAGCGATCATACCACGTCTCATTGATGAATTTCTCAATGACCTGCCAAAGGAAAAACAAAAAGTTATTTAAGTTTTCTCCCTACAAAATGGAGGATCATTTTTTACAATATTTATAATCTGAATTTAGAAACAAAAGTGATGCTATAATTGCATAAGCACTTTACATAATCCGATAATGTGCTTTATGTTTCCCTGCTGCTCGGGTTGAGACATAGTTGTCCATGGTTGAGCTGTTACAGTGTGACCAGCTGATGGCAGCACTGTATGATCTTTACCGTTTACTGGCAACCAGGAAGTTCACCAGCCATGGTTAAGTGTCAGGTTTCTGTTCCCCTCCCCCCTCCTTCCTCCACCACCATCAGGTGACTGTGTTGACAAACACGCCCTGTCGAGCTGGTGACAAGGGTCAAGTTGCAGAGCCTTGCGTCTGTTTATGTGTGCGTCATGGTGACACCTCTCATATGTTCCAGAAAGGTCACCACCCTGTCTGCAACCGCTCATAACTCTGTGACTTCACTAGTATGCCCCTGACCCCCCATCACCTCCACCTCTCTCGTTACTAAATGTCCACTCAGCTCTGTCATGTGTCTCTCCGATAGTGGAACATCACCTATATTTGTATATGTTCCAGAGCACCTGATGTACTCGAGCTCAATGTGGAATAAAAGCTCAGCAGTGTCCTTGCCAACCAGTTATGAATAGTGATGCTGTAATTTGATAAGGACCTCCTATGGTGAAGGGGTACATAAAGGATCATACCCACTCTCGACTTACACTCACAAGGCCTGGATTATGTCACAAGTATGTTATCATACACTGAACTGAACCGATACATCTACCCTTCAAAAACTGCCTTATTTGGAGGAGCTCCTGCTGATCTCTGTGTTTGCACATTTGCAAGCGGTGGTGGAATATAACGACAGTACACTTACTCAAGAACTGCGCCTAAAGTACAATTTTAAGGGTACTTAAACTTGATTTAACTGCCTCCATTTTCTGTTGCTTAATACTTTTCCCACTGCAGTTTGCAAGGAAAGTTACTGAAAACAACTGGACCAGAATCCATGAATATAAAGTGCCTCTTAAAAGTGTTCCCCCCTCTTGTAAATTCTCATGTTTTACGGTTTTAAACAAAGTAAATTTAGTGTGGTTTTTGGACACCAATCAACAGAAAATGACCTCCACAAATTTATCTAAATAACCCCCATTCACCAAGACACATAAATCATCATCGGTGCAGTCAGCTGGTTTTTAGAAGTCACATTATTAGTTAAATCATCATCATCAATCAGCATCTGTGTGCAGTTTAGTGGGGTTTCTGATTGCATTTTCATCAGAGCCACATTAAAGGGAAAGTCTGGGTCCTCTGAAGCGGGGTTATATGAGGTACTTATGCATAGTCAGTGTATCACATACAGTGGATGTCAGTTGGCTCGTCCCCAGTTTGGAAAGCAGGCTGCAGTCTGACACGGAGGTCAAGCAATGTGCTGCTGTGGACATACTCCCTTCAAGGCCAGACTCCATTGAGAAAAACAGTGATTTAACACAGCTGAACGCAGGCGCTGCTGGTCTACCTCTGCCTCGATCGTTTAGTTTGTGTTATTGTGTCACTTTGGTGTTTTAAAGCATTTGTTCAGATTCACCAAATTTACACAATATTAAAAACTGACTAAATGACTGAGGTCAGCAGCTCCCATGTTCATCAGTGTTAAACTACTGTTTTTCTCAATGGAGTCTGGTGGCTTTGACGAGAGCATAGATGGGGAACTGAAGCTGTTAATGGCTTTCTCATCAGAAAGGTCTGTCTATAGCTGGGTAAAGAAGTGAAATTATTCTCAATATAGCATACACTTAAACTGTTATTGATATTTTTAAGTGGCTATAATATGTTATGTTGTTGCCCCTGTCCATAGCAGTACATTGCTTCGCTTCAAAAGTCTGCTGCTTCTCCAAACTGGGAGCGAGATGACTGACATCTACTGCATATAATACACTGACTATGCATAAGTACCACATATAACCCCACTTTCAATTTCAAGGGGGCAGGGGGGGGGTGCTTTTTATAGGCACTGTATAGAGATGGGTTCCAGACCTCTGTCTGAATTATCACCTACATGTCAAAGAGAGTAATTAAAGTGAGAAAAAAAGTCGTTCAGTGGGAGTATCAGGCCGAAACTACAGTGACAAAGTGACACTTTCACTCACTTGAATGGCTGATCTTGAGAAGTTACATAATTATTTTTTGTTCTCTTCCTGAATCTCTGTCTCTGAATAGACCGTGCAGTCTGGAGCACCAGCTGGCTCTAACCACACAATGAAACAAGCTGTCTATTCATGCTGTCAGCAGAGCTGGCTGGTCGCCGGGCTGTCAAGGTGAGCACTGTATTCAGCACACACAGGATGAAAATTAATTCAAACAAGAAAAATAATCTGTCTTTGAACAAGTGAAAGCATAATAAAGAGTTTTTGTTTTTTTTTTACTTTTTTTTTTTTTTTTAAATAAAAAAGTTAATGAATGCCATCATCAAAACCCAGATGACCTTTGCATTAAATTTCCAAACAAGGATATTATTTGCTTTGTGGCAGACAGACATGCAGCAGGATGTCGGGGAGCCGCAGCCTGGCCCTTGAAAAGAGCGTATCTAATCAGAGACACTCTAAAACAGTGCACAGCTTGCGTCACAGGCAGCAGCATCTCTGCAGCCTTTATCATACACTGGAGCACAGAAGGGAGAGGTGTGGGTGACAATGTGAAGGGCTGTCGCTATATAGAAGTTGTAAAGTTACAGCCTCTTAAAGGGTCATTAACGATTGAAGGATTATGAGCCGGTGTTGAGTAACAGTTTTTCTGCATGTGAAGTTGCTCAGACCTCTGAGCGTGTGTGTGTGTGTGTGTGAGTATTGGGAAAGGGGATAAAGAGCCAGCAGGGCAGGTTCACACTAGCCCAGTGTGTAACAGACCACATATTTGCTGCCTCCCTCTCAATCTGCAGCCCCTCACTCAGCCACTCACAGGGCACTTGGGGCGCCTGAGCTGAGCTGCGTGAAGCCAAACACGTGTTGTTGGAGGCAAATCTCTGCTACACTAATAGCTGCGGTGTGGTGGAGGCAAAATACCGGATTAAGTGTTATGAAATATCAGTAAGTCTTGTTTACCTTTTAGCAGCTGCAATTTACGGTTAGTAGAATTATTAATAGATTAATTGTTTTGTCAGTAAAATGTCAGAAAATAGTTAAACATGCCTTGTGTAATAACCCAGAGTCCAAGGTGACATCTTCAAATGGTATATTTTATCAGATCAATAGTCCAAAATTCCAAAGCTGCTCTGTTTATTATCATGTAAGACAAGGAAAGCATCAAATTATCTAAGTTAAAATGCATGAAACCAGCAAATGTTTAACTTTTGATGATCAAAATAGCCAAATAATTTTCTGTCAATCGACTTGCAGCTCTACTTTTCAGTGAGTAAGGATAGACTGAGATCTGCAATGATTATTTAAAGGTCCAGTGTGTAGGATTTAGGGGTATGTATTGGCAGAAATGGAATATAATACCCATAGCTATGTTTTAATTTGTGTATAATCCCCTGAAACTAAAGGTGCTTTCACACCTGCCCTGTTTGGTTCGGTTCAATCCAACTCAAGTTTGTTTGCCCCCTAAGTGCGGTTCATTTGGGCAGGTGTGAACACAGCAATCGCACTCCGGTGTGCACCAAACAAAAGACCGAGACCTTCTTGAAGAGATGGTCTCGGTCGAATGAACTCTGGTGCGGTTCGTTTGTGGTGAGAACATGTTCCGACCTCGATCTGAATCAACTGCAGTCACATGACATTGTTTGGGTTAAACATGAGCATGTTACAGTCCTGGAGGATTATTAATGTGCACCACCTCCTGTACTGCACTAAAATCAACCTGCATAGTTGTCCCTCCACTGCGACATCAGAAAGTGTCACATTTATCTTGCAAATGTACTCTTCTTCAACATTTTGTTTACTTCCTGGATTTTTCCCACATGGAAATTCTGACCAATCAAGAGCAGCTTTTTAGCACAAGGAATTTGATCTGGTCTTCTTGTAAATGCTGCCGTGAGAACACGAACCAACTCTAGGCAATTATGCAACTTAGAAAGAAAATTAGTCCCTGATTCGGACCAAAGCCACTAAATCCTCCACACCTGACGTTTAAGAATTTAAGCAAAATGGCACACAGTCTCTGGTTCCAACTTCTTAGATGTGAGGATTTGCTGCTTTTGTCTGCTTAATATAACTGTAAATATCATACAGATTTACACTGTTAGACACAAATCAAGACATTTGAAGAAGTCACTTTACACTCCATTTAATTTTCTGATTAGTCTACAAAATAATCGCAGATTAATCATTAAGTGAAATTTTTATTTGCAGCCCTTGACCGATTGAGCTCTCGACACAACGAGATCATAATGTTTGCACAAGTCATGATGATTGTGCAATTTTTGCTCACATGACTCGAGGCCTAAAATTCCCTCTTTGACATTTGCTGCTCACTTCTCTGCTCTTCTTGACTCAAACAGAAATGAATAAAAGATCACATCTCTGCCCAGACTCTCACTTCTGTCTGTTTCATGTCAATAAGTGAATGTATCCTGTCTTTCCCCCGCTATTCAGAGACACAATTGACGAAAGCTGCTCTCATTTACAAAGCGTCCTTCACATCAAAGTCCAGCACAGCTTTGACAGTGTGGCGACAAGCAGATGAAAATCAGTCTGTCGTTACAGGCAGAGCGCCACAAACAGCTGCTGTGACTGTAGATCAGTGTGACAGTCGGTCCCCAGCACACCACGAACTCTGCATGCAAATGCCATTTCAAAAGAGCTGGCAGGGCTCTGTCCTGGTGGCACACCTGTGACCTGTGGACAGACAGCTGTGTAGCCACAGGGTGTGTTCAGACCAACGCAAATTAACCAGACAGAGGTTACTGATGCAATATTGACATTCCCCAGGAAATGAGTTTCTTAATTGCACCTGTCTGCTAATAAAACTGATGTTGATTAAGTCTGAGGGGGGCAAGAAAACATCTTTTCTATTGCTTGGCATTGTTATGGGGATAGGTGACCGTCTACCTCCTTAATTTAATTTCCTCTAAGTTCCCTTGTCTAGCTTTTCCCAGCCTGCTGTTGGTCGGCAGAGGTCCATGTTTGGGCATGGACACACTCTTTTGCACAGGAATCACACAGAGTCTGTTAATACAGATGTCCTTAGGCCTTAAAGGCCTGAATGTGGCTATTATTATCTCGCCCCTTAACCCCACCCTCCTCCACTTTATGTGCTGTTTTTCAAGTCAACAACTAAGTTAACAGAAAGTATTGGAGCTGGGACAACAGGAGAGACTGATCTACTGTTTAACTGATAGCATACCTACAAAACAAACTAGGGCTGGGCAACATGGCCAATAAATCAAATTGCAATGTTTTCAGGCTGTATCCCAATACACATATCTTGAACATATATATAAATATATTGAAATCTCCTCTAAACTACTGTAGACTAATAACATACTAAACTACGACACTACTGCTGCAATAAAGTAAAAACAAGTACTGTTATAATGAAGTTACATATTAAAAAATGTTATAATAAATGGGATTGAGCCTAGTACTTGGATAAAATGAGCATCCAGTGAAGATAATGTACTTTAAAAACATAAAAAAAAAAAGATAAAGTACAGTATCACCCAAATAAAATGTGTCAGTATCCGCACTCATGATGATGGAAAATCCTCATTTGGTTTGCTGTGTTTAATCTCTCGATCTTGTGATCAAAAATGATCTGAAGCTTAATCATGAGGCTGTTCTGCTTTCTAATAAATAATAACTATATCAGCTTCTGATCATCCCATATCCATTTCATGTTAAAAATTACAACCTCTGGTTAGGTCTCACCCATTTTCTTTTTAAATCCAACCCACATACGGTTTAAATTCCAAGTACAGATACAGATACAGATCATTTTGATGGTTGAACAGATACAGATAAAGATAATGGTGTACTCACTCATCCCTAATAACAAAGTTAAATAAAGTACTGATATAATAAATAAAGTTATTAAATAAAGTATTGTTATAATAAAATTAAAAACAGTACTGTTGCAATTAAGTTAAAATGAAGTACTGTTATAATAAAGTTAAATAAATAACTGACATAATAATGTTAGATAAAGTACTGTTATAATAAAGTTAAATAAATTACTGTCACAATAAAGTTAAATAAAGTACTGTTAAAATAAAGTTAAATAAAGAACTGACATAATAAAGTCATATAAGGAACTCTTATAATAAAGTTATATAAAGATCTTTTATAATACATTAAATTAAGTACTGTTATAATAAATTTAAATAAAGTACTGTTGTAATAAAATTAAAGAAAGTACCGTCACAATAAAATTAAATAAAGTACTGTTATAATAAATTTAAATTCAGTACTGTCACAATAAAGTTAGATAAAGTACTGTTATAATAAAGTTAAATAAAATACTGTTATAATAAAGTTAGATAAAGAATGTCATAATAAAGTAGAAGTAAAGTTTAAGTATTGTTATATTTTAAGTTAAAGTATCGTTATAATGAAATACAATACTACCACTGCTTTTACTTTGAAGCACCCGGCTCGTCTCAGGGCAGAAGTGTTGATGTTTTTTCAACAGTTATTTGTTAGTAGTTAGCAGAAGGTAAAACCATTACAGTGGTGCCATTAAACGTGAGGATTTATTCACTGTGAGTGGGAAACATAATAACAGGTCTTCAGTTCATATAATAATAATATTTCCAAGTCGCACTGATACCCCATGGCTGTGAAAGCAAGTATAATCAATATATCTCCCACCCCATTACAACCAGTAACATTACATCTTTGTGGGTTAAAACAAATCATAAAATCTTCTTGGTGTTTGAACAACATGCTTGCAAACATTTAACTTACGTTCTGAGGGGCATTGATGACACCAGTGTTGTAGCCGAACTGCAGGGAGCCAATCACAGCCGCCCCCACACACAGCATCAACGGAAACGTTACTTGCTGTAAGACAACAGAGAGCAAAGAAAGTCGTGTCAGTAAAGAGACCAGTCTGACCAGTTATACACCATTTCAACACAGTGGACAATGATTTGTACAAGGGCTGGGATGAGTGCAAACGTTTCCATTTCCTGGACAATACAGTGTACTGAGCTAGAGACTCTCACATATACAGTGTGTGTTTACAAAAGGAGAAGAAGTTAAAGTGGATTTCTTGGGACAGAGTGAGTGTTGATCTTGCCGTATCGCAGACTTTTTTTAAACTTGCGGTTGTGCCTCAGTTGCCCTGAAAAACTGACTTAAAATGTTCAGTTTGGTCAAATGCTAACTTTATCCTCACTGCATGCTCTTAACAAGTATAATGAATGCACTGTCAAACATATCCTGAAATATCCTAAAGATGTTTGTTATCAGGCTCTGTTACGCAACACGCTGGAAGTGGGCGGCCCATGAGCGATGCCTCACAACACCTAAAGGAACAAGACAAACAAGGAGGAGATGGAGAAATGTGTACATCCAACAGCCAGCAATCAGACAGACACCTGTTCCCTGAGGCATGTTTACTGAGCTATGTGGGCAACTTTTACTAAGAAATACTCTGGTCAGGTCTGAGGAGGCCCCAGGTTTTGATTATCCAGATATAACTGAATAAACCAACTTCTTGGAACAGGTCCAGGTTGGACCCAGGTCTGCATGTTATTGTCTGTGTTCCTGTTCCTGTTATTATAGAGTTCACTTGCTGCTCGACCTCGGTCGGGCCCAGAAGATTAGAAGAGATTTTCCTCATACCAAAAAGTTAATAAACCAGAGTGAAGTATGTCGCTGTCTCTTTCCTCCTTTCAGACAGACAAAAAAAACAGCCTCTAGCCACAGTTTACCTTTTGTTGTTCGCTCAAATGTGCTATTGTCTCTTCTAACTGTATGTCTAGGTGTTTCAGTGTTGAAGAAGAAAGCAACCTGACAACACAAGCAGGGATTCCACACGCCTGTCACGTTTTTGTGTTATAAGGACAAAAGTGCACCGACTTCAAATTAAATTTGGGCAAACACAAATAGCAGAGGAGCTGCTTACTATTTCCATCCTTCATATCTCACCATCAGTCACCACGTCTGGATGAGAAATGTTTAGACTTTCGTCCTGTGATTCGCACACCAATCCTTTTCCACAGTGATTCACACCAGAGAGGTTCCCTATGTTGTGGCAACAGAAGATTTGACCTTCACAAAGGTAGGTCTCACCTTTCTTCATCATCATCAGCAAAAAAAAACAGCAATTAAACTACTTGATCCAAAACACCGCCAGGACACTAACAGCTATGTAGCATAGGATCAAACCTGCATACTCTGACTTCATTTTCTACATTAACCTACAGACCAGAGTGAGAATGGACACAAACTAAGGACACTGCGAGTCCTCTGAACCATCAACAGATTAGATCTTCATAAACAAAAAACCTGCAACAGCCGGTGTTCCTGATAAGATGTTTTTGAGCAAGACACTTATCAGTCGATCTCTGCTTGTTGTTAGCTGCACTAGAGTCACATTTGAATAGGTGGTATTTTAAAATATTACAAAAATATTAATACCTTTAAAGTTGCAAGTTTACCTTCATTTCAAAATTTCACATCCAGCAAACTAAAGGCAACTAAAGCATCACTTCGGAGTTGTGGTGCTGACCAAGTAGGAAACATAAGTCCAGTATTCACTCTCCTTTTAACTCTGTTTGTGGTCTCCACCAACTCTCTTTAGCTGCCAAATGCTTCAGTGTGCTCATTAGTTAGTTGCTAACTTTTTTTAGGAGCCTTTGCACTACATAAACACCTATGAGAGTGGTGAGACGAAACCAAAACTTTGTAGACCGTTAGCCAAAACAGTGAGCAGGAAGATCATCAAACACTCTGTAGAGTTTAAGGGGGAAAGCAATGTTGTGTGGTTATTTTCTATTGGTTCATCACTATGAAGCTTGCCCTTCCATTTAACCCATTGTTAATGTAAAAATATTGTTTATAGTCACTTTAAATATGGATTACTTTTTACATAATTAAATGATTCATGTCTAGGTTTTCAAGAAACCTCCCCAAAGAAATAATAGCACCAAAGTCCAAACTTTTTCCTTTCTTCCTACCTTTAGTGCTATTTATCAGTCTAGATTGCTTTAGCGCGAGTTGTTGAGTGTTGAAGATATTAGCCCTTGAACCGTGCCAGCCGTACTACATTGGTCCTCCACAACCATCCCAATGAGTGAAAGAGGATTTCAAGAGTTTCACATAAGCATGCCTCCTTCTGTGCGATGATACAGTTGGCGGAAGTAGTTCAGTCGAAAGAAAATAGTTCCTACAAACTGCTCACAACAAGGTCTGTGAATTATCTTGAGTAACCAGGGGCCCATACTAAAAATGTATGTACTGACAAAAGCAAAAAATATTAAACAATTTCTTCAATCAAGATTCCAGCTCACCATCTGCGTTGCCAATTTCTCGTCTCCAAAATGTTTGTAAGCATGAGTCAAAGTTTCTCCCATTAAGTCTGTTTTTATAGATCACAACTTTTGCGTGGGAAGTGGTGTATACATCATTCAGGCCTCGTTTTGTGCATACGCAATGTTTATAAATGAGACCCCAGGTCACAATATCTTGACAAAAACATTGCTGTTGAGTTTTTCAAATACTTTTTTTGGCACTTAGAGCACCACGAGCCAAGTGCCACCTAGTTCAGTTGTATTAGAGAAGGCAGACATCTCTGTGGCCGCTGTCTCCAGCAATCAGCAACTCACACCAAAACAATCTAGAGTGATAAGCAGCACTACAAGTAAGAGGAAAAATATGTATTTTTGATTTGAACTGTCACTTTAAGACTCTGATCCCAACCTTCAATCTCTGGAATTTTCTTTTTATCTTCCATAAAAGGAGATAAACATAAGATTGACCCCACCAGGTTTCATTACAAGGACACTCCTTTTAAACTATTCGAAATTACTGTGCATGCTCTTCTGTAATATGACTAAAGTGCAGCAGTAATCTTGGTGACAAAGGAAGCCTGGGTAACACAAGTCAACGTTTTGGAGGAGGACCAGAATTCCTCCCCTGCATGATGAAGAGGGAGGAAAAAACTTCTGTGTGTATTTGGAAGGAGTCAGTCCAGCCTTTTCAGTGGGCCTGGCTAGAGACATTTACAGACCCACCTCCACCTCTGAGCCAATAGGGTCTCTTGTTATGAGGGTCATCAAGTCCACGACAGAACTGTATATAAACACATACACACACGTTTCAGCGGTGTGAGCTGGGCTCTTAAAGGAGCCACGTTGCCATTGAGGAGACCAATCAGATCTGATGTCATTCTCCTGAGCCACGGCTGATTGGAAATGAACACGAAACAGCACAAGGTTTCAGAAAACAACTACCAGCTGTGTCTTTTACTATAAACAAAGAAATCCTGTCTTTTTCCTCTGGGAGCAGTTATCACTGGAGTTTAAATCAGGCCCCCTCCAGGGAATAGCTACAAGTATTTCCAAAACTCCCTTTAATGTGGATGGTTGATGTCAAATGTGAGGACGGCAGAGTGTGTTTATGTGAAATCAAGCAGTCCTCTGTGACATCTTTACCTTTAACCCAGATACCAGGACACCTCCCTCAGCCTGGCCTCAGTCTACACATACTGTTGGTATAAGCCAGTGACTTTCAGTCCAATTTATATGACTCATAATGTTTCGGGCCTTTCATACGACCAAACCTTCCCTTCTCCTTTACTACCTGACAGTGGGTGAGTTTGATTGTGTTGCACGTATACGGAAACCAGACGCAGCACAATACTACATGACTTCCTTGCTGGAGAAACAATGAAGTCACACCCTAACAAACTATTTTACGATCCACCACCAGTAACCAGTCCTCTATTTGTTCCTCGGCTCTTTACCTTTAGTTACCTCACAAGCGCGTTTCACTCAGCTGCAGCTTTTCAGTTTTGTTTACATTTCTGAATGGAGTTTTGAGTTTGTTTACTTACAAATGATGGCTGAGCTAGCCTCTCACAAGGCCCCGGCATTACACTGCATACAACGCTAATCCAGATGTATAAAGCTGATTACAGGAATGCTCTCTGTGAGAAGGATTGTATTTTAACGTAAAAGGCAAAATACTGTTTACAAATTTTCCTAAACAGTTCCCACAAAAGGGGTATTTATAAATTATAATTAATTAATTATATAACCAAAGCATGTATATAGCATAAATTACATAACTTCGAATAAAGTACAAGACAGATTTAAAAAATGGGTAGTTAACGGGCTTTCACGTCACTGCTCGGGAACTCGCCACTCATTTCAATATGTGGAAGGAAGCAAAGGGGAAGCAGTTAGGAACACGTGGGTAGGGGTATAAAGCTGCCCACATGAACACGTACAGATTTCACTCTGCCATGAAGAGTTCACAGTGTTGAACTTCAGGTGGTAGCCACCTGGCTATGGCCAATCAAATAAAAGGGGCAGGTATTGTGGAAGCAGAAAGACGACAAGATGGAGGAGCTGATAATGTCAGTGTCTGAATACCCAGCGTTGAACAACACTGCACTAGCAACTTATGACACCCAGGTGAAAACATTTCCACCACACTTCAGATGACTGATAAATCATCTAAGAAAACAACACATTACACCCTGGAGCCAAAGATCAAAGCGCCAGCGGGAGTTTTTAAAAACACGTGGCTTTTTGGAGGAACACTGTTGCAGCGTGGTGGTGTGAAAGTGGCTTAAAAAGGATTCAGAGAGATTTACAGGCATTTTTTAGTCATGACACATAAGGTTTAACTGCCAGGATAGGGAAAGTCAATAAACGCTCGGGGAATTTAAGCATGTCAGTGACGTTTGTACACATTTTCATTATTTTACCATATAATTTGCAATATAAAAAAAAAGAAACACCTTCGACTGGAGCTGGCAAAAGAGTGTTTAACTACAGACAAACCAAGCCAAAACCCAGCAGCAGTTGGTTGCTGGTTTGTGCTAATTTCCCATCCCACTCCCGAAAAACCAACTTTTCTTCTCCAAAGCCTGAATAAATGCCCTGTGGTGCTGCCATTGCATTTTCCAAACTAAATACCACTGGAAAAATTTCACTGCAGTGTCAGATGTCAGCGTCACCACCTGGTATGGTGAGATCAAGGGACTCATGGGTGTAATAACTATTTTCTCCTCCTGTACCTTTGCTGTATGTAAATGCTGCCCATCAGGGAAATGTGCCCTCTTTGCATGTGAAAAGTAAAACATGGTGTGGGAAGAGAGAAAGGAAATTTCTGCTGAGTCATTGCTGCATCATACAATTAACACTGTTGATAGCGGCCTTGGTTGCTTGGTACCACAGACTCTGCGCTTATTGGGTAAACACTGACAGCAGCCAACAGGACTGATAGAGAGATGCAGGTAATTTAGCCGAATGGAAAATGAAGATCAGTGTAAACATTTACTGTAAACAGCAGCTCACACTACCTCGCTATCCCCTGCCTCAATCACACAGTCAAATCACAGGCAATTTTATTGGATTAAAGACAATACAGTGTAATGATGAAATCAAGAGCAGTCATCTCCAAATTAGGATATGTGCAACTATAACAGCTAACATAAACCACCACGTCACTATTTATGTTTGAGCAGAAACATCCAAAACCTCTTTAAACATTACGTTGATCTATTAGACTCAACAAACATAAAACATGATCCTGAGTTCTCTCTTGCTAACCCTAGAAGCACATACTTGGTTATTTTAAGTCTTATTTTCAGTGAAATACATCTACAGCACTGATGCTTAATCACACAGAGAGCCAAACCAGGAAACTGTAACTTAAACTCTGAAAAGTTCACAGAAAGATGAATTATTCTTTCTTTGTTGGCCACAACGAAAAATGATGAGGGGAAATTGAAAATGGGGCAACAACACTTTGAAGTAAAACTGCAGCAGTTAACCTACATATAAATGTCAACTACCCACAAGTCAGTAGGTATGAATACCACAGTATTGTCATTTACAGCTACTATAAAAGATAATGTGAAATAAGTGGTTCTCTAAAACGTGGGTGTAGATGTGACAGTGGTGAGAGAATTATCTTTAAACTGGGCTGCCTATGCAGTAGAAAAACACAAAACAAATTAAAACTGGTGCAACATGCCCAGAGAAAAGAGCTGTGGCATTTGCTTTTGCCGCAGACTATATAGATAATGGTCATAGCTATTGAGATGTCACCCACTGGTTCGTGGGCTCCTGTTTTGAAGGCTCAAGTTCGGCATTTCGGTCGCCACCATCTTAGTTTTTTGAAGCCAGGAGTGACCGTATTTGGACGAAAGGGTGAGGGACCAAGGGGTGGATCTGACTGAAAAATCGAGGACACTAACAGACGGTCACTCAAAGCATCCCACCCTTGATTATGCATAATTTTAAGCCTTGATAAAACGCAAACAAATGAGTTCTGAATAATCCCTCCTCCACCGTGCTGTTGTCATGAAGAGGTAAATTAGCCATAGAAACCTGGAGACCTAAACTGTTTTTTTTTGTACCAGACTGTAAACATGTTTATTTCTGCTGTAAAGTTGGGCATTTTAACATGGGTGACAGGCTTCTGGAGCCAGCCTCATGTGGCCATTCAAAGAACTGCACTTCTTTGTTGGCTTCATTTCTCATCCCCGGGAGTTGCCACTTGGCTTCTGCTTAAGCAGTAGAAAACCTACAACTACCAGAGTGCACTGCACCACACCGGACCAATTAAGACTCTCGCTGGTGGATAACGTAACGTAAATTGCCTGTCTGAAAACATCAGAGGACTGGCTGGTAACAAACAATCTCGAATTACAGTTAAAACATGATTCAAATTTGATCAGTACTACCTAGTTTTATACTTTGATCTCAGTTTTTTAGCCTCTATTTTTACAATACAGGAAACAGTAGGAGCACAGTCTGTAGTTACCCACCAGTGGAGGCATTTATTGGTCAAATGTGGGTGCAGTGCATTCTGGTAATTGTAGGTTTTCTACCTCTTGAGTAAAAGCAAATGCCACAGACCTTGTCCTCTGTTTTCACTGGTCATATAGTACCAATTTCAAAAGTATCTGCATCTTTTTGATGCTTAGACAGCCTAGTTTCATTGAAAGACCATCTTTCCACAAGTAAAATACTTTTTGAGTTGTATTTTATAAACTTTTTGAAAGTAACTGGTCACTAAAGCTGTCAATTATTTCCCTCTAAGATGTAGTGGAGTAGAAGTGTAGTCGCATTTCATAAAAATACTTGGGTTAAGTACAAGTCTTTCAAAACTGTGCTTAAAATACAGAGCTTGAGTAAATGTATTTAGTTACTTTCCAGCCCTGATATCTGACCACTGTTTTGCCACAGGTTTGCTTAAACATCCCAGTTTGTGTCTCTTCATCCAAACATGCTGAGTAAACAGACATTTTGTTTAACTAGTAAAGTCAATACAGCAGCCGACAAAGGAAAAACATTTAGCCAAACATCCTGAAGGCAGCTTCTAATTTCAAAACTACCCTTAAAGTGGGTCAATTTAACGCCAGCAGATGACCGGAAACAAAAAGTCAGACTTTCTCTTCTTGATAACCATTAACAGACGTGTTCAATGTAACAAATTATGCTTAACTGTGCATCAGTTTACGCCTCTTTTCCTGTGAGCAACAGAGGGCCTTTGTAGTGTTTTTTAACAAGTTTGTGACTCATCACATCCAGACTCAACGAGGGTTTCCTCGGAATCGGGTCAGACGGTGTCCAGTTGTTTAAAAAGAGAGAAGCAGAAGCAGGCTGTATATGGGCTCAGCTCACTTCCTTCTCCTAAGTGTGAGCCGGATTCTCGGTGATGGCCTAGGCTGCTGCCGTCACGTTATTCCACACGTCACCTCTACAGTGTCAGCTTACACAGCTGTGGGGAATCCAATAGGAGTCTTGTCCTCATCTCCACTACACTCTGCCCTGTTCAGCTGTACAGCCTCCTCACGCTGAGCTGTGCTGTAGGGACAGTTTCCAAATAGCGTTCAGGGTATGGACATAGCGTTCTGCATTAGAACAGTTGGGCCCTGCTGTTTTTAAAGTTAAAATTAGGATACTAATATCGCCCTATTTCTTTAGGCCTAAATATCTTATGGATGCTACATGTAGAATATTTTGAAACACTACTAAAAAATAATTTTATTTTTACACTTCTGGTAAAATGTATTCATGTGCATGTGCAGCCTTCTTCTATCCAAGTCTCATCTCTACAGTGAAGGCAAAATAATAATGTAATAGTGTAAAAGGGATGGGCATATTTGCCTACCAAAAAACCCTACATATCAAACAAGTATATGCAAAACAACACAGACTTGAATATGTGCCATGTGATTGTGTGTGCTTCCTGGTACTGGTTATTATTAACCTTTATTCAAACACTGAAGAACAATGAGGAACTTATCTTTTTGCACAAACATCTCCCAGTGTCTTTAGAGACATAATTAATGTAAAAGGTGTTTATTTTTCTGTGTGTGCTGCATATACTGTTAGTAAACAAAAATTAAAAGCCCTTATCTGTTAGGGCCAGTGACACTCCGGCCCATCATGGTGAGATCAGATAAGAAAGTATTTACAGTTCGGCCCTATGTTTGAGGAAGCTAGTGTGGCTAATACAGACTAAAGGGCTATAAGGACTATTATGGGATTGTTTTTATGGAGACATGGGACTGCATTTACAACATGTGGTCTCAAGTGATTTTTATATCAGTTCAAGTGGGTATTGATGCCGACCTGAATTCAACATCGCCACTGATGAACAGTTACAATGAAGACTATCAGTATCATCATCAATAGCAGAGCATTTACCTTCAACGGTCATACATACATGATGACTATCGTGTCATCCCCATTTTTCACTAGTAAGGAGAAAGGTGACAATATGCGGTAGAGGGCCAGTCACACCAAACCGACATCAAAGAACTGGTGGCGACAAAGGCCGATTGTTGTGTCACCTCAATTCACCCGTGTCTTGGCCAAAAGGTTGCGCATGAACACACCACAAAGACTCTAGCCAATGGCCAACTAGCATGTACTTTCTGCCCTTGCGTGGGAGGGAATAACTCTCCATAACAATCCATAATTCATCACCATGACTGTATTCGTCACTCTAAAAGGAAACGTGGAAGGCCGTCAGGATGGATCAAAGACACAAGTTAGCCAGTTAGCTCATTAACTACACAACCCGATGTTTAAATAAAGGATATTTACCCTAAAATAGCAAACAATAACACAAACAATTACAAACTGTTTCTCATTAAGAGCCAATGGCTAATAGAAATAGTCTTATCTAATATAACAAGTTTGTTTGTTTTTAATCAGAGGTGCGACCTAACGTTTAAGGGTCAAACACATAAGTTAACACCCCATGCTTCAGGGGGTTCTGATTTATTAAAGCGCGCTAATTTCAATTGAATCCTGAGAAAGTCAGAAGAGGCCCTGAGCGACACAGCTATGCCCCGCATGAACCATTTTATTCATCCATCTCCTCCATGTGATCACTACAGTGATGCGCAAAGTCATCCAGTTTCTCAAGAAAGTGAATTAAACATGCTTGTGTGTTCATCTGAATTAAAACCCTCCTAGATCTCTTGATCCCACACTTTCACTGGAAAGCCTCATTAAGCCTCATTAAAACATAGCTGACATGTTACACTATAAGACGCAGTGAAGGGAGCAAGTCATGCAGACAAAAGTAAATCTACTGGACTGTCTTAAGGAGAGCAGGAGTTGGCAGGTGGCTGAAAGGCAGTGGATGGAGAGGAATTAAGCCCGTGCAATTAAGTATGTACAATGTGAGGCTGTTCGTTGGCTCTGGAGTCCCAATCAAAATACCTGTGCTGTCAAGTCTGTCGGGAATAAAATGTTTAGTGGCTGTTTCATTCAAAAACAGAGCAGGTCAACTGTATGCTTGACCCCAATTACCATTTTCATTCTTTGCTGGAGAAAATAGGAGCACTGAGGTGAGTTGTTCAGACCCAAAGAGAATGAAGGTCTGACATGGCCGACAATGTGAAGTCATTAACATGGCAGGTTTTGATGGAGAAGCTGTGCGATTAGGTGAAATAACTGCATTAAAATTAGAATACAGCTGCACAGAAAGCAAGGGATTCAAAGGAGCAGTGTGTAGGATAAAGTGGCATCTAGCAGTGACGACTGCAGATTGCAACCAGCTGAAAATTCTCCTGGTTAGAATTCCTTCAGTGTTAATTGTTCAGGAGGTTTTCACCAGGAGCCGAATTATCCAAAGAGGTCTCCTCCTCTCCAAATCAAACAGACCAGGTGATAAAAACTGGTAAAAATGAGTAAATAAAGCAGATTCACATTACAAATCAGGGTTTTTCCGACATTGTTTTGCTTGTCCCAGACAGGCTAGCCCAGCACCTGCTAATGTGTGCTCATCTTTATACTCTGATAACTTAAGATCAGGACGTTCAGGAGGTTTTTACCGCTAGCCAAGGTGTCCACAGACATCTCTTCCTCTCCAAAACAAACGGACCAGGTGATTTAAACCAGTAAAAACACTGAATAAAGTAATTTCACATTGAAAATCAGTGTTTTCTGATGCTCTCATAATGATGATGGTGTCCGACACGAAAACCCACATGGCCCTATCGAGAGCCAGTGACTCTGTGGGCGAGGACCTGCTCCCTATGTGTATATAAATGGCTCATTCTAAGGTTACGACAACACAATAATTATTATTTTCAGGTGATCATACACAAAACATACACTGGACCTTTAAGTTAGTAAAAAACACTTAGAATTAAAAGGAAACATGGCATTAAGTTAATCTACCCGACATAAATGCTCATAAACTGGTGACAAGCCTACTGCATGACATCAGAGGACAACACCTTACTGTAACAATAGGTGCCTGAGCAGGTTTTAATATTGTACACAGCACCATTAATACTTGTCTGAGTCTGTGCTACTTCACTGTAAATCAAACTGTAGTTCCACCACTTCCTTTACTATGGTTTAGCTTTCCGCAAACTTGAGTCAGTTTCCATGTACGTGACTCCATCTGCACATACCCGGGCACAGCACTAAGTACAAGCCAGGTATGAAAATCCCGAACACGAGACGTTAATTAGCACGTGCTACACTGCTGTTTAACTACAAACTCGCAAAAAAACAGCTCAACACTGCTGGAAGCTACAAAACACAAAAAGAGGCAGTGAGGCGAACAGCCTGGGAAGGAAAGGGTTAAGGCTTTAACACCCCGGGGTTGGCAAGTGTGTACTCCCTCGGTAGAGTCTCACTCCCACTGGAAATCTGCTGTGTCCGTGTCACAGTGGAAACTGGGAACAGAGAGAACAGTTCCCATCACGTCCACAACAAACCCCCAGTCCAGCTGAAGGTCCAAGTGAGCACACTGTGTCTGGTGACAGATACATTTTCTGACCACAATGTCAAACTGGGCTGCCCTGTGCTGATCCACTGGGTTTAACCGGTCTTAAATGAATGACAAAGTAGGAGGAGGAAGCTCCCTGGCGTACGTGCTTCACTGTGCAGCCGGTCTGTGTATGTATCTGTTACCACAAACCACAACAGTCTGAGGAGACCAATAATACCAGATAAGTGATGTTTACTTTCCGAGCATTACAGTCTATAAGTGACGCTGAGGTATAGATGAGGTTAGTGACTGTTTACATCAAGAATAGCAAAATCATGCTGCATTTATTGTTGGAGAACTTATAACAAATTTTTCCACAGACACTTCTTGTGTATCTTAAATAATCTGCATTGCATTTAAGGGCTGCGAAAATAAATCAACTAGATAATTTTGCATTTAAGCATGTACTGTAATAAAATTAAACTTCGCAAATTCTCAGAGAACAAAATCATGTTTTCGAATGTTTTGTTCTGTCTGACCAACAATCCCAAAACAAAAGCACAGGCTTAAATATTAAAACTGATTTGCTGACTGACAGAAAACTCTCAACAACTTCAATAACAGAACAGTAATATTATGTAATTTATCTGTGTCTCAGCCAGTGGTGAAATGTCAAGAACAATGTCGCAGCACTTGTACGTTAATTTAGTTTTTCTTTTTCTGCTACTTTTTACTTCTACTGACTCTAACACTAAATTTCAGAGGGTAACACTGTACTTTCTCCTACCTGACAACCTGTAATCTGCTTCACCTCAACCAACTAGACTTCATTTTACTTCAGTTTTATTACTTCAAATTCACTATCAAAACAACTCTATTACACATTACATGACCGAAAAGGAGCAAGGACAAGAAAAATATATTTTGCCTGCCCTTTTTCATAACATAAATAAACAACAGAAACAGATGGTCTGTTAATTACAGTTATTTAACAACAAATATTTAACGTAACTTTAACTAAGTCAAACACCTCCAACATAGGAAACAGATTGTTCCTGACAACTTCATATGGTCTAATTATTCTTTCTTTACACATTTTCTTTAACTGAAAAATATTCATACAACTCTTTAAATCTTTCTACAGAGAAATCCACAGTAATACTATGAAGCAATAAGTCAACCAAACTACTAGTCAAATGTGAAAAAAGCAAATTAGTCTGACTATCACTTTGAGAAATAATGACCAGTATTGACATAATAATGTATTGATATATACAGTTTTTTGTCTTGTAGTGTGGTATATTGTGACGTCATGACAAATACGGATATCAAGCATCATGGGGCTCAGATTAACCCGCAAAGTTATGTTTTATATGAATATTTAAGAAATTTATATATAATAAAGGGTATTATTCAGCGCAGGGATGTACTGGGCTACTTTAGTTAATAATATAAGGAGATAAAGGCGAATAAAAGTACTTTAAATAGAGTTTTAAGCACTTAGCAACCGTGTTAAATAGTATAAAGTGGTAATAACGGCGCAATAGTTAGCATGAATATTAGCCGCATCATGAGTCTCCGTCACAGCACATGTGGAAATGGCTCATGGGTAAAAATACTGTGAACCCGTTGAACTCGGGACACACTGACAGCCCGGAGTAAAGAAAGCAGCCAAACTGGTTTGGCAGGGTTTAAAAACATCTTGTAGTGAAATGAGTCACGGGATAAAATTATCCTTACCTTTCCTGAGTCCATGGCTGCTACGAGACGGAGATGTTCTTCTTCTTCTTTGTTTTCTTCTTCTTCTTTTGTTAAAGTTGTCGGCGATGGAAGCACGTCCTTGGAGGTCTCCCCGTGGATTTCACTCAGTAGACAGTCATCTTGACGGTTTTTTGCTCCGTTAAAATGACTTTAAACTTCAGTGGAGTGTTTTTTTTTTAAATAAAATAAAAAGCGTCAAGTTGTTTTGTGTCTGTGTCGTTAAAAGCCAGGCAGCTTCCGTTAGTCTCTCGCGCGCCTCGCTCTATATGTTGATGTCACTGCTCCAGCAAGTTTTGGTTCAGCAGCCTCATGGATGTGTAAAGTCTTCCAGGATGTTGGAGGTGAAGTACCGCCTTGTTCAGCCCTAAGGAAACAGCTCTTTGCAGACCGGAGCCGGGTCACGGCTCATATAATGGAGCTGATGCAATATTTTTGGGGGGGTGTGTCCGCGCTCGAGGCCCATCCTCCTAAACAGCCAATCAGAGCTCAAAGGCTTCTGCATCACAGAGGGCAGCTATGGTAATTATCATGCCTGCAAGAACAACTGTAATTTTGTAACACAGACCCAGAAACTCTTATACATTTATTTCATTATTGCAGATATTCAAATTCCTTTTGGTCTCGTCTAAAAAACTATATATTGTATATATCTATATCTATCTATCTATCTATCTATCTATCTATCTATCTATCTATCTATGTGTGTGTGTGTGTGTGTGTGTGTGTGTGTGTGTGTGTGTGTGTGTGTGTGTGGTAAATTTCATATACACAAATGTAGAACAGCAAAAATCACCCCCAACTTCACTGCTTCTACGCATGAATTTGAGAAATATCTGAAGACCCTCAAGCTTATTGATTCAGAAAAACTATTAAAACTCTAGAATTAAGTAATAATTTCTTTAGGGAGGAATAATATGTATGTTTCTGTTTGTTTTTCTGTCTGTTTGTTTTTTCATTTTTATTTTGCACGTCTGCTGTTCTGTAAATTTCTATACCTTTCAATAAAGTTTGAAAAAAATATTTATCATGCCTGCAAGCTGTGATGCAAATAGTCAGCATTCCCTTACTTATACTTATTGAATAAAAGCAGTAATATAAAATACTTTATCAGAAGCAAAAGTCCTGCTTTCAACCCCTTAGCTAAATATAGTAGAAGCGTAATCCACTAAAAGTACCAAAAGTTACCAAAGTAATTAGCTACTATGCATGGATCACTGTACATTTATTATGTTGATCTGTTCTGTATGACATCTATTGCACATCTGTCTATCCTTGAAGAGGGGCCCCTCTTCAGTTGCTCTTCCTGAGGTTTCTACCATTTTTCCCCTGTTAAATGACTTTTTGGGGGGAGTTTTACTGGCTATGAAGGGTTTCATCGTATGGTATAACCCGCTGTGTTTTTACTGTGCATATGACAAACTTCTTGAATCTTGACACTTTTTATTATTAAAAGCAGCGTATGTACTTTCACATAGGAGCAGTGTGTCATGATTTGGGAGGTGAATAAAAAAATGCTGACAGTGATGACCAATTACAGTTTGAAAAGCTCACATGAACCAGTGCTTGAGAGCAAACTAGACCAAAGTATTAATTTCACTAGGCCTCTGTATACCTGGATGTTTCTTGCCCGAGCCTGCCTCCCACATTGTGTGAGAGTGACCATATGTGCACACAACAGTGGAGAAGCGGTTCATGTTCTAGATGTGTTCATGACAACAACATATTGTTCACACAGACAGTTTTCCTCGTGCAATGCAAACGTGGTACGTGGGTAAAAAGTACAATAATTCCTACTGAATGGTGGAATACAGGTACAAATATCCCAAAAGTGCACTTAAGTACAGATTTCTCCACAAAATGTCAGAAAAAAAACAAAATTGCCAATTCTACAGCTTGCAGACATATGTGGTCAAAAAAACGGTCACATTCATACATTTGAGAAGCTGTATTGGTCATAAGCTGTATTGGTCATCAGTGAATTGCTATTAAATTGGAATTGGGGAGGAACAGTGTGTCATGATTTGGGAAGTGACTAATCAGTCTGTGAAAGTAACAGCTAATGAAAATGATGAAGTGACACTTTGAAAATCTGACATTAAGCAATACTGGTGAGCAAATTGGACTATATCTCTCTAGGCCACTGTATACCTGGATGTTCCTTGCCTGAGCTTCTCTCCCACACTGTGCTGCATGTGAGTGACCATATGCTGTTAAAGTGCACACAACACTGAAGCAGTACATGTTCTAGATGTGTTCAGGACAACAGGACATTGTTCACACAGTTTTTCTCAAACAGAACAAACGTGGAAGAGAAAGCAGATCCCTCTTTTGGTAGCGATCCTATAATCGATTTTATATCGATCCGCCCACTCCTAGTTTTGACAAAGGGGTTTTAAGTGAACTGGTTAGGCATATTTGATTGAAAATGACTAAAATAATGAACCAGTTCTGAAAGAAAAAAGCTTATTTTGGATTTAAATATTTAGAAATCTGCAAATGTATGAGGGTGGTTTTCTTTACTTCAGTAAAAAATGTGTGTAATGAGTGTCAGGATACTGACTCTACACAACCTGGCAACCCAACCCTTGCTCTCATTAATGGTTTACACATGATCTATTGATGATTTATTAACCATTAACAGAGCTGTTAGTTACAACCTATAAAGTCTTTATAAAGGGGGCCTTATTAGAAAGTGGTATCAAATTTGAAATCTCAAATTTGATACAAAACACACAAGGTATACACTGTTATAAAGGAGATCATCTTATTGCCCAACCCTCACTGACTCTGACAATGCTTTGTGTTTAAGTGTATGAACAATGTTATCTAAAGTATTGTTGCAATATCTTTTATTCTAATGTATACCAGTCGCAGGTGTAACCCAACTAGTTTGTTTCGTGAACTCAAGGACACCTTACAAGACACAGTAAAAAAAACAATGTGTCCATAGATCATAAAATCAAACAATTCAGTAATATTTTTATTTATTTATTTTTTATATACAATAAAAGTTAATAAAATAAATAGACAAAATCATAATTATGAAGTCATCATCAGTGCAGGTCACCATATGTGTCACCATTAAATCATTTAAACCACTTGAAGCTATATTTGAAAACAAATGGATTGATGAAATTGTGTTTTGTACTGACTGATTGATTGGTTTTGAACGCACCATCTGTGTGGTCGCCTTCAGTTCTCAGCCTTCTAACAAAGACTTACTGAAAACATCCACATGTATGATCTAATGATCCTCAGCATCGAACATGAATCGACATGTCTGCCCTCCATTCAACCCCCTCTGTGATCTGGGATGTTTGTTACCAAAAGGCTTGAAAAAACAAATGTTAACAAATGAAAACTACGCTTTACCTTTTGTTTTGGGGGGGGTTGAGGGGAGGTGTCCGGTCTGAGTGGATGTTTAAAAAAAAAAGAAAATAATTATGGGAAATGCATGTGTTTGCACAGTGCATGAAAGCTCCAAGAAGAGGGTGGAATCTGTCAAAAAGTTGTTCCCTTCGTATTTTATCTTCTGCCTTTGAAATCTTAGGAAAACAATAACAGGGAAACACTGAGGAAAAGGTTGAGTGTGAGCCATGGACGGACTGCGCCGGTTTTCCAACAAAATGTCTTAAATGAAGAATTAGAAACAAACAACACAGCAACAACTTTCAGTTTTTCCTTAAACAGGTGTAACATTGTCACAACAAGTCAGTCGTCACTCTCACATTTACCATTTCCTCTTTTCAGTCATGCCTTTTCAGTGATAGTAAGCAAATATTTTTTCCATTCCTGTTAAGGCACCATAATGCAAATATATGGATTTTAGGAAATATGCAAACCAACTTCATGTGCCGCACTGAAATATTAGTTTTCAGACACAAAAAACATACCACTATAGACAAGCAGAGACGAGGTGACGTCATCACTCCACAGATGATGCACTTGCCTTTTGTTACAGGTGGTGGTTGAATCACACTGAAATGGAAAGAAAATAATCATGATGGTGAAAGAGGAAGAGCATGTGCATTCATACGGCGGCAGCAGCGGCGAGGGGACACTGGGGGGAAAAATGACACATTATGGAACACTTTGTTTATGTTTGGTTTCAACGAGCCAATCCTTTGAAAGCCCAACGAAAACAATAACAGACATTTTGCTGGAACAAAGACATGTACGAATGTTCTGAGGGAGAGTATTGTGCGCTGAATCAAACGCGCAGGATACCAGCCACAAGGAGTCCAAGTTTTGTTTGGACAAAGCCTTTGCATTACATTGAATACTGCTGCAAACGTTTCTACAGTTTGCAACACATGGAGAATTGCTTTCCTTGTTCACAGAGGAATCCTCTTTGATCAATACACCTCCAGGCCTGCAGCCAAAAATAATATTATAGAGACAAGCAGTGAATGGCTTAAGGCAATGGTTTTACATTTAGGGAAATATACGTATTCCTTTTACTGCTGAGAGTTAGATGAGAAGATTGATACTGTTCTCTAGAGATGAAGCTACAGCCAGCAGGCGATTAGCTTAGCTTAGCATAAAGGCTGAACGCAGGGCGACACAACTGAAAAATTCACTTACCAGCTACTGGTGCTACCAAAGAGCTGCCATGGGGGCCATGGCCACCCTGATACAATCACTGGCCCCTCTTGTGAAAATAATTTGAGTCCTCTATGTGGCGATTGTTTCGAACTTAGGTTGGCTTGTTCCTTTACCTGGTTCGAATGTTATCACTCTACTAAATAGGTGTTAGTAGCCTAGTGGTTATCAGCATTAGATTAGAAGACTCCTGCTACACTGAACATGTATGTATGTATGATCACCTTGTTAAACAGACAACATCTAGGCGAGAGGGCTGCCGAGCTGCAGACCTCTGCAGACAACTGTTCCAGACCAACAATCAGCAACAATGACTGTTCGATGCATTTCTAGTGTTGTTTGTGCAACCAAATGTGGGGGTTTTCTAGCAACCCCTTGTTGCATTTCTAGCAGCTTTTGTGGTACCAAATATGGGTGTATTAAGCCAAAACATGATCCTTACCTAACCATAACCAAGTGGTTTCCGTGCCTATGAACACATTAACCACAGCATTGTTGACAGTGAGGGTTTACCAATTGCTGTTTAATAGCTAATAATGACAGTCTGAACATGTAAATTAGTGTAGCAGGAGCCTTCTAACCCTATCAGTAACTCTGATAATCACTACTAACGCCTACTTAAGTGATAACACTTGAAATGGGTGGTTCCTTACTTATTAATTATCTGATGTGCATAGATTGTAGACTGTTAGTCTATGCACATTAGACAACTGGTAACATTGACTGTAAAATAACAAAAAGTGGGGCATCGGTGGCTTAGTGGTAGAGCAGGCGCCCCATGTACAAGGCTGCTGCCAGTGCTTCGAGCATTTCTAGCAACCCGTTTGCACTCTGAAGTCGTTGAATACCGGCGCTTGGTCAGTGACTTCCGGCATCCGACACCGACGAAAAAAGCTGCATTGGCTCCTTTCACATCAGCATGAGATGCAGCCGGTAGCATTTCCCCCTGAAACGCAGCAGGACAACAACGTAAGTCAAAGGGGGTAGAAGTCCAAGTAGTCCACACACACACACACACACACACACAGTCAATATAGTCAATAACATGGCTGGGCACTGAGGAACCAGATGAGGAAAGAACCACCTATGGGGAGCCATCCACACTGAGAGGCGCTACAGCCCACGGCCACAGGGAGCGCCGCCACAGAGACCACCCCGACCCAGACAGACCGGGGTGGACTCCACACATGGTGTGGAGATTAGGAAAAATTAAAGAGTTAAAGATTAAAATAATATTAATAATAATAATAAATAAATAAATAAATGAAGATTTAGAAACTAAAATGCATAAAGATTTAAAAATAAATCATTTAAAAGCATTAGAAAGTAAAAAGAACATATAATAGAAGAATTAAAAGAGTAAAAGAAATCAGTTAAAAGCTAAATTAAAAAGGTGAGTCTTGAGCCTCCTTTTAAAAACATCAACAGTCTCTGCAGTCCTGATGCTCTCCGGCAGGCTGTTCCATAAGTGAGGGCCATAATGGCTGAATGCAGCCTCCCCGTGGGTTTTTGTTCTAACTCTTGGAACAATTAAAAGGCCGGTGCCGGAGGACCTCAGGATCCGCGAGGGTTGATATGATAAAAGCAGGTCAGATAAATAAGATGGCCCAAGGCCGTTAAGACATTTAAAAACTAATAAAAGAACCTTAAAATCGATCCTGAAACACACGGGGAGCCAATGCAGCGATTGTAAAACTGGTGAAATGTGCTCCCGCCCTCTGGTCCTCGTCAGCACTCGTGCGGCTGAGTTTTGGAGTAGCTGCAGGTTAGAGATGGTCTTTTTGGGAAGACCAGACAGCAGGGCATTACAGTAATCTAAACGACAAGAGATAAAAGCATGCATCAGCACCTCCGTGTTAGCCTGAGAGAGAAACGGGCGGACTCTGGCTATATTCTTAAGATGATAAAAACCTGTCTTTGTTACATTTTTGATGTGTGGAATAAAACTAAGCTCAGAGTCAAAAATGACGCCCAGGTTCTTTACACATTGTGAAGGTTTAAAATCTTGTAGTTTTGGTAAAAGTTTCTCTCTCTGGCCTTCAGGACCAATAATTAAAACCTCTGTTTTGTCCTGGTTGAGCTGTAGGAAATTCACTGCCATCCATGACTTGATATCTAAAATGCAGTTAAAAAGGGTATCAATTGGCCCTGTGTCATCAGGAGACACGGCGATGTACAGCTGTGTGTCATCTGCGTAACTGTGGAAGCTGATGCCGTGCCTCCTGATGACGTCCCCAAGGGGAAGCATGTATAGATTAAAAAGAATTGGACCTAAAATTGACCCTTGGGGCACCCCACACCTAATTTCATGCGTTCTGGAGGAACATGTATCCATACTTACAAAGAAACAACGATCTGTGAGATAAGAGCTGAACCAGTTAAAAACAGTACCAGAGAGGCCCACCAGGTTTCTGAGTCTGTTTAATAAAATGTGGTGATCTACTGTATCAAAGGCGGCGCTTAGATCCAGTAGTACCAAGACTGTGAGTTTTTGTGAATCAACATTCAACCTGATATCATTTAAAATCTTTAAAAGGGCTGTCTCGGTACTGTGGTTCATCCTAAAACCAGATTGATATTTCTCTAAAATACTGTTTCTTTTTAAAAAATCATTTACTTGGTTAAAAACCAGTTTTTCTAAAATCTTACTTAAAAACGGTAAGTTGGATACAGGTCGGTAATTATTAAAAATGTTGGGATCTAAATTACTCTTCTTCAGAAGGGGCTTCACCACCGCCGTTTTGAAGGCAGCGGGGAAGACACCCGTCTGAAGAGAGTAATTCACTATATTTAAAATCTGTTCCTCAAAGAATCCATAAAATGTCTTTAAAAGTGATGTGGGAATCGGATCTAAAAGGCAAGTTGTTGGGTTTACCTGGGAGAAAACTCGACCAAGTGTCCTTGCATCAACCAGGACAAAACTCTCCAGTGTTTCCTCAGGTAAAAGCAATGATCCAGGTGTGTTAAAAATTACATTCTGTTGGGATAAAAGACTGGACCTGATATCATCGATTTTACTTCTGAAGTGGTCTGCAAAGTCCTCGCAGAGGGCATCTGTTGATATGTTGGATGGTTTATTAAAATTGGTGCTGGTTAAAAGATCGAAGGTGGAGAAAAGAAATTTGGGGTTGTTTTTATGATCGGAAATGAGTTTTGAAAAGTGGGATATTCTTGCCTGTTTGACTGTTTTATTGTAGGTTTTGAGTTGTTTGCGTAATATTTCAAAATGAACTGTCAATTTGGTTTTTCTCCACCTCCTCTCTGCACTCCTGCATTTTCTTTTCAGTCTTTTGATGTTATCATTTCTCCACGGGGGTGTAGGTTTTGTTTTTATGATTTTGGTTAAAAGTGGAGCCACTGAGTCAAGTGTTGACTTTAATTTACTGTTAAAATTGTCCACAATAAAATCACAGGGTGCAGGTAAAATTTCAGCAGGAGTGCTCTGTAAAATCTCGATAAAATTTGCAGCCACTTCAGAAGTTAGGTAGCGTTTCCTCACCGTTCTCACCGGGGCCTCCTGATGGCTAAAACTGGTGATGTTAAAATACACACAGTAGTGGTCAGACACAGCCAGGTCAACAACAGAGGACACACCAGTGGACAGGCCATAGGTTATGACCAGGTCCAGGGTGTGTCCTCTGTTGTGAGTTGGCTGTGTGACGTGCTGTTTAAAATCCATGCAGGTTAAAAGGTTTAAAAATTCTCTGGACATTGGATCCGAGGTATTATCAACATGTAAATTAAAATCACCAGTTATTAAAATTCTGTTATAGGTGGTGTGTATGATTGTTAATAGTTCTGAAAAATCAGTGATAAAAGAGGTGGAATGGTGGGGTGGTCTGTAAACTGTGACACAAAGAATAGGAGGGCTGCCAAAAACAAAGGCATGATACTCAAATGATGAGTAGCTGTTAAAAGAAACTTCAGTAGAGTGCAGTGAATTTTTAGTGACTGAAGCAGTTCCGCCTCCTTTTTTACCCCCCCTAGTAGAAAATAAAAAATTAAAATTTGGTGGGCAGGCCTCGGTGAGAACAACAGGTGCGTCAGTGCCAAGCCATGTCTCTGTTAAAAGAATACTGTCCAACTTGTTATCTAAAATCAGGTCATTTATGATAAAAGTTTTATTTAAAAGAGAGCGCACGTTCAGCACGGCCAGGTTAATGTCTGTGCCGAACGTGCGCTCATCATCACAATGTGGTGAGTGTGGAGCAGGTGTGAGGGGAACTAAGTTTTTGGGGTTGCTATTGGTCCATGGTGAAGTTGTTCTGTTAAATCTGTTTGAAATTCTGACTGGGATGGATGTGGATGTGGGAGTGGGTTGGGGATGAACCAAAGAGGAAAGCAGGGGGGCGTGTGCTTCCAATGTACGTCAGTCACATGGGGCACACTGAACAGTGTGCTGAATGTTAGCCGCTGACATGCGGCTGCCCAGCCTGCTCGGGTGAAGCCCGTCAGCCCTGAAAAAAGAGGACCGGTTCCAAAATAAGTTAAAATTGTCGATAAAAGTGAAACCATAGGTGCTACAGGCAGCCTGGAGCCATGAATTGAGGGAGAGTAGCCGACTGAAGCGTTCTGCCCCGCGGGACAGTGTTGGCAGGGGACCGCTGATAAAGACCGACTTACCACAGTTTTTTAAAAGGTTAAAAAAGATCAACAAAATCCATTTTTGTCTGCTCTGATTGCCGGCGGGCCGTGTTGTTTGAGCCCAAATGGAAAATCAGCTGATTTATGGAGGAAGGGAGTGAATGAAGCAGTTCTGGAAGTTTGTCAACGATGACCGGAACTGTGGCTCCAGGAAAGCATTGTGGCGTTGAAAAAACGAATATTCCTGATGATGCATTCTCCAAACAACACGGTGGAAGGAGGGAAAAGAGGACGAAGAGGAACACGATGGGGATTGGGTGACTCACATGAGGCAGGTGGACGGTCCATGCTGCGTGACCGGGGGGGGCAGGAGCGGCGGCAACTCGGCGGCCCCGGCCCCGGCCCCGGCCCCGGCCGGAGCAGCGCCATCCCGTCTGTGGGAGAGGAGTCCCCCGGAGCGTCTCCGTACAGCCTCCTTTAGGAGCCTCCGATGCGCCGCGGAAGCCGATGTCCGGGATGGGAGTCGATGGTCGGGTCCTGCAGCCGCGGCACTCCGGTCCACAGGTGCCAGCGAGGAAGACACGGATCCATCCGTGCAGGGCGCTACAGGTGTACCACCGGCCGGCGGAGAGGGAGCCACAGCACGAGGCCGACTCCTCCAAGCGGGGAGCGGCTGGAACAGCACCGGTCGGCGGGGAAGGAGCCGCAGCGGCAGCGTCTGCAGTGCCAGCGTCTGGATCTCTGTCCGATGCCAGGGCGCTGTAGCGGTTTGACAGGCTGAGGCGCGGAGGTGAAGCAGCACAGCCAGGGCCTCTTTTACGCCGACCACCTCCACCCAAGACCACCGGCGACTCGGTGTTGAGCCGGAGGACGGTGGAGGCCAAGCGCTGGGATCCCAGTGCACCGTGTCCTGGAGGGCCGCCGTGAGTGAGGCGATCTGGAGCGACTGTTCATGAGCCGAATGTCCTCTTTCAGGTCAGAAATCTTTTTGTCTGCTTTTACAAGC
Source organism: Epinephelus moara (assembly GCF_006386435.1). Lineage (NCBI taxonomy): Eukaryota > Metazoa > Chordata > Actinopteri > Perciformes > Serranidae > Epinephelus > Epinephelus moara. The sequence goes on along the minus strand of NC_065529.1, from coordinate 39,392,936 downwards.
TGGGGGTCCACATCGGCGTGCATAGATGTAGCCATATATAGGCTATGCTGGCGGAAGTTTTCCCACCTATTGGCAAAACGTAACCATGTGAGTTTGTGTTGAAGGAAAAAAGACGTCAATTCGAGGTGTTGTACCAATGTAATACATTTATTTTGAAAGAGACATGCAAACTGTAAATTTCCTGCAAAAACGGAAGTGTATTTTGAAACCAGACAACACATGTAACAAGCTGAACTTGACACAGTGTCCCAGAACGTCAACAACCAACACACCCAGGGTACCTTGGACGTCACATCTTGACTTTAAAAGTCCTTGACCATCGATATGTGACAAGGTGAGTGAGAATGTGTTGTCTCTAGAGCTCTCTAATGAATGGATTAGTCCCACATTTTGGAAATATGTATTTGCTTTCTTTCCCAGAGTTGGATTCAGAACATCTAAACCACTTCTAACGTCTGTACGGTAAATATGAAGCTACACCCAACAGTTAGTGAAGCTTAGCATGTGAAATCGAGGGGTAAAGAAAGAAATAAGCATACCTCCCAAAGTGTGGGACTATTCCTGAAAGCACAATGTCATTAGCAGAGGAACATTAGCAGATCTTTGAAGTTGCAATCTTGGCTACTTGATGAAGTTCAAAAGGTACTATCTTTAAAGGTTTTTCTCCACTAACTTTTGAGGAAAATATTTGGCTCTGTAGCTACTGAATGCTCTACTGTGTTCACCAGCTGTGTGGTGCTGGGCAGCTGGCATACAGTGGGATTTTAGGGCTTTGTTTTCTCTACAAAACAGCTGCCTGCTATGACTGCAAGAGCAGTAAGCTGAATCAGAACAGTTAAATTGTGGGCTGTCGTCATTTTATCTGTTGTTGTGATCTTGATCTCACGGCAGGAGCTCCTCACGCTGCAGGCTGATTAACTGTATGTGTCGAGCTCTCATGTGCCTGGCTGTGCCCCAATTGAAAGCCTTGTCTAATTTTCACCTGACTCACCTGGCAGATCAAATTCTCCTATCCTGAATGAGAGCACGGGACTCTGTGTGCCCGCCTGCACGTAGGCTCCCCTGCTATGTTATTCTAGCGAGTCGGTGTCTATCACCAGCCTTTGTGCCACTCTCTGCTCCCAGGACAAGCTTGCAGTGTTGTGTGAGCTCACGGTTTTCTCTCAGTCACTTTCAATGAATCCTCTGTACGTATCCGCTGTGAGCTACACCCGTACTTTACCTTCAAAAATTAATAAGCGGTAAGCAGCTTCCTCTTTTCTTCAAACTGAGTCAAATTCTTGGAATCCTATATGCAGATTTTGATTTGGGGTGTATGCTCACGAGTTTTTTCTTCCTTAAATATGAGTGACACAAGTGACCCTCCTATTGAGCGAACTGGTGACACATCAGTGAATAAGTGCAAGGGAAATTAATTTAATTTTCTCGTAGTTGTATTTTTAAAATTGTAAGTCTTAATAATAAATATGACATAGTAAATTTTCACTGTATAACACAAGAGAGAGGCTCAGATTACCTTTGTTTACATGACACACCTTAAAGTGTCAAACACAAAAGCAAAACACTCACCTAGTAATCCCCGGAGGACATACTGCTCTCACATCATGCTCTGTTGGTATGTAGGCAGGGCATTGATGTGGATGGTAGAGGCATGTAAACAACCCAGGGCGATGGGTGGGATGAGATGGCTGGGAGTGGAGTAATGGCTGGAGAGGGTGAGGCCAGGCGTGGAGGAAATAATGTGGTTAGCTGGAAGGACTGACCAGTGAAGATGATACTGAAACAGAGGAGAACAGGATTAGGGCAAAAACACACAAGGAGAATCTGCACAAATACTAGAATATGATGAGCAAACTTGAGTGAGCTACTACCACTAGATGACTGAATGTTCTGCCAATGAGTGGATGAATGACCCGGGTAGATATACTGAAGCTTGATGAGCTTGGTGGGAGGTAGGTGTGGGTTAGTAATCAGCAGTAATCAGGAGCCAGGGGAGAGCAGAGGAGGGCTGTTCCCACAGACACAGAGAGACAGACAGCAACACACAAGGGAGCACAAGGACCATCCCCAGGGTCATGGCTGTGACCTTGACAGCAGTTTGAGATTCTTATTCCCATTCTTGCAAAGGGTTGTATCTGTACAGTAAATATGAAGCTACAGCCAGCAGTCAGATAGCTTAGCTTAGCATAAAGAGTGGAAAGAGGGAAACAATTAGCCTAGCTCCGTCTGAAGGTCTTTTGTGAACTGAATGTTGTTGTTGTTGTTGTTGTTGTTGTTATTTATTGCTGTTTCTTGTATTTTTTGTACTTTTTTGCATGCCTAGTTNGTTGTTGTTGTTGTTATTTATTGCTGTTTCTTGTATTTTTTGTACTTTTTTTTGCATGCCTAGTTTTTTAAGTTTTTAAATTTTGAAATCTTTAATCTGACTCTTTCCCCTCGACTGCTGTGACACTGGAATTTCTCAATTGTGGGATCAGTAAAGGTGTATCTTATCTTATCTCTCCTATCTTGTTTAATTCCAACTCCCACTGTACAAGTAAATCACCTGCAACGTGAAGCCAAAGCTCACAATTTGCGTACACACACTGTAGGTCCAAAAGTGAACCCCTGACTTAAGTGCTCACACTGTACGTTTAAAATAGACAACAAAACAGCCAGTCCTTCCCTGCAGACTGTTCAGGCTCTTGACAGTTAGATTAAGATTTATTTGAGGGCTCGGGGGCTGCGGGCAGGTCGACATTTGCTTGCTTGCAGAAGTATGGTTCACAATAATGTAGAAACAGACATCTGTAAAAAAAAAGTCCATTTCTGCAAAACTAACACATTCTCACGCCGACCTCCTCACATTTCCACATCGAGATATGACATGAAAGGTACCCTGGGTGTGTTTGTTGTTGACGTTCTGGGACACTGTGTCAAATTCTGCCTGTTACATGCATTGTCTGATTTTAAAATATACTTTCATTTCCACAAGATATGTACAGTTTGCATATAGTATCTTTCAAAATAAACGCAGTACGTTGGTACAAAACTGGGGATTGATGTTTTTCCCTTCGTTTTGCCAACACATGCACATGGTTGGGTTTAGGCAACAAAAATCTAATCTAATCTAAGCAATCTAATGGGAAGCGAATACCAGCCTTCCGGGTGAGGGTCAGTGGTTGTTGGACCCGACCGCCACCCCTCCCACCTGCCCTACTCAGACTGCCACCACCTTAACTTTATTTGTTGTCCTGCCACTTTTACCCCTGACACCGCGGGGCGCTGTTAAACAACAACTGTGACTGGCCGGATGTCATGCCGATGTGAAAAGTCACCTTCTTTGTCAGTGTCTGACACTGGTAGTCACTGAGCAAGTGCCGGTTTTCGAAGACTTTGGAGTGAGACCGAGTTAGCAAAACTGGGTCGGTCCAAGGTTTGATCCAAGTTTTGATTCCACAAGTTAGCAGCACCAACAAACTAGCTGGGCATCAGCTACACTGTACGATAAAAAAGCGCTAATCTTGGGGAATCGACTCGTGGCTCTGCTTCTACTGTGCAGGAGCCTGACGATGGCCAACCAAAATTTCTGACATCATAAATTCACTTCTGACGGCTGATTGGGAGCAGCAGATGGGGCCATGATCAGTCCTCACTCCCCTATGTACACTGCACGAAAGACGACACCCAACGAAGCTGAAGTTCGTCCTGACCCTAAAATTAGTCGCGCAGCTTAAAAGTCGGGTCAGGAACTGGCTCAAATCGTACAGTGTGTGCAGGGCCTAAAGCTCACAGATTAGCATTTATATGTTGTTTATTTAATCTGTAAGAAAAAATGAATTGTTTCCAGTCTTTGTGCTAAAATAAGCTAATCCGATGTCTGGCTGAAGCGTCATATTTACTGCCCAGACAAGAGACTTCGATCGATCCTCTTGTCCAACTCTAGGCAAGAAAAGCGAAATACAGATTTTTCCCGAAATGTCAAACTATTCCTTAAAAGTTACAGTGACTAACGCAACTCTGTAATAGGCAGAGTGATTAACAAACTATTATCAACTCCAAGTGAACACATCATTGCCTCTCACTGTTGTTATTTCCGACATCTACATCAAAACAGAACACTGCGTCACATTATTCCTGGTTCTTGCTTTTCTACTTTTTATCTTTGCATAATAATGGCCCAATTGTAAAACTGACCTTATTTGACCACGCCATTCAAACCTTGAAGATTCGTTGTACAAAGATAAGGAATTCAGTCTATGAGCGGAAATGCGACAGCAGGATGCGAGTAACGGCATCCACCTGTCTGGCACACTTTGCATCTTTGTACGAGCTCTTCCGAAATCCAAACATGCAGACGCAATACAGACACTCCCAAGAGCCTGGGTTTGGGTCTATCAAAAAAACAGGTTTGTTTCCTGTTCTGCGCAGCCTGGGTTGTTGTCCTGCAAAATACAAATGCATCAAAGGCCTCCTTTCATCGTGGGGTCATAACAGTTCATCAGTTGTGCCTGAGAGATTAGAAACCAAGACGTCAGATTTGCCCTTTAGTAGCCTGAGATACTTAATACTTATACTTACACACTGTAACATAAAGTAGGCTACTTACGCTGTGTGGTTGGAAACATATTAATATTTTAATTAAATGATGAGGAGTGGGACTGGTTAGGGTTAGCATAAGAATGTCAGGACAAGCCAATCAGAGGAAGATTTAGGCAGAGTAAGGCAGGCCACTCCTTGCTCTGCTAGGATTTGCAAATTCACTTCTGGGTCAGCAACATCCAGTGAGTTCTTAGAGCTTTTTCACTACAACCAGCATTGGGCTCCAACCACAATGTTTTCTCAAAAGCCCCAAATCTATTGCTGCCTTCAAATTAATCTCATGAGCTTGTGGTTACGACATGGGAGGTTGTGTACACAATATGCTTGACGTTCACCAAAGCTAACACCCCAGCAAGCAGGTAACCTAATGCAGAAAATACAAATAAAAAAAAAAACTCTATACAACTAAAATTACAACATAGTAACTGATCACTGACCTCTACCATTTCAAGACATTCTCACTCCATCTCGTCACATATCAACTTTGGTCATGGACTTTCCATGCCCAGATTCAATGTGAAAGGTACCCTGGGTGCATTGGTTGTTGACATTCTGGGATGCACTTTCAAGTTGTGCTGGTTACATGCATTGTCTTCTTTCAAAATACTGTTTTTACAGGAAATTTACGGTTTACATACTGTTTCTTTTGAAATAAAGGCACTACCTTGGTACAACACCGCAAATTGACGTTTTTTTTTTTTTCTCCAACAACTAACGCATGTGGTTGGGTTTAGCCAACGAAAACACGTGGTAAGGTTTAGGTAACAAAAGGGTTTAGGAAAAATTACCAGGGTTTGGCTTTATAATCTGACAGGACGCGAACACCGCTCTCCAACTTTCATTCATGTCCTGCCGCATTTCCCGCTGACTCTTCTGGCGTATCATGCCAGCATTAAAGGACAGTTTTTTTCATCAGTGTCTGACGCCGCAAGTCACTGCCCAAGCGCCAAATTTCGCCAACTTCGTAGTGAGACCAGATTGGCCATTTCTTAAAATTTCAGCAAACATTTTGCAAATTGGGAACACTGTGCTTTTGGAAGACTTCCACTTATGAAGCTGTGAATATCACAAGAGGGCGGCATTCATATGGACTCTTTGTGAACACAGTAAACACAATCTCATTTGAAGGCAGCATGTGCTACTCCTCAAAGAATTCTAATATAATTGAGTAAGTGTCGGCCTAAGATCCAATTCAAAGTATTATAGAGTACATTCAATTGGCATTGTTGGGGATCTTTGATTTGCACTCAGAGCAGCCCAGGTTATTATGGCATGCATTCAAATGCAGCAGATTTGTCTGTGAACTCTACATCAGCCGCAAGTTTAACAAAACATAGGTTTCAAGATCAGTAATTCTGTTAATGCCAAATTCCTACCCTACCTATGTCCTGTGATAAAAAACAGTAACTCCAGACAGTTTTTCCCCTTTATCAGGTGGCAAGAGTGGAACTTCCTCAACATCAGTCATCCTCAACATCTGCTGTGTTATGGTTTCAGAATGATGAAGTAAAATAATCTGTAGGTTCAACAGGATGTTTTTTTCACCTTGGCAACTATCTTATTTCTCCCAAACGATGTCAAGATTTATGGACATTCTGTTTTCTCAACTGGCTTATAAAATAGCACATATGCTGCCGTAGATGGAAAAAATTCTCAGACCTCCCTAGGGTGGGCTTATGCCCAAATATTTATAACCTTTGGCTCCGCCTCTGCTGCTACATCTGAGAAAAGACACTGATGAGAGTGATGAGAGTGAACAAAAACAGTAAGCGGTCCATAAAGCTGAAACAATAAGCTGAAAGATGTTGAATTGGTCTGTAGAGCTCAGGGAAACTGCAGAGTTGGGTGATAAATCTCTGGGTTCATCACTAAGAGCAACCCCGGCCCGTTCACATGCAAGTAGTCATCCATTGTTATGATAGAAAGACTGATTACAGAAGCTTTAAATCATGCATTAACAATAAATCATCTGGGAGTTATTATGACTTGAGTCTCTGTCACAGATTCGGGGCTTTATTTAGACTGTAATGTATACGGAAGCTTGTAACATTGACCCTCGTGTGGACCTTGTTTTCTGTCACTGGAGAAGAGTTGTGGACTTGGCCTCTTGATTGAATCTTTTCCCTTGGCTCCTCACTAACATGTCTGGTGGGCCAAGGCCATAGGCTGACCTGTCATTTATCCTTTTTAGGCGTAAGCAATGTAACTGGCCGACAGGATCTCATGCCATGGCTGTAGTGAGAGATGTCCGTGCGCTGAATGGGGTTGTACAGGGTAACCGTTACTCCCAGGGGCACGTCTTACATAACCATGGATACAGCTAATCCAAAGAAATGTACTGTGGGACAAAGGGAATAAACCAAAGAGGGACACAGTCCTTTGGACGTCTGTTTTAGCCACACTAGCGTCACTGCTATCGGGATGGCAATGTCGGTCAGTTGGTCTACTGTGAAACTGGAGCTGCTGCGCAACAATGCCAACACGCCTAAAATTGGGACATCAGGCTGATTAATCTCTTTTGTGTCATTCCTTTTCAGCAGGTATCGATAACCTGGACTGTATGTGCACACACACTCACTCGCTCCTATTGAAACATTCAATATCTGTCAGTGTTAAGAAGATAAACCTATCCACAGTGTTGTGTCATACCTGTTAGGTCGCACAAAAGGCTTTATCTACAGTCAACAGGAATATAAACTGGAGTGTCTGCAGACTTACTTTTACACACTGCATTCCACTGTAGCCTGCACGACAGTGTTTATACTGAAACAGGACTGAGAGTCTGCAACAACAGCAGCAGATCTGTGAGCTAAATGCTAACATCAGCATGCTAAAATGCACACAGTTACAAGACTAATGTGCTAATTTTTATTAGGTAATAGAGTGCTGCAGGGAAGACATTTATGTGTAGGCCACCACAGAAGTTAACGTCGCCCTGGTTCCCTTAACAAAAAGCCTGTGGGATAGAAAATGTATTTCTGTTGCAATCAAACATTTCTGAGTCTTACATGTTTTATCCAGCAAGATAATCTTCACAAATGAACACCACTTTTATGATTTTTAAGTCGTAAATGCAATCGCCAGAAGTAAAAAGCAAATGGTTGCATCATTTAACGTCATCACGACAACAAGCCGTGGTCAGCATGATGACGTTCTTTGGTCTCATTTAGCCACTTTTTGGCAACTGCCTTTTTGAAGGCACATAAAAACTTCAAAATTCATAAATGGGGTATTCACTGGAGTATTTTATGTCCTAGAACAAATTGTCAAAGTATCTTGAGCTTGTGTCAACCACAGAGCTTATTTCAGGCCTCTTACCAAAAACCCATTCAAAGAACACATTAACTTCAAGGCAGAGTCCTGCACTGGGTCGGGTACCCGCAAAAACAGCTGATTTGCGGGTGTTTTTTAAAAAAACATTTTTTCCCGGGTTCGGGTGGAAAAAATAACATGCGGATCGGATCGCGGGTTTTAGATAAACACATCAGTCATTAGTTCGGTAAACTACAGATAACTATCTTGGTCATTATTTACTCTCTGAGGATCGCCTCCGCTATTTCGCAACGGTCACTGGTTCAGCTGTTTACACGCGTTTCACCATCTAATAACACAATTTGTGATTGGACGACAGAATCAATATGGCTGCCACCGTCTAACAAGCGCCGCTTCCAAAACAGTAAATAATTATTTAGGTATTTGAGAAATAAGTGGATAAAACGTACAACTATCACTTTATAATGTTTCTCAAGTGTTTCCCTGATGATTACTTCTCTCCTCCATGGATTCTAAAAACACGTGACGGCTCGTAACTGCTGAACGTCGCTCTGGACAGAAAGTAAGTCTATTATTACACATGTAAAGTTCCTTTACATAGATTAAAAGTTTAAAAGCATTAAACTTAACAAATGAGTGCTTTTACACTCGTATGGGAGAAGAACACAGAGGGTTGATGATGGAGCTGAAGTCAGGTTTTTATTGTGAGAGCTGCTTCATTCAGGTCGTTGTTTACTCACTGCTGTTCAATATTCAGCCAATATGACCCAAAATGATTACTTTAAATCCGGGTTACAGGTCGGGCTGTGGGTTGTGTTTCAACGGGTCGGACCGCATTGCGGTACTGATTGGCCTGATGCGCGGGTTTGCGGTTCGGGTGCGGGTTTGTACGTCCCCGGGTCGGGTTGGGGCGGATCTTGAAAACTGGACCCGTGCAGGACTCTGCTTCAAGGCAAGGGAACCGGAAGTGCTGAAATACTAACTCATTTCCAGGTTTCATTCCTGCACTAATCTATAATTAGCATGTTAGCTTGTGAACATTTGCTACTTGGAAATGTCATGAGTTTGGCAGGTATGTGGTCATAAATCAAAGTATTGCAGAAATTGACTTGTGGGGGCAGTTTACTCTTTTATTACCTCACCTTTGAAATGACGTTTTCATGGGGCCGAGGGGTTAAAGTAGGTAGACTGTATACAAATGATGAATGTACCATAAAACTTCAAACAGTAGCCCGGGCTATTATTTGCTTTTATCACTGAAATCAACAGGCCTATATTTGGGACAGGCATCTACATGGGACAGGCCTTGAATTCCTTTCACACAAAAATGTCACTCAGCAAAGATGAATCCTTAATGAATCATTACGGCACTTTATTACGACACCTGGCATACCGACACCTAAACTGTTGTCCTGTTTAAAACAATACTCACAACTTGGATTCATTTTAATGAAAAACCCATCTGATTCTTTTGATCTGAGGACCCTTACACACCAAAGAAATATGAATAATTTACAGGGTAAATGAGAAATGGACACATAATTTGAGGTAGCCAACAACATGGTTTCATTCTTCTGAAGAACTTCTATAAAAAAATAAAAAAAAAATTTAAAAAAAAGAACTGCTTGGCAATCAAGTTGGGCATTTTAATATGAGGGTCTAAAGGGGATTTACTCCTCTTAAGAGCCAGCCTCAAGTGGCATTTCTGTGTTGGCTTCATTTGTAAGGTTGATTAAAGCACCAACCAGGAGCTGCAACACCCCTTGTTCAAGTCTAGCCGAGGACCTCAGTTCATTCCCTATCTCTCTCTACTTATTCCCTTTAATCCCTCGTCTTTACATTATCTAATGATAGCATAAATATCCTAAACATTGTTTTTTAAGAAATGAAAAGAGGGCAGAAAGAGACTGGGAATGACAGTAAAGTCCGTGGCGAACTGGGGATTGTTCATGGTGGCGCCAGAGTAAAAGTCCATGGATTACCAAAGCCAGTAGACTTCATCCTTTGGGGACAAAATGTCTGGACAAAATTACAATCTGTCCAGTGGCTGCTGAGATATGTCTGGACCAACAGACATTGCCATCCCTGGAGCCATGCCACCAGCTTGGCTAATAAAGGTAATAATGAAGTAGCAGCAAGGGGTAACATGAAAGAAAAACCCTGAGCCCTGAAAATGAAGGTTTTCTGCAAGGAATGTTTCCCAGGTGTTTTAAAATCCAGGTGGAGGCCACCTCCTGTTTGAGGTGCAGCTGTTATATAACAGCATGTTGAGAGTCGTTTTTCAGAAAGCTTTGACTCTCACTGACAAAACAAGAAAGCAATATGCAGTGTCATCATGAACAAACACAAATGAAAAGCCTGAGTTACATCCTGTAACATTTTTAAATGCCTCATAACATGATGTGATGCAATGCTGTGTAAGCTGAGGTGTGTGTAATTACATTTGACAGGCGGTTGCGCTGATGGTCACTGATAACCTTTTACCCGCTGACCTCTGCCCTTGGCCTCAGCTGACATGCTTTCACAGCTTTTACAATAGAAAGGAGTTCTCCAAAAAACCTCTCTTTGATTTAATCCCCTACTCTTCTCAGAAACGCCTCACAATTGAACCTCTGTTGTGACCTGCTAAAGCTGTGGTGTGCAAATCTGAATCCCTCTCAACTGCTTATGACTGTGGCCCTCTTCCAGGAAGCCTTGCTCAGCTTCCTCGCAGCTAATGAGGGTTAACACATATTTGACTTTTCTAAGGCCCGGTCCTCACGCATACAGAAATTATTTGAAACTGATATTTTTCCCCTCTGTTTTAAAAATAGTTCTGTCCACATAACCTTTGTTTTACAATATGTCTCCCTTAGAAGGCTTTTATTTTGAAACAGAAACAGGAATAGTTGAGTTGGATATAAATATTTATATTTTTTATGTCTGCCCATCCATTTTCATCCGCTTATCCAGGGCCGGGTCGTGGGAGCAGCAGGCCGAGCAAAGCACCCCAGACGCCCCCTCCCCAGCAACACTTTCCAGCTCCTCCTGGGGGACCCCAAGGTGTTACCAGGCCAGGCGATATATGTTATCCCTCCAGCTTGTTCTGGGCCGTGCCTGGAACACCTCTAATGGGAAGCACCCAAGAGGATCGTGATCAGATGGCTGAACTGCCTCAACTGACCCCTTTCAACACAAAGAAGCAGCTCTTTATGTCTGTGACTGATATAAATAATAAAACTGCAGTGAAAGGTGGTACAATTTCAATCTGATTATCAAAAGATCATTTTCACTTACTATTTTTGCCAAAAATCACACGCGCCACATGGAAAAAATAGGCCAAACTCCTATTCCGATGTTCAACATTTGAGCAGCAGCCGCACTGCACCTGAATAGCGCTGCTCACACGGGCAGTGTGGCTGTCTTGAGCAGTCTACCTTGCCACAAAGATAGAGACGTGTACAGGCTAACATTACCTTTTTCAAAATGTCTACTGGAGATCTCATCACTGCTGATTTCCGTACAAGCTTTGGACATGCAAAAGTTTTCCTTCCACTCCTCATTGACAATGATCCCACTCTGGAATTGTCCCACCATCTACTGGTTCGACCAGGCCTGATCCAAAATGTTATTGGCGGACGTTAAACTGTGGATGCTGAGATGGAGTAAAAACATTGAATGCAGCAGATGTCTCTGTACGTGAAGTGTTGAGTTTAAGTGTACATTAGTCATGAGACCAAGCAGTGCTAACAAAATGTCACCATTGTTGTTGTTGTTACAACGTTTGTCCATTACACAAAGCAACAATAGGCATGCGCGATTAGAGAAGATTACATCATCGTTTCTATTTTACCATGCACACAGATACCGGTAACCAGTTACTAAAAAAAATCTTCATTTTACTGACCTAATACTCAGTTTGTGCTTGTATGAGAGCCCAAAATGAAAAGGTAAACATCCATTTACAAAAATATCTGTATAAATATAGACAGGGCCTAAATTGAAAACTCTTTCAGCACAAAGCACCCACAGGTTTATTTTGCTGGTGGAGAGAAGGAGGTCTGCTTTACTTGTTTGTTTTCATGCTGGTATTATTGGACTTGCAGGATTATCTCTAAATATGTTACATAACAGAGGAGGAATTCAGACCCTCAAGAATTTCAAACTCATGTTCACACAACTTGTGTGAGTCACAACATACAAAGTTTCATTGTCAGTAGTTAGTAGATGATATAAATTGTTGGAAACATTGCAAGAGATTATTTTCACACATTACAGTCCCTCTCCAGACACGTTTTAAAGTATTTATACAAATATTGATGTTTTGTTCAACATGGTTTTCCCACATAATAGTTTTAAAAACAACTATAAAGGGGCTGGAGGCAGATCTACTCTGTCTCCGTCACTTAGAAATTCTAGGTATGGCCTCCACTGCTGCTTTTCTCCTGTGTTGCTCGCCCTAGGTTGACCACTGGAAGAGCAGTGCACATGAAGCTGCTAGTGTTAGCATTTGAGGAAACACAGAAAGATTCAGCCATACATGTTTGAGCTTTAGTCAGACCCTCAGATGTGAAGTGTGTTGTGCACCAAAATCAGCAACTAGCAGAGTATCTGCACAGCAGCTAAGTGTAGTTAGCATAGTATTTGTTTATGTTGTTTGTTAGCTTGTTAGCTCGTAGCCTATGTAGCAGTCTCTGAGTTTGTTAAACATACAATAGTACGTGATGGTGGTGTTATTGGTAGATAAAGGAGGGAAGCTTCAGGGTCCGGTTTACATCCAAAAACTGCACACTATGCCATGTTTGCTATCAAAACTTTCCTTATGCTAATGCTAACTCCGCTCTCTGTACTGACAAGTCCGCTCTGCGCTCAAGGTTTCAGGTTTGTTTGCTGGTGTTGTGTCAAAGTCTGTCCTTTGTAGATATGTTTTCCATGTATTAGACAACAGTTTGCTTTTGTATTAGTGGAGTACTAGATTTTAGTGCAGTGCACAGACCTTAAATGGAGGAATGTAAAAACATTTCTCTAGTGACAATCTGCACAGATACAAATCACTGTATTAAAGGTCAGACATTTTAGGGGAGGAGGACTGTTATGGTTTCCACTCCCCTTTCTCACTGTCTTCATTAACGGATTAGCACATCTGTATTTGGAATTTTGATCTCCTGTGGAAAGGAAACACACACATCACCTTCAAGGAAATGATTTGAATTTTATGACTTGTGCCAAAGACCACGATTTATGGCATAAGAAGGATAAAGCTGTACTTGGCAGAGTCACTGCTCTCTGCTTCTGTTAAAAACAAATGGAAATTCTTTGCTCTGTGGTTAGTGCATCTTCAGGTTATTGTCTGGTGGTTTGAACAGAGTCATCTTCAATATAAGGAGCAGTTAAATTAGTATTTTACTTTATTTATGTCCACATTTAATTTTCCTTTTTTCAGGGGAAAATTTTGAGTGTCAGTAAGGTTATTGACTGGCTACGTCCGGTACAGTCGATACAAGGAAGGCCCCACTGAATGGCATCAAATTCAATCGCCATCTTCCCAGAATGTAAGTTTCTCTATTTGATATCAATTTAGGAGGCAGCACTATCCCAGGGACAAGAATTTCTTCACTTTTCAATGACAGTTTTTAATAACATATTTATCTAGAGTGAACTTTGACACACAAAAGAAACACTGTTGACTAACAGCACACTGTCCTCACAGCGCTGACCTGTCAGGGACTGGAGAGACCCAGACAATCCGAGATGAAGGAAGCCATCAGACGGTTTCTCGCCATCCAATTTCCTGCGACCCCAAACAAACAACACAGACAGAGATTCCTCCTTCATGTTCACTCTGCCTTAAAATAAAACCACAACCAGCTGTAGCCACTGCAGCCAGTGTCCGTCATGCTTTCAGAACCACCTGTTTCATGAGAGACAGAAACACAAAGAATCAGAAAACTCCAATTTTACCACATTTTTTAAATAAATAATAATAATATTTTATTCTCAGTACTCGATTTCAATAAAGCATTCCCGTATTTGACCTGAGAGGTTAAAGAACCTGCATATCAGTTGCTGTAATTCAGCTTAGGTGAAAGAGGACTGATGAGCATATTCACGTGGGAACACACAGGCATTGTTTCTGCATTTGTTTACTCCAAGTCTGCTAAGCTCTTATTTCATGAACACAAAGAAAGTCTTTGTCCCCGTACATTCGTTAAGGTTTTTGAATAACTGAGTATGAGATCTCTCTACACTGCCTGACTGTGGTTAATGGTCCGTATTGGATACAATGAAAGAAGAAATCTACACTAACATCTCGACTGTAAAGGGACCAGGAAGTACATTGGTAAAGACTTATGTAAAGCCAGAGTCATTGTTCTAACTACACAAAGTAGTTGTGCAAATAAGACATAATCTGTATCTGCATTTACAACACAGGAAAGTGTATTTTTTCCCTGTTGGGATGCTGAGGCATTTCAGTTATTGTTCAGGTCAGTTATCGGCTGAGTTTGTCCAGCACAGATAACTCAAATTCAACTCCCAGCTCTAAAGGAGGGCTCACCATAAGGGCATCGAACTCCATCACCATTTTCCAAAAATGGGAGTTCTTCTATTTAACACCAGTTTCCAAAGTTTCTAAAGAAAGTACTACCTCGAGGCAACCTCAGTCTTCATATTCTTGTTCTTTATTCCATCAGTAACGATAAGTCCTCAGACAGCTGTTGCCAATACTGTGATGTCATCAGGAAATAGCTCGCTGCGAGACATTTTTGTAGCATTTTACAGGAAAATAAAGTACTACTGCATTATTTTTTATAATTGCAGTATGATTACGAACCATTGGGCACCAAAAAAAGATTGTCAATCATATAAAATCATTTAAGGAAACACCTTGAAAACATTATAAAAGCAAATAACAAATAATGAGAATGTGGTGTAAAAAGAGTTTACTGTGATCCCATTATGTTCTCCATCTAATACCTCCCTGTTGTTGTCATCTGCAGCATCTGTTTTCAAGAAAATATTCAGGCCATTCAGGAAAGATAAAAATATATATATATATTTCTGTGTGTTGAAACTTATATAACTCAATGCCAGAGGCACATACAGTGATTCTGACTGCTGGGGAAAAACTGTCAGTGTTACCTTTCAAATGAAACCATGTATGTACATGCATGTATGTGCAGTCGTTAGCATTGTCGTCTCACAGCAAGAGGGTTCCTGGTTTGAATGGGGGAGCCCTTCTGTGCGGAGTCTGCATGTTCTCCCTGTGTCAGTGAAGGTTTTCTTAGGGTACTCCGGCTTCCTCCCACAGTCCAAAGACATGCAGGTTAACTGGTGACTCTAAATTGTCCGTAGGTGTGAATGTGAGTGTGAATGGTTGTCTGTCTCTATGTGTCAGCCCTGTGATAGTCTGGTGACCTGTCCAGGGTGTACCCTGCCTCTTGCCCAATATCAGCTGGGATAGGCTCCAGCCCCCCCGCGACCCCAACAGGATAAGCGGTTACGCACAATGACTGAATGAATGTACATGTGGTAAAGAACGAACAACAACAGCTTTCAGTTTACTTTGGGTATGCCTTGGATAAATGTTCTAGGTAAATTTTGGTGAATTTTACAGATGTAGTATTACTAAGAGGAAATCACATCATTTAAGAGTTCAAATTAAAAAAAAAATTCAAATGCTGGTGAGTTTTTATTTTTTTTATTTTTTATTTTTTTCAAAACCTTTGTCTGTAACTCTGTTATGCAAAAAGCATGGAAAAACAATTTTTTGATGACATTTTCAAAATGTATTATATAAACATGATTTTTACTTTTTTATTTAGTTGCATGCTTAGTTTGGTGTTATCTTTGACTGCAGATAAGATTTCTGCCACATCACTTTGAATCCTCCCAGCCCATTACAGCCTGATATCTAGATACAGGTAAAACTAAAAAATAAAATACATTTCTGCTAAATATGTTTTATTTCTGGTCTAACATATTCTGCATGAAATATAAAATTCTACATTTGGTTATTATCAAAACTCAAACAAATCCAAGGTCTACTCTGAACTGTTTCCATCAGATGACAGGATTATTTTAAAGTTTAGGATTAGAGGTCTAAAAAAATAGTGAGTGATTCACTTTAGACAAAAAAAACTACATTCTACATTTCAATGGGTAAAGTTGTTCCCCATAATCATGTAAAGTATTGTAAATAAGGTTTCTTGATCATGTAAAGTACTTCTACTACCTTACTATGCCTCACATTATTATTATTTGAGTTTAGTTCCAAAAGGCTTCACAACCATTTCTGTGAGTAAAATGTTTCTGTTTTCCAGCAGCAAAGTAAAAGCTTTGTAACTTTAAGGCACTTTTTTGGCGCCTTCGGCCAACAATGTTCCCGCACAGGTAAACATTTTTGTTTATTTAGCACGTCTTGTGACTTTAAGCAATCATGTGAAGAAGAAGAAAAGCAGATCTGAGAATTCTGTGGAGCTGCTTTGTTCATCCTTCGAGAAGCACTTCATAATGAGCATCATCACATGACAGTGAATACGTAAATGTGAGGATCAGATCATTTGCATAGAAGCACAAATGTCTTGTGCAACAGGTTTTATGAGATGCACATTAAATGACACATGAGGTGTGGTGAAATTAACATGCATGCATCGGCTCAGGACAAATGACAAACAGCAACATTCACCACGGCAACAGACAACAGAGAGCTGTACATGTGTGCGGTGGCCTTTTAGAGAGTTGGCATGTTGACCACGGTCACTAAGGCTTTCTCAATCTCGTTCATTTCACTTCACCCACTGCCTGAGAGGTTGTGAAACTACAAGATAAAGCACAGTTGCTAACAATAGCTTATGTGTGGCAGAAAGTAAAAAAAACACAACACATCATTGTGTGGCCTCTAACTAGGCCACCGGACTGTTTCAATCATATCAGTTTCATATATTGCATCATATCGGATTTCTTCTCACTGGTGCTTCATCTTTTAATGCCTTCATCTTCTCAGTCATGCTAAAGATGGAAATGTTAAATAGGGAAGTGCTTCAGTTTTGAGTAGAGATTTCTTAAGTATTGACAGATTGCATATTTTCTGGCTCTTTTAAATGTCAGCTGGATGCAAAACTATGAATCACTTAAGGAACACAAAAGAGCCCAGTCAGTAAAAAGCAACATTAGGACATTTTATACAACTTTATTTTTCACAGAGGAGGCCTTGTTCTGGATGAAACAGCAACAGCACATGTTCAGAAACAAAACCAGCTCCAGTGGTGTAAGGTAGTTACCACGGGCTCCAGTGCACGCTATTGTAACGGGCCCTGGTGCACACTGGTTACTAGTTATAAGGCGTACACACACACTCACCACTGCCAACTGTTTATACTGTTTATGCTACTTTTTCCTCCTGTTCATTTCTCTCTTGTCCATTCTTACTGATGCTTTTTTATTTAAAAGACATGACTGCTCCCTGAACTTAAGATGTGTCAGTCATGACAGATTTCGCGCCAAAACTAGCTGCTGTATCATGTCATCCTGTCACATGATCATATAGAGACTTGACATTAGACAACATTAACGCACGTTACCCAATAATCAACCTGTGTATGAAATTATTCATTTAATTGAATAGTTTTATGTATATATAATTTGTTGATCGCTTTTTTTGTTTGTTTTTTGCTACCAACTATTGTAACCAAAAAAGAAAAGAAAAGAAAAGAAAAGAAAAGGGAAAAGAAAATCACGGCAGACATGGGTTTGCATTTTTAGCCTCTAGTAAATGGTTCATCTATCCATCCATTTTCATCTGCTAATCCTGGGCCAAGTTGTGGGAGCAGCAGGCCAAGCAAAGCACCCCAGATGTCCCTCTCCCCAGCAACACTTTCCAGCTCCTCCTGGGGGACCCCAAGGCGTTCCCAGGCCAGATGAGATATGTAATCCCTCCAGTGTGTTCTGGGTCTGCCCCGGGGCCTCCTACCAGTTGAATGTGCCCGAAACACCTCCAAAAGGAGGCGCCCAGGAGGCATCCTGATCAGATGCCTGAACAACCTCAACTGACCCCTTTCAATGCGAAGGAGCAGCGGCTCTACTCCGAGCTCCCTCCGGATGTCCAAGCTCCTCACCCTATCTCTAAGGCAGAGCCCAGACACCATACAGAGAAAACTAATTTTGGCCGCTTCTATCCACGATCTCAGTTTTTCGGTCACTACCCAGAGCTCATGACCATAGGTGAGGGTTCCGGCTCAGCTCCCTCCTCACCATGACGGCCTGGCGCAGCACCCGCATCACTGCAGAATGGTACCATTTTTAATTTAATGTGACTTCCTCTTTAAATACAGGTGTCGTTCCAAGGTGGCACTTACAAGGGCCCCACCCTCACCGCACAGGCCCCAGTGCAACTACACTGCCTGCACTGTCTATATTTACGCCCCTGACAGGGTGGCAGCCACAAGCAGCACAATTGCGCCCGGTGGAATTGTCTCCTACAGCTTCTTTACAGTCAAGATGGTGTCGAAGATATCTCGTATCGTGCTTAACTCTAGAAGATCATGACATATTGGATGTGAAATTAACATGCAGATTCTCCAGTTCAAAATGAGACTCAACTTTTCTATGAATGTTGGGCTTTGAGCCAAACTGAATGCCAAAATGTGTCCTACATCAGATGGTAAGACTTCTTCCCCATCGGCCAGTTAAAAGGAATGAGGAGTCAGCAGTCAATAAAACAGTTTCTTTTTTTAACAATTATGAATCACTGCAACCACATGAGGTCATATAATAATTATTAGCATGTAATAATTTCTCATTTTGGATAATAAGACGGTTCTTCATCTTGTACTCATGAGCAGATGTGAATGTGAGCACTCATTGCTTCGCTGTGCCAGCATAGTACCAACCCCACCACGTGAGAGAGAACAAAGTACAACCCAAAAACCAACCAGAATGAACCGGCTGGTTCAGAAGCAGCCAGAGGGACTTAACACCCATTCTTGCTCTCTCCATCTCGCCTCATCTATCTTTCCAAGCTCACCTAGGTCCAACAAGGTCTTGATTCACTGTAACTGGTCCTGTCACTCTGCCCAGTGCCCCCACAGAAACTCAGTTGACCAAGCAGCAGGCAAGAGGCCAAACAAGGCTGTAACTCTCGGCTAAATCGCTGACACACTCCTTTCCTTTCTTTGCTGGGCCCACAAAGGCTTCACCCCTAGTGCCACGGGGGCCCCTAAGTCCGTCCCGATTAAGACGCCCGTGAGGTGCGTGGAGGGGAGAGGGAGCTGGGGAGAGCTAAATGTGTCTAATCCCACAGTAATTAAACAACCAAAAACAAAGACAGGCAGTATGAAATATTGGACTTTAATGTAAATGTTTGCTGGTAAACTTTCCCATGACCCTCTCACCATTGTTTGACTTTGTCTGTAACTTACATCACCAAAAGTTATTGGTGAATGTATTTGGTTTCTGCACATCCATTTGGTGAGTTGACAGCAGCTCCGGTGGAGTTAAAGGGTAACTTTGGTATTTTTCAACATGGACCCCATTTTCCCATGTTCTTGTGTCTAAATGACAAATGGAAACAACGATTTATGAAATTGGTCCAATAATGAGAGATTGTGCTGCAGCTGAAACAGGCTGCCATGTAACGGTAATGGGCAACTGTGCACCATCAGTTTACATCCACTAAAAATGCTCATGCCGGCTCAGTTTAATATTTTAAGTGTCTGACGACACTGTGGTAAGGAGCCCTACAGAGATAGACCTTTACGTTACAGAGTAAGATCCTTTTTGTTTAACATGAAACAGCTCTGAAAGCACAGTCACAAAACCCAGTAAAACTCCATTTAGATATACAATACTTTTCTTATTGTAAAACACACTTCATTCAAAGTTGACAGAAACAAAATAAAACTCAGAAAAACGTCCAATTCTGGTTTGATTGAAATAAATCCTTAATCAACCCATTGAGATATGCTGGCTCTCTGCACGCAAATTACTGTTTGTTTAAATTGAGTCTGGTGGGTTTGACGATGGTTTGATGATTTTCAGGCTGTTCCTTGTTAAACAAAAAAGATCTTATACCCAGACCAGTGATTCACAACGAGATTAAACGATTTAGAATAAGATTAGATTTAGAACGTTGCCGAAAAGTTGCAGCGGTGTGAATTCACCGCCTGAGCTCAATTCAAGTCTGCTGATGGTGTCACCTTCAGCTCCGCTATCAAATCACCAGCAGCTGGTTTTAGGACATAAAGCACATCACCTGTTTCAACAGCCAATCAGCTTGTAGTGAGGTCTGCTGGCCGAGTCAAAATAACCACAGACGGTGTGTTCGCTTGCTGAGGCAGGCGCTCTGTTCCTGCCAGGCCCTCTGTTTTCGTCCTCACATGTCCTGGTGTCAGACAGTGGGTCGCTGCTGCTCGATGTATTTGCTGATGCCCCCCCCTCCAAACACACACACACACACACACACACACACACACACACACACACACTCTCATTGACTAAGTGGCACTGCTAACTTATATTATTGTGGTGTATGGATTATAAATCCAGTCCATCTGATGCTCGTTGTGTTTTTCGCCGGTTCATCTCTGCTACAAATGCAGCTGTAGCCACTATCTCTATCCTCATTCATATTTTAAGAAGCTACAAATTATATTCAGCCACAAAATAAACCTGAAAAGCTGGAAATCACAACAGAGGTACAGAGAGTTGTTGCATAGAGATGTTACACCGTCTCATCTTGTTCAAGGCTGTAGCCATGGAGTCAACATTGGGGGGGACCAGGGGCGTCGCTAGGAGTTGAAAACATCGGGGGCTTTAGCCCTGAAGTGGGAACAGTTTTTCACCCGGGGGTCCGGGTGTTTCTCCCCTGGGAAAATTTGGAATAATTTCCTGTTAAACACGTGATTTTAACGTATTTTGACAAAGAATTTTTTTTTTTTAAGATATTTTTTTTGGCCATTTTGCCTTTATTGGACAGGACAGGTAAGCGTGAAGGGGGAGAGATAGAGGGGGGATGACATGCAGCAAAGGGCCACAGGCTGGATTCGAGCCCGGGCCGCTGCGGCAACAGCCTTGTACATGGGGCGCCTGCTCTACCACTAAGCCACTGGCACCCCACAAAGAATTTTGACAAAGAATGAGCACTCGTCTTCTATTATTAGGTTGCCCAAATTGTTGGAAACCCGAAAGTCCCCCAACTGGGGGACTTTGAGAACGACTTTGCAAACACAGTGTGAAACAATGCACTGATCACAAAGAATATAGTGATGTTGCACATAAAATTAAACAGCAAAACCTGGGCTACAAGGCTGTCGTAGAACAGCAATGAAAAAAAACGTTTTTTGTTGTTGTTGTTGTTTTTCAGTTTCAGTTATATATTGGGGGGGGGCATTTTGGGCATATCTGAACATTGGGGAGGACTTGATCTAGTTGCATTGTTGTGAACTGGCAGGTTTTTAGAACGTTGCAGAACGGTGCGTTGCAAGTAGTTGCCTCTTTCAACTCCTCTCGTCGCAAATCTTGGACTTTACTCTTAGGCCTGTCTCAGTAGGGATTCTTCCCATATTGTCAGACACTTATAACAATAATCTGAGTCTGTCAGTGGAAAACAAAACAAGCACTTTTAGAGGACGTGCATTAACGGTGCACAATTGCCCCGAGTGGTTTTCGCTGCTTCAGCATTTTCTCTAATTGCTAGACCAACTTTAAAAACTGTTGTTCCCATTAGTCACTGAGGCACAAGAACATGGGAAAACGGGGTTTAGGTTGAAAAATTACCAAAGTCACCCTTTAAATGATTAATCCCCAGAAAAGAAAGGCGTTCTGTAGAGTACCCACTGGTGTCAGTTTAATGCATGTGGTCGGGTCATCATTACTGCACACACTCTTTGTGCTCAGGTTCAATGAGGAAGGGAATATCTGAATACTGATGAAAGTTAAGTTGCCTTTTTCATACAGGAATACAGTTGTCAAACCAATTATTACAGCTGCAGAATAAGCTTTAATTCTTCTGCAGTAGTAAGGAGGGGCAAAGGTCAGAAGCAGAATGCCTGGAAAACACAAGGCCAACTCAGATACAAGGAAAAGAGGAAAGGATGTGTGTTTATTATCTGGTTTATGTGCGGTAAATAGTAATAATCATATGATATTAGATCAATGTCATGATTATTTTTTCCAACCCAGCACATTAGCAGAAGCAGTGGCTTATCAAGGAGTTAAAACTGTTCTGCTTCATAAAAAAATGAAGTGGGCGCACGTTATAATCTCTAACAGGGTACCCACCTCCCTCTCTCCTCATCATTATGTCCAATTAGAGAAACATCACTCCCGCTGCCTCCACGACCGTGCAAAATAGAAAAACAGATTGTCACATGGCATTAGCTTGCTGCTGCAGTGTTTGCTGAAGTTCACTGGAGCATCTCTGAGGTCTGCGAGCTCGAGCCAAATGAGGTAAGAGGGGACTGAAGCCAGGGAGAGGACATACAAGCAAGTCTGCTGTCTTCTTGTGAAACCTACTTTTGCTCTGTAAAAAAAAAAATACTGTACAATAATTTTTATGTCTACTGTCTGTTCCTCTGTCTCAAGACCAAGAGGTGTGAGATCACTGCTTCTAATTCAATTTTACCCTGAATGTCAGAGCCAGTCTGTGGGTGAAAAAGGGTGCAAACATGTTTGGTTTGGTGATACATCCAGCCTGTATGAATTCCAGCATCTTGTCGAGCATAAACACTTCTTATAGGCCAAATGAAAGGGGGACTTTTAATTATTATGAAATGGTTACATGCTGGACACCAGTATCTGTCTTTTATGTTTATCTACAGGCATAAATAAAATCTCTAACCAATAAAATGTGTCTGTTTAAAGTGGGACAATGATTTTATTTATAGCAAAATGCATTATTTAATTCCCACACTGTTTCCTTCTTAGTCTCAAGGCTCTAAGGAGATTAAAATTATGATCTGTTGTAAACTTCCTGGCTTGCTGCACAGTATTTCCCATATTTGAGCCTGTGCACAGTTTTCCTGTACAAAGTGGGATTTTTATTTGTGCTTTTATTCTGTTTACCTCCAAATAAAGTGGTTTCTGGCTAAACAACCTGCCTAACCGTGTGACTGCTAATTTCTTGCCCTGTCTGAATTATTTGCAGGGATGTCACCATGTTTCTAGATCTCAGCAATCTTACATAACTGATGCTGCAAAAATAAGACCTAACTTGTAATCAATCAATCAATCATTTATTTGCCATATGGAATTATACAAGGTACAACTCTAGTGAAATGTGATCCCATCAGCTCCCTTATCCTGTCATTTAGTTCAGTGGTTCCCAACTGGTGGGTCGCGGGTCAGTTCTGAATGAACAAGTGACTCTGAAAGGTGTCAAGTTTATAAAAAACACACTTTATTTTGAAGTACACTGAATTTCTGGCACATAGCTTTTATTTTGAAGTCCCATTTCCTATTGTAGAGGAACTGACCAATGGAAAGCTACTTCACAGAGACAGCAAACTAGCTTAACGACACGTTCAAACACAAGTATGACACTAAATGTCTTCTACTGTGTGGACCTTGAACTAATGACAGAGGAGAAATCCGGACCCCGTGGCTGGACCAGTTGGGAACCACTGATTTAGTGCTTTTTTATTCCGGATGGTTCTGGTATTCCATGGTTTCTGTGGAATGATTTAACTGTCCACACATCCGGACCCTCAACAAGATGGCTGCATGGTCGCTCCTTCCAAACACGGGCCGCGCTGCTCTGTAGCCACCTCGGACAAGACACTGTCACACCAGTCCTTATTCACCTAGTTCATTTCCGTCTCTTACCAGAATCCTCTGCTCTGTCAGATCAGCGAAAAAGAGTCACTTGGTTGAATGGTGCTGCCCAAGACTTATGCTGTGTCTCAAATCGCGTACTTCTGTACTTACACTTAATAGTGTCTCAAATCGCGTACTTCTGTACTTACACTTAATATTTTGAGTGCATAAGTGCGTTCACACTATGGACACTTCTCACCCTCAATGGTCGCCATCTTGGCTACATAGCGGAAGGGGAGGGACCCTTTTCAAACTGGAAATGGCGGCCAAGGACTGTGCCACCGTGAACATCGCTGCATTGTACAAATATGTGTTTTTTGCACTAAGCACCACTGTACTGTTGTAGGGTATAAGCTAGCAGTATGTTTATTGGGTTAATTTAGCAGTCTGTAATGATTTGGTACCGCAAACAATAACGCGAATGCTAATGCTAGTTTGCTAACTAGCTAATCTGCGGTCGTCATTTCCGGTGAGTGCACAACGGCCGTGTTTGGTTTGAACACTACTCTGTCGAAATTTGCGCACTACGCCAATGAGTACATAGTGCACATAGTATACTACATAGAAGTGTACTAACGGAAGTATGTGATTAGAGACACAGCATTAGCCAAGTTTCGGTGAATCAAAGGATATTACAGTTCCTGATATCCCGTTGGTAACTGATGTGGCACAAAGGTCGCCCAGTTTATTTCCAACGTCTGGACAATGGCTAGCAGGATGCTACTTCAGCTGGTGCCCATCTTTTCCTTCATGTTTACTGAGGTTGACATTTGAAAAGCACAACCTGGCTAGCCAGCAGAAGTCAACCTCTTCACCACCACTGTCCAAAGCCAACCACAAAAAGCACCAAGAGCCTAAATTTAGCACAAATTTGGCACAGCTGACAGAGAGGCAACTGGAATTATCCATGCTTCATCATCAAATATACAAATCAATACCAAATGTCATAGTAACCCTGCAGCAACCCAGCAACCAGAGTAAATGCTGGGGATGTTTGTACAAACCACAGATATGTTACATTTGTATGTTTCATGTGTTGAAACTATACATTTCTTTACGCTTCAATTTTATGTTGTGACAACACTGTGTTTAACACGTTCAGCTGTAGGCATAAAAAACACTTGGTTAGCGTGAGGAAGATGTCATGTTTGAGCTTAAAATACTCAGATTTGTTGTCATAAACATGGCTGGAAATGTCCTGAACTGACATTAAAAAAACACTCACTTCTGTTGGGGTTGATCAGTGATCTGCTGCTGTCTGTTGGCTGCAGACCCTACACTTAGTCTCGCCTAAGTGTCCAACATCCCCTCCTCTTCTTAATGAGCAACTAAGCTCAAACACATGTAATTAAACTACGTCATACATATGAAATGCACAACTGCAGAAACATACAATGCCAACATTTTATTCCAGTGACTGGGCTGCTAGTGGTTGTGAAGAATCTTGCTCTGGATGGAGTGCTGCAGATGGACAAACCATCGCTCAGCACCATCATTCTGCCTCATTTTTAAGCTGTTTTATAAGTGATGCAAAGACATGTAGTCTTCATTGTAAAGGACCATGTGATTTATTGAGTCATTGGGGAAGCCAGAAAGAGCAGTATATCAACGTGATCTCACTGAGGGGAAACCTGAGGCTGGCTTTAGTTTCAGGATGACACTGCATTATTAAACACATTACATGAGAGGAAGAACTGTTGCAGCAGCCTGTACAGTCAGGACTGCACCGGTTCAGCTCAGAGGCGTGTCACTATGACTACACACAAACGGACTCTCCTTCTCTCTCCCCCTTTTTTATTTAACGTCACACTTCTGCCTGCTCATCTCCATCTTAGCGGTTTTTCACTTTATCTGTGTGTGGCTTTTTATTCTGTACTCTCTTCTCTGTGGCTGCACACATTCACTCTGGGACACTCAGGCTTGACCACTGTGGTAGAGTTAGCAAGTTTTAGTCATTAAAAAAAGTGGGGGAAGGCACCTGGCAGCATTTTATGTGAAGATATACATTTGTACACTCTGTATTAATTATATTTTATTAGTGTTTTAGAACAACAGTTAACGACAGTCCTTATCTGCCACCAACATTTGTTTCTTTCTCCAAGGGTGCAGGTTTTGTTTCAACAGGTGGACACATGGAACGGGGTTTGGAGGTCGTCTGGCAAAAAAATCTGAGCACAAAACTCTTAATTTTGTGCATTCTGGGACATTATATGCACCGATTTGTGCATTTTGTGGATCAATTTATGGTGTGAATTTTGTCGAAACACAAGCTGCTACTTAATGATTTCATTGGGGGCTGACAAATGCACATGTTCTTAAAGGGAAATTTCGGTTTATTTCAACCTGTCTCCTATCGTCCTAAAGTTGTTTCAAGTGACTAGTGACATAAAAATAATAGTTAGCATGTTAGCCGTTAGCCTAGATACAGCCGGGGCACATAGTAGCGTCAGACCTGTTAAAACTGAGTGAACGGGCATACTTCAAATGCAAAGTTAGTCCACTAAACAAGCTTTTTTTCCACAAAGACCCGCCTCATAT
>NC_065529.1:39286491-39366559 GCF_006386435.1 Epinephelus moara | reverse complement strand
CTAACATGCTAACTATTATTTTTATGTCTGTAGTCACTTGAAACAAATTTAGGACGATAGGAGACAGGTTGAAATAAACCGAAATTTCCCTTTAATATCGAGGGGGGCACGTCCCTTGCGTCCCCCCCTGAATTCTACACCTAAAACTTTTTTTCCAGTGCTTAAAGTCACTTTGAGTCCACTTTATTTAAGTGAGCTTGCCAAAACTTCCATCAGTGTCAGCTGGAATGTAAGCAGCACTTGTGGCACAACGCCCTTCACCAAACCTGAAACCAGGTCACGTAAACCCAAGTGTCATGTGTGTTTGTGTGGTTACATGTGTAGGTCCACCCATTCTGCAGAAGCTCCAATAGTTGGCACTGCATCCATTCTCCTTTTACAGTTCAGCACTTTGTCAGTTTAGTCAAAATCAAGTGAGTGAGAGTGATATCATAACAATCCTGTGGCTTTCCAAAGCATGTTTTATTTTAGCAGTGATGACTATGTGTGACTTCAATTTCCTAAGAATTGTACTTTACCAGAAAAAGTGAAATTGATGACTCAAAACGCCGTTTTTTGTTTCCGTTTCTGTCAAACGTTCATGGCGGACGTGCACAGAGTCTCATATACACTCTCTTATACTTTCTGTCTGAGTCACAGTTGGTTGCTAGACGACCAAACACTCACTTACTTCTTTTCAGGCTCTGCCTCTTCACAGATCACAAGCCCCTGTGGTTTAAACCCTCAGCACTCTCTTGCACTGACAGACTGGAAATAGAAAATGTGTGCGTGCAGACAGGCACGCTGCACAGTGCACACACTCTGCAACCTGCAGCAGACGGCTGCCATTAGGAACCTTATTATTATTATTAACAGATTGGGTGTCATGCAGCAGCAGAAAATGAGTTTTCCACAAACCTGATCAGATTTCTGAGCTTCACGGGTCAAACCGCTACAACATGTGTGATAGTGCAGAGCTGCTCTGATGTCCCGCCTACACTGTTCCTGTTGGGTCACCTCGTTTAACCTCTAATACACACACACACACACACACACACACACACACACACACAGAAGAATAGAGAGGGAGGATAAGTTTGTTTCTAATGATGATTTTAAGATATTTATTTTGTAAATATTTAATATAATTTATTTTTTATTAAAGTTTTTTAAAATCTTATTATTTATTTTCATTTTCATTTTTATTTGAAGGGAAGTTGTTTAACCTGTTTTTGTTTGTTTGTGTTTTGTTTGGGTTTTTTTCCTCCATGCAGCTTTGAAATATCAGCATGCTTTTGATTTGCATCACCTCCAACGCCTCCACTCATCTGATCATTTCTGAGTAATCTCACACTGTGACGCCCTGTCTTCCAACGAACTCCATTTCCTTTTCTTAATTCAAAGATAGATTAAAAGGAGGAACACATAACATTTGACTTTATAGCCTGACAAGAGGAAATTAACATTTACAGTTCTTGCTTCCCTTTTTAAATTTTCATTTTTGTGTCTTTTGTGTTTGCTATTAAATGATAATTGGAAGATTTCCCTAACACGGCCGTCACATTAATTCAAAGATGTTTCTGTCGGGCGTGTGGTGTCCGTTTAAGGTAATTACTTGAGGATTTTATGTGAACATTTCATCCCCCGTCCAAAAGAACAGGAACAGTGACAGGTTAAATACCATTTTGCGTCACTGGAATGAAGTTACGTTGACATGAATGACTGGTATGTAACAAGTGGAGAGGCAGGAAGCAGTGTGAAACATTACTACTATTATGGTATTATGTTGTTGAGAGGCAGAGGTAGAGGTGAAACATAACACTGATCACTCTCATTATATGTTTTTATTTTTAGTTTATTTCTTTGTCAGTGTTGGTCGCTGTTTCTGTGAGAACTGATATGATTTTCTTTTTTGTTTCAAGTATAATTTGCTGACAGCTGCAAGGAAAAGGATGAGAGTAAGTGGAGCCAAAAGGCAAAGCGGCGGCACGGGCAGCAACAGTACACAAACAGTCGCATGAGCCGTTCATTGGCAGTGAAACACCCTGCAAAACACTGGACCCTTGTTCCTCCCCACACATCACTGCGCACAGCCCGGCATGCTGTAATTTTGATGGCAAAAATCCTATTATTTTGATCGGGTGTGAGGAAATTGAAGTAATGAGCGTGTGTGATGCACTCTGCAATTCAGGGTCTGCCGAGAGGGTGGAGACACTTTTAAGCTGCTGTGATTCAGCTACCAGTGCTGAGGCCCTTTGAAGAACCACATGTTCTTATTTCAAAGACACTGTGGTTAATGTGGTTAGGTTAAGGAACAAAAATCAATTGGTAATGTTTGGGAAAAGATCATATTTTGGCTGAAAATACCTGGTTTGGAAGCAAAATCCTGATAGGAAATGATTTTTCAGTAAAAAACAATTGCTTTTTAGTGGCACTATCTCAGGGAAAATGCAGCAATGTTTTGGTGAAAAACAACCATTATTTGTGGCATTATCTCTTTCAGATTTGCAGCGATGTCTCTGCAAAAATCAGCCACTTTCTGTGGCACTATGCCAGCAGTTAACATAGCAGTTTCTCCATCAAAAACAACTTCTTTTCATGGCACTGTCCTGGCAGGAAATGCACTGACTTCTTGGCAAAAACAACAGCTTTTCGTGGCACTATCCTGGGGAAAATGCAGCAATGTCTTGGTAAAAGAACACCCATTATTCGTGGCACTATCCCTGTCAGATACACAGCGACATCTCTACGAAAATCAGCCACTTTTCAAAGCACTATCCTGGCAGGAAATGCATTGACTTCTCAGTAAAAAACAACTGCTTATCATGGTACTATCACAGCAGTAAATGTAATGCAATTTCTCTGTCAAAAACAAGTTCTTTTAATGGCACTGTCCTGGCAGGAAATGTGCTGACTTCTTGGTAAAAAATGAATTGCTTTTCATGGCACTATCCCAGGGAAAACTGCAGCCATGTCTTGGTAAAAAAACAACCATTATTTATGACACTATCCCTGTCAGATACCCAGCAATGTCTCTGCGAAAATTAGCTGCTTTTTGTGGCACTATCCTGGCCGTAAATGCAGCCATGTCTCAGTAAAAAAAGCTACTTTTCATAGCAATATCCTGGCAGGAGATGCACTGACTTCTTAGTAAAAATTAACTACTTTTCATGGCACTATCCTGGGGTAAATGCAGCGATGTCTTGATTAAAAAACAACCGTTATTAATGGCACTATCCCTCTCAGATACGCAGTGATGTCACGTTTTTTGGCACTATCCCAGCAATAAACGCAGCAATTCTTCTGTCAAAAACAACTGCTTTTAATCGCACTATCCTGGCTGGAAATCCACTGCCTTCTTGGTAAAAATGAATTGCTTTTTGTAGCACTATCCCAGATGAAAACACAAAACAAAAAAAAAAACACTTTGCGTTTTGTTGGTCTTGAACAGTGGTCTGCAGCTTGGTAGGTGTGACGTCATTCACCATCCCTTTTGTTCCCTGATGACAAAGTCAGCTCATACACTACGTCACTTTAAAATCGTTGATATAACACATACAGTCTGAAACATACAAATGTAACATATCTGTGGTTTGCAGGAAAGTACAACACAAACATTTTCTTCCGGACACTGCATGCAGAGGAAATCCTCCACAAGACTTTCAAGGATACCAGAGAGGACTCTTAATTCATTCTGACATGTCTATAACAGTAACTGGAGAGGTCAAAGGGTTATTTCATAGTTGAATTATCAGTCAGTGAAAGTTGGGTGGTAATCATCCTCCTGATCCTCCATCCTATTCTTGCTCCATATAGGATTGGCACTCCCTCTGACTCCTTAACTCTACTCATACATAACTGTAAATATTGGTAATAGTGGTGCAAGCGCACCATGATTAAGTAAACACAGAGGTCAACGACAGGATGCCTGTAATCCCTAAACCTCTTATTTTGAAGTCTGCCTGATGCAGCAGGGAGGGGATGTCTGCTGGGGCTGAATCAGACTAAATATCCTTCCTCACAATAGTCATCCCCGCTGTACAAACACGCAGTGAGACAAATCGGAGAAGTACACAACAATGAGAAAACGGAGTAAATCCTGAACTAATAAGCAAACTTTGATGCGAGAGGCCACTCTGTCGTCATCCCAAGCTCTTTCATGCAGGAAGAAAAAACAGTTCAAAAAGGCATCAAGGTGGTGGTTGAGTCCCTCTCTTTGAAGCAAATAATAAAAACAAACACAACAGGACTAACCAGAGAGGAAGCCACCGCACGCAGCCTTTGACTTCAGGAATTTTCATTGTTTCAAGGGAACAATTATCCCCGTTCCTGGATGCTATTTTAAACACCTTTTACTAGCCTGAATGATGATGACAACTGAGAACAGAATTCAAACAAACTTAAAGAGGAGCTACGCCCATTTCAGAAATTTATGGATGTTATACCTTTGCTCTAAGACAGTCTAAAACAGTGGTTCCTGACTGGTC
The DNA here is from genome assembly GCF_006386435.1 of Epinephelus moara. Lineage (NCBI taxonomy): Eukaryota > Metazoa > Chordata > Actinopteri > Perciformes > Serranidae > Epinephelus > Epinephelus moara. The sequence continues at coordinate 39,362,093 of NC_065529.1, read as the reverse complement.
CAGATTTGTCCTCAGTCATTAGCTCAAGCTCCACACAGTTTAATACATTTAACATCATATTTGCCTTTGGCCATGCCGTCGAGCCAGTTTGCTGTCTCTGTTAAGTAGCTGTCTGTTAGTCACTCACTCTACAGCAGGAAACAGCACTTTAAAATAAAGGCTCTGTGCCAGAAATTCACTGTACTTCAAAATTAAGTGTGTTTTTTCCACATTGACACGTGTCAGAGTCATTTGAAGTTCATTCAGAATGGACCCACGACCCTGCAGTTGGGAACCACTGGTCTAAAATAGTAAATTGTTATTAGTAAACATAAACAACTTTCTTCCAAATCTAAAAACTAGAGTGCTAAAACCATAGAAATAGAATGAGAGAAGAACTGACATTTCCATTAAGATCAACATACAGTAGCAGGATGGTCAGAGTGGCGGCCATTTTTACGTGTACCGTTGCCAGTGCAATTTGCAACCATTGAAGCAGGCTAACGTCTGTATAAACTTCAGTATAAACAAACTGACTTGCGGCAAGCTGCAAACTAAAAGAGGTGGGTTTTGCAGTAACGACCAAATGAGCAGTGTAGAAGTACGTTATCACCGTAACTGTTATTTCTCTGGTTCTTTTGTTGCCATTTGTTGAAACATGACGTACTTTAGCTGCCTCCAAGAACGAGTGAGAGCTGCGGGGATAAACAACGTGTAAATCAGAGTATTTTCCCATCTAACTTGGTGAGTTAAGGATTCATTTTGACCAAAACTGAGTTGGTGATTGTTGGAACAGTGGACGAACTCACTAGATGACTAACAAGACTCACTAAGACTGTTTGTGTCTGCCGAGTGTGACTGAAGGGTGTTTTACAATGAGTTAACAAGGCAATCAAGCTAACTTCTGTGGAAAACTTCTGTGGCTAAAGCTTGCTTCTGTGGAAGACAGAAGCTTCGATAGGTGTGCCATTGCATTTCTCTGCTTAATAAGGAAAACAGGTTTGTAGAAAAGGCCAAAGCAGAGTTCTCAAACTCGTGACACACTTTACAGCCTCACTGACAAGTGGTTTTTACATAACAGCTAACAACAAGTGCCATTTACTTTGACTAGTCAAATGACAACAGCAAACAGTTCAGTGTCCTTTCTATTCATTTTATTTCTATGGCTAAAACTCAAATTTGTGATGTCACAAACTACAAAGTCTGGCACTGCTCCAAATTAATTTGGAAAGATGTTACAGATGACACTGAGAGCACCCAGGGGGCTGTTCTGAGTATATGGGTACAAAGGTTAAAACAGACCTCCAGACTTTATACTTGATGACATCATAAGTTTGAGACTTACTTCTCGGGTTTCTGGCTTTCACAGAGAGTAGCTCATGTTCACAGATATGTATTGAACTTTCCCAGGCCGTGGAAGTAACATAGTGTAATTCTGAATTTAGGTGGTGTTCCCCTGTAATATAGACTTAAACTGCTGGTTGAACATTTATTTTACTGATGTTTATAACGTGAACATTTGATTCTTTACATCTCTGAGTGCATCATGCTCACACTAACATATTATTTTTTACAAAGACAAAGATAATACTCCAGTGGCTCTCAACCTTTTGTGTGTCAAAGACCCCTAAACTGATGCACATCAGGTCACTGAACCCCATTTGATGAGATGTCTCTTCAGAGACCACTATCTGAAAATATTTTGGCTCTTAGATATCAGAATCAGAACTGTGATTCGTTACAGTCGCTTCAATGTAAAGAATAGAGAATTATAAATAAGAATAAGAGTATTAAATAGAAGCATGTAAATATAAATAAAATAAAATGTAAAGCGATAAAATAAAATAGAATAAAATAAAATAAACAAAATATAAAGCAATAAAATAAAATAGAATAAAATAAAATAAAATGTAAAGCAAAAAAAATAAAATAGAATAAAATAAAATAAAATGTAATGCAATAAAATAATAAAGAATAAAATAAAATAAAATAAAATAAACAAAATACAAAGCAATAAAATAAAAAAGAATAAAATAATAAAATAAACAAAATACAAAGCAATAAAATAAAATAAAAAAGAAATGAAAATGTGCATTAAAATAAAAGATATAATGTACACTGTGCTACAGAGTTTAACACTAGTACTTAAGATATGAAAATATTGAAAATAAAATATTTATTGTCACTGTGCTCAGGCTGTAAGTGTGAAATTCAACTTCCATACATACATCAATAGAATAAACAAGAATAGAATAAAAATAAACATAAGAAATATGTGCAGTTATGTGCACGATAAAGTCGTAAATGACATGAATGAGACCAGAGTTCCGTAGTTGTCAACCACAGTTGAGGAGATAATTGTGAAGGAAGTGACCTATGATCGGAAAAGTCGCTCTTATGACTCCTACCCACACTATGCTCACTCTGATAGTGAATTATATAGTGAAAATAACCTACTCTGCATTTTTCCAGGGACCTCCTGGAACTCCCTCAAGGACCCCTGAACGTCATACTCCACTATTTAAAAGAGGAATCAGGGAATTCAATCTTGGTCAAAATAAATAAATAAATGTCTTGTCTTTGGTTGTGATATTTTTTATTTTTAAATTCAGTTTTGTCCAATTGAGCGAGTGCCTGAATGAGTGAGTGTGAGTCTGAGCATGTCCTGTGTCAGCTGGTAACATGATGGCGCCCTCATGTGGACAACAAATGCAATAACATAATAATTTAAACCATAGACTAATATCTAGTATAGATAGAGCACTGTTTTCTGCAGGAACGTCCACCCATACACACACACACACAAGGAGAAGAGGACTTAAAGGGAACAATATTAGAAAAGGGAAGTTGCAGACTTAAGTAAGAAAACCACTGATTCCTTTTCTCAGAGTTTACTGTGGTGCCTTTTAACACAACAGTTACATCACCAGCTTCTCAGGAGGGTTTTGACGATTTCTCGTTTGAAGATTGGCCATGTGTGGGCATGGAGAGAGGAATATCTGAGTGTGAGGATGATGTGTGCCGAGCATTTCCTGTATGAATAAATGTAATAAAGAACACGCCCTTCGCCTTTAATGAGTCAGTGCCTCGATGTTTGCTTTTGATTAGGGAGTTGACGCTGGACAATATGTGGTATGTTGGTTTATAATGAGTGTAATGTCAGCGCTGACTACTTCCAGTCATGATTGTGACTCACTCAACTGTCGCCTCAGTCTGTGGTTGATATTCCACGCTGCAAACTAAACATACTAATAACTTCAGCACAGAGTTTCTTAAGTCTTGTAGGTCTCTGTGTAGTTATGCGAAGTTGGAGAAAACCTGAAGGTAAAAGTAGATTTTTCAACCTGGAAGTTTACTTCACGTTTGAGGTGATAACTGTCTGATGATGTACTGTATACAAGTGACTAGCACACATAAACAGTCACTATGAAAAGGCCAGTATGGTGGAGATCTGGCAGATCTGCTGAGTTGTATCATAAAAGATCCATCCTCTCTGTTTCAATGTTTGAACAAGGCACAAGCATAAAAGTGAACCATCAGGGGCTCCAATGAGTCATGCGGCGTCATCTGGGCCAAAGATCTCAGTGACGAATTGTTACACTGAATTTTAATTACAGTATGTGTGATACAGTATGCGTTATAATAAGAAAGTCATACTACCAGAAGTCCAGAAGTCCAGTTGTACTGACTGAACTGATGTAGGCCGAGTCTGCCACTGGACTTCCTGTGACACACTGAGCCTCTTCTCTTCTGTGTGTCTCTCTCATCATTGGCTATCATTTATCTTATGTATGTTACTGCATAAGACAATAAAATAATAAAAAAAATAAGACAGGTAGCTTTTGTGATACTGTCTTCTTTCAGTGGTAGGTCGTCTTTGCTGGTGCTTTGTTGTAACTTTCTCCGTACAATAAAGCGATCCATAGTCACACTCACGGCTTTCTCCTTTTAAAGGATATCATCCCTCACACTGGCTGCCAATCAGGGCTTTTGATGTGTCACACACTTATAAGTCCTACACCTGAACAGCAACAAACAGGTCCTCCTGTAAAGGTTTTTTAAATTAAATTTAATTACACTAAATCACATTTTTTAGCTAGAGCTTGCCTCTTTATTAGGGAATGGGTGCCCACAACATACTGATACAATTAAATATTCATTCATAACTTTTTGTTTAGGTCAAGTTGAATATTATTGCAATAATAATTATCAAAAAAATCCCATGGCACACCATTTTTATTGTGCACTTTATACTGTATTGTTGCTGCTAATCCCCCTACAGGTGCCTTAGTATTGTTTTATTATTTTTTATCATTTTATTATTTTTTATTTTTATGTATTTATTTTATTGTGTAACATATTGAGTGAGTGTTTCTTTGTCATTGCGTGAAGTTCCACTGAAACAAATTCCTATCGACATGTTGACATGGCAATAAAGTATTGAACCTTGAATATTATATACATATAACATATATACTATCATCAGCTACTACTATTATTGTTGTGATTCATATTTCTATCATTATTGTTATTATTGTTGTTCCTGTGTCTCTCTTTCTCTCTGTCACTCTCTCCCTGTCATTTTGTACTGTAATATTATTATGCTGATCTGCTCTGTACACATGATATCTATTGTATGTCTGTCCGTCCTGGAAGAGGGATCCCTCCTCAGTTATTCTTCCTGAAGTTTCTACCATTTTTACCCCAGTAAAGGGTTTCTGTGGGGGAGTTTTCTGCTCTGACGGCCCAAAGGACAGAGGGATGTCGTATGCTGTGAAACCCTCTGAGGCAAATTGTGATTTGCGATATTGTGCTTTATAAATACAGTTGAATTGAATTAAACTTAATTGAATTGTATTAAAAATGTGCAGCCTATACTAGTCTCATGTTTCCCTATAGGCCTGCTGTGGATTCTGAATCCAAAAAGGAAAAGTCTGTGAGGAAAATAGAGAATTAAATAGTGTGTAGACAAATGCTTGTACTTAATCATAAAGAGCCCACTGCAGAGTGCCCCCTTGTGGTTAAACAGGGGTCTTCAATGTTATTGCGGCTTTCAAATGAGTTAAAAAAAAAAAATTTGCCGTCTACAGATGCCACAACAGGAGATAGGATGACCTCATTGTCTTTGGTTTAGTTTTACTCACTGTTTGGTGATCCAGGGTGCTTCAGTTGATTTACAGGATGACACTGTGAACTGACTTGTCTTGACTGTTGCGTTAAAAAAAGAAAACAAAAAATCCCCCCAGCAAACATTCCCCAAATAAACAGGCCTTTACAAAAACAAAGTTCTAGTCAACTGGGTATTAAATGACGTCATCAAACAATAAAACCAAGATTAACCAAATAAGCAGACTGTAACCATGTGGCTCACTTCAGCACACCTGTCTTTAGTTAAACGTTCACGGGATGCCAGGTCAGGTGGTGCGTTAGAGTGATCAAAAAAATAATAGGAAACTAGGACTTCCTAGAAATGACTTCCTAGCTGGAAGAGAGACATAAACTGTATAAAACTGAGTTATACATTAAACTGGGCCGTGAATATCATGTTGTATAAACTTACCTTTTTATTGTGTGTACAATACTAAGCTACTAAAATAATACTTACTGACAGATTTATATATTTTACATCATACATACTTTAATTTAAGGAGAAAACAAAACTTTAAAAAAACAACAATAACCAACCTCAGTCCTGAATCTAATACCGATCACTTGTCTATCTACTTCTAGGAAAACTTACTCTTCCCCACCACACACTGAATATCTTTTAACACCCATGATCATTATGTTTCCAGTCATGACACCGTCAGTGTGAGCACAGTTTCTGTTTCACTGCTAAATATATCTTACACCTTCTGCTTTTGTTGCATTGATTTGTTTGGCTTTAAAGAGAAAAAAAAGAGGAAATTGGAAGTAACATTTCCTGTGTGACATTCATGTCAACATACATGAGATGTTTGTTTCATGTTGTCACAAAACCACTCTTTCACTGTGCTCAGGACATTTTTGTAAGTTTGCCTATCTCATGTATAACCCATATAAAGGACAAACATAAAAATGTCGCCTACCTCGGTTTCATGGAGGGCTTTCAGCAGCAGCATTTTCTGCAACAAAAATCCATGTTGTGTAATAACTGTCCTTAAATGATGACTGCATCCCAACTGCAGTCATTTCTGTTCACACACACAGACAGTTCACTGTTCTCTCAATGGGTCCTCTTCCATGTCTCCCATCACGTGATTCAAACTGAAATGAAGCCATTATCTGTCTCAGATAAGAGCTGCTCGTCATGGGGTTTTTCTCAACTTAAGCAAAGCAACTCAGTGAAGCTCCAGCAGCTTACTTCTGTTAGCACATACAGGCCTTTTCAAACAGCCACACTAAACTATATTTAACATGATATTGAATTAACATAGACTTAGTGTCGTTTCTATATGCGGAGCAAATCGTGATAGAGAGGGAAGATTAGTCTCCTATATAGACAGTTGGATCAAGATATAATCTGAATCTTTGAGGTTAATTTAGGTCACGATGTACAAGTAAAGCAAAGGCTTTAGATTATTTAAAATGGATGTCAAAGAGCACCGTCTTCTCCATGTGAACTCTCCTAACAATTTGAATACATTTCCCTGAGAATTTAACCCTTAATGACCCTTACATATTTGCTGTGTAAGACAAAGCAATGTTTCCTGGTGTCTTTTTATCGATCAAAATACATCACACCATCATACAGTACCTGAATATATCACCAGCAGGACGTTGTGCCATTGTGTGTACTCACAGAGATAATTAAAGCTGTATGGAAAATAAAGATCTGACTAAATCCTGAGTCCTCAACAGGGGGTCTGCAACCTCTAGGGGGTCTTCAGAGTTACAGCAGGGGGGCACCACATTATTTAGTTAATTTTATTGAAAGGTTTTTTTTCTCCATGAATTAAAATATGTGGAAAAAATACACATTAACATGCATCCAACATATTTTGACTTTTGCGAGGAGCTATCTTTGTGAAAGCGGATTTCAGACATCAGACATGCCAGTGTCCACAGATACAGTTAAACTTAAGGATTCACTGTGCCTTCCACATGTATATTTAACATGAAAATATGATGTATAAACATATGAATCTGTCAGTAAGTATTATTTTAATAGCTCAGTATTGTACGCACCATATAAGGGCATGTTTATACTTGGCACTTTAGGCTGACCTTCATGTTATTGTCGGCACAGTTTAAAGGGGAAGTTAATTTTTTGTTAACAACCTGTCAGACAACCTGCTCCAGTGGGGAAGCTGTCAATGGCTTCAGTTCCCCATCTGCTCTCATCAAAGCCACCAGACATCATTGACAAAAACACTAATTTTACCTCACTGAACACGGGAGCTGCTGGTCTACCACAGCTTCAGCAGTTAGTTAGTTTGTGTTATAGTGTGACTTTGGTCAATCAGAACTAAACGCAAAGTCACACAGTAACACAAACAAAAAACAGATCAAGGCAGCGGTAGATCAGTGGTTCCTGTGTTCAGCAATATTAAATCACTGCTTTTTTCAGTGGAGTTTTGAGGAGAGCGATATAACAGCTTCATTTTCCAGTTGGAAATCACTGTTTGACAGTAAGGTGAAGCCGTGCAAAATACTCTCAATATAGCGTAAAACTTAAACTGATATTGATTTTTTATGTGGATTTCTTAACTTCCATGTCGGACTCCAGCCTGCTTCTCCAAACTGGTGGTGTGCCGACTGACATCTACTGCATGTAATACACTGACTATGGATAGTACCTCACACAACCCCTCTTGAAAAAAAAATCCTTTTTAAGATACAACTCATTTTTATGTTGTAGTGGGTCCCTGCTCCATCTCTCTTTCAGCTAAGGGGTCCTTGGCCTGAAAAACATCTAAGACCCCTGAACTTAATGTTTCTTCATGTTTCGTTTTGACTCTAGAGATGGTCAGCAGACAGCTACCACATGACCACAGAGGCTGAGAGGACTGATATGATAAAACATATTCAATGTGTTTTGAATCACTGAGATATTAAAGCACAAGCACCACTAATTTAAGTGACAAAATATCTCTTTTTGTGTGTGTAGGTTTGGTTTAAAATGAATAAATACTGAAAGGATCCACCACCAATAGATAGAGATACATAGATAGATCCTTTATTTTCATTGGGTTATATACAACGAAACTTTGTTGGAGCAATTCATTTACCAGCAATCCAAACCATTTAGCTCTGACGTCTGTCCTCAGCTCTGTAGCCTGTTTGTGTTTGTGATGGGGGTTCCCTGTCTGCCCAAGAGAAGGTTAATGAAGAGGGGGTGACAATGGTGTGAGGGGACCGACCTTATGATTGTGGCCTGTGTGAGAAGACGGCCTGAGTGGATGTCACAAAGATGTAGGGAAGCTGATGATCCTCTCAGCCATCTTGACAACCCCCTCCAGGTCTTTTCTTTCAGCTGCAGTGCAGCTGGAGAATCAAAACGTACAGCAGTATGTTATTATGCTCTCAACTGTGCAGTGTTAAAAGCGGATCAAACGTTCCTGAGGAAGCCTGTTACATGTCAGGGTCCTCAGAGAGAACATCCTTTGCTGGGCTCTTTTGATGATATGGGAGGTGTTCAGACTCCAGGTCAGGTTGTCAGCTATGTGCACCCCCAGGAACTTAAAGCTTGCTACCCTCTTCACCTCTTCCCTGTTAATGTGCAGTCCACTGTGATGAGGTTTGTTCTCCATCTTACAGTGTTTAAAATTAGTGAGCAGCACTGTGGAGACACACGGACACTTTGAGCCACCCCACCCCTGACCTCGCTGAAATGGAGGATCAACCAAGCTGAACAGGAGCCCACATAAATATTCCATAAGGATTCTCATGTATTATCTACGCAACATTACATCTGGTCCATTACATTGTATAAACATCACTTTGAAGGTATGTTCCAGCCCGGCAGAGTCCACTGTTCCTTCTGCAGCAACTTTAATATCACAGTCTGCCCGGCTGCGAGCCTTTATAACGTGTCTTTGGGGATTAACTAAGTTACTGGAATGATGCTGCGTTCATGCTGATGCTGTGAGCAAGGTATCAAGGGAGCTATGAAAGAGCAGATAATTAACTCAAGGGCCAACCAAATAAGTCATATTCTGATAAATTATTCAGTATTTGCAGGCAGATGAATGCACTCCCTCCTCATATTGCAAGCCACACAATAGCGACTCACTGGAACATTAGCAATTCATTGCTGTCCATTTTATTACCGTGCTCGGTCGTTTCCATGTGGATACGCAGCGTGGAATCAGAGCTCGCACAGTGTTGTCCAGCACAGTTTGAATACTGCCGAGGGGATGATGGATTAATGTGAGATGGTGAAGACAACCACAGAAACAAGAGATTCATTTTCAACAGAACTATAAAATGTAAAGACAGAGGTCTTTGTTGTGTTTAATATGACCAGTCCATCTTAATATTTATCATGGGACCCACAAGATTTACAGTTTAATTTTAGACCAATCACCATGGAGAGAATCCAGTTAATAACGGGCTCATTGTCATCATTCTCCTCAAGAGAGTAAAATAACACCAAAATAAATAGACAAATAATTAAAAAGAAAGTTCTATATAAAATAAAAATAAAATAAAAAATAAAATAAAATGAAATAAAATGAAATAAAATGAAATAAAACAAAATAAAATAGAATAAAATAAAATAAAATAATATGAAATAAATTAAACTAAAGTAAAATAAAATAAAATGAAATAAAATGAAATAAAATGAAATAGAATAAAATAAAATAGAATAGAATGAAATGAAATGAAATGAAATGAAATGAAATAATAAATACATTTAAACAAAAAAGATCCAACCTAATATATTTAAAATTAAATTTCATCTAAAAAAAAAAAAAAACCTAAAAAAATTAGTAAAGGATGATAAATGAGCCACTTCCATTTTGCAATGGTGAGGGAAATTTCTGCAAAAGCCATTAAACAAATTTTGAGTTGAGATTGTTTTGCCACATAAACAACAAAATATTTTTTTTTTAATNAAATAAAATGAAATAAAATGAAATAGAATAAAATAAAATAGAATAGAATGAAATGAAATGAAATGAAATAATAAATACATTTAAACAAAAAAGATCCAACTTAATATATTTAAAATTAAATTTCATCTAAAAAAAAAAAAACCTAAAAAAATTAGTAAATGATGATACATGAGCCACTTCCATTTTGCAATGGTGAGGGAAATTTCTGCAAAAGCCATTAAACAAATTTTGAGTTGAGATTGTTTTGCCACATAAACAACAAAATATTTTTTTTTTAATATTGAGGCAACATGGCTTGACTGCACACTGAATCTTGTACATTGAGAGAATTCCTGTAAATTCTTTTTGTGTGTTGTAGTGAGCAGGGGAACCTGTCACAATGCAGGAGCTGAGCTCATCGTACCTTAAATAAGTATAACACTTGTGAAGGTGACAGAATATAAAAGCTTCTTCTGACCTGCTGAAGTGCTCTTTAACAAAACCCTGAATATCACCCAGCAAGAGGTGCTGTTTTGTTTTTGGGTGCTGATCCTGACCTTTGACCTTCCTGGTGGAGACACAATAAAGGCAGTTTTCCAGTGGAGCAATGAAGTGTCACGTATCTCTAAGACCTTGATCTGGACCTGAAACACCATTAAGTGCCCATATGAGCTGAAAACCACTTCAGCAATGATGGAAGTGCATTTACTCAAGTGCTTAAGCACATGTTCAAGGTATATTACTTGAATGTTTCCATTTAACACCACTTCATACTTCTAATCCACTACATCTCAGAAGCAAATGTTGTTTTTTATCTTCCCCTATTTGTCTGACCGCATTGGGCAGAGGTGTCGTAGTGGAGGGAAAAGTGGGACTGACTCGGACTGACAGTGTTTTTTTTGTGTGTCTAAGTAATTAATGTCATAACTAAATTAAAATTGACTGAATTATAAGCACTGATTGCTTCACATGAAAATAGATACAATGACCATACAAGGCAAGTCAATGTAAAAGGACATTTAAAAACAGTTTTAAACAAGGATGAACTGAATCAAAACCATAAATCTTAAAACCATAAAGAAATCCTAAGATGAAATAAATCATAAATAGTGATAAAATCATGACAATGTAAAATCATAGAATTGTAAAACCATAAGTCATAAAATCAATTAAGATTCAACATTTTAAAGGAGTTGCAGCAGCATGAAGCGCAAAAAGGAAAAGTTTCAGACCTGAATTTAAAAAGTCAGAGCTAAAGTGAAAGTGCCTATGCTGCTGATGTCATGTCTTTCCTCAACAAATAAAAATCTGGATTCCAAGAACACCTAGAAAGAAAGGAAAGGAAGGGAAAGCTGACTTCATAAAACAAAACTTCAAAAGATTCGTTAGAGCACGGGCGGATTACGAGACAATGGGCCCCTGAGCACAGATATACATAAGGCCCTGCCACCTCTCCTACATCGGAGCAAGGCAAAGACTGCGTCTTTGTGTGGGTTTGTGTCTCTTTGTTGTCATATTGTGTTTCTTCTTGGTTAATTTGACTTTTGCAAGTGAAGGCCAAGGGGCCCCTGACACTTTGGGCCCTTAGGCCTGTGCCCAGTAGGCCTCTTCAGTAACCCATCCATGTGTGAGAGAGACATGTATCAGGAGAGGAGGGGTGGAGGGCCCACAGGGACTGCTCATGCACAGGGCCCAGAGTTAGATGCTATGCCCCTGGCTTTGATTACTGTTTATTTTTCAGATTGCAGTTTCCACACCCTTCCCATCCAATGTAAACCATGTTTCTCTAAAAGTGGTGATTGTGAATTTGACTTTTTCTGATAAACTGAAGGATGAAGCGTTCCTTTATGGGATGAGAAGATACTCCTACTTCTTAGGATAAATAAACTATTTAAAAACCCTCTTGGATCAGCTGGAAAATGCTTCATCACAAAGATGGAAACAACTGTTGACACCAGAGATCCATGGCTCTCACAGGACAGCGACACTTCAAGTATAATGATCTTATAGAATATGATGTGTTTCTGTAGATTAACTCAACAGTATCTAAAGAAGGTGAAAATCAGAGCAACCTTACACATCTACAGGAGTAAAATGCAACACACACATTAATGCAGCTGCAATATGTATCATAGTATACAATAGTAAAACACTGACCACCTAGACTGATTCCTATCATTAACCTATTGTAATAATGATGACCTTAAATTTTTATTATCCATACTATTACCCAGATTTTGGCATACTATATATTGTATATATTTTGGATGTTGGACTCTTATGTTTGCACATTATATTTGCATTATTCCCCCTTGTATTGCAACTGCTGCACAGCATGTCTGTTATTATTAATTAAGTTTTATCTAATCTTAGAGATAATCCAAAGAGAAGCACACTTCCTCCTGCACAGTGATACGTTAGTGGGTGTTGTTCAGCTGACAGAACAGAGTTCCTATATGAAATCACTCACAATACTTTGTCATGATTTCTGGAAAGAGACATTGCTGTTGAGTTTTTAAAATGTATTTTTGGCACTTTGAGCACCACAAGCTGGGTGCCATCTAGTTCCATTATATTCAAGAGAAGGCAGACATCTGTATAGCTGACAACTCAGACACTCTGCAACTCACACCAAAATAATCTAGACTGATTACTAGCGCTAAAGGTAAGAGGGAAAGTATGTATTTTAGATTTTGGGGTGAACTGTCCCTTTAAGTTAGTTTCGCTGTACTTACTGTTCTTTACTTATCAGAGGAGGAGGATGGCTGGGGTGTGACGTAATTGTTTTGTTTTTTTGTTTTGTTTTTGTACTATAATATTTTGACCCCCTGAAGCTACAAATATTTGTCCTTGTGTAACCAGCAGAAAATGCATGACCTGCATGCTTAGCCATAAATTAGTGATTAGATTTTTAAGACAAGAATTTTAAAGTTAAAAGTTGACGACAAAATCCCGGAGTTGAAAAAAGCCTTAGTTCACTCTAGTCATGCATGCTGGTTAGTTCATGCAAATGATTTATTTTGACACATTCTTTTTAAAGTGACACATAGAATAAAGTGATTTTGATGAAATATCACTATTTGAAAGTCTGATTTGGTCATGTTTTTATTTATTTATTTCTTTCAAGGAAGCATTCATTGCACATGATGAAATCAAGGACCATCAGAAATGTTAAAATCCATTGATAATTTATGTTTTTACAGTGTCTGGCTATGATATTTGGTGCAGTTTTGGTGACTTTTTAAAAAAGCATGCCTTCTAAAAATGTGTGGTGTTTGGAAGTCATGTTTTCTTAAAAAATCTGCAGTAAAATAAATACAAAATAGTACCAACTAAATGTGTATGCCCCTCCTCTGAGCCAAAAATAAAAAACATAAGGCCCTCACCACTGCGTAAAAAAAATATTTGACAGGGTGCCATCTTAGCTCACCTGGTAGAGTAGGTACCTCATATTCAAAGGGTGTGTCCTTGCCACAGCGGTCATGGATTCAATTCCAACCTACAGCCCTTTGCTGGATGTCATTTCCCCTTTCTTTCTCCCACTTTCACCCTATAGCTGTCCTATCAAATAAAGGCAAAAGGCCCCTTAAAATATCTGTAAAAATTATTTGACATGCACCATCCCGCCCCCCCTCTTAAGTAACGAACAGTCCCTTATACATACTTTTATTTAATTATAGAGCATCATTCACACAGTGTTGTACCAGTGCTACTGTAGGTTTAGGATCAGATTAGTTTTATCTTCAGGTGATGGATGTGAATACTTCTTCTGCCTCTCAAGTTTTAGTGACGCTACAGTGCAAATAGATCACAGTGCAAGGGTTAAATCCCTTTGTTACCATGGAGATCAAGACAGCGGTCGCCACTTGACAGGCGCACAAGAGGCAAGAGGGGAGGGGGGTGTCGGGGGCTGTTGATTGACAGCAGAAGGGGCGGGGTTAAAGTCATACTCCACGCTCATTGGCCAGCTCCGCGTCACGTTGCCAGTTTGGAATGCAAATGAAAAGAGTTGCTGTGGCCCACCCACCCCTGCTCTGCTCTCTTGCTGCCGCTGCTCTGCTCCGAGCCTGTCGGATACATCCAGAAATGGTGTAGAATATCAGGAAAAACAGCCCGGGACAGCGGCCAGAGAGATCCGCGAGGCTACGAGGCTTTCACGGTAACGGTAAGTGCGACATCACGCTCGGATCTCCTGGCTCGGGGTGTCACGGTGGCCCGGCGGGGTCAGTCACCGTGTGTGTTTGTGTGTGTGTCGGAACGCGTGAGGTTAATCGGTCGCAGTAGCTAACGTCTTCCCGGGGCCCCAAAACAGCAGCAGGGAGAGAGGTTTGTCTTTAGCTTACTTGCTAACCGTCTCTAACGGCTAACTTTAGCTTCCTTATAGTTTAACACAGCAGTGTGATGACGAACATCAACCCAAGTAACGTTAGCGCTAACGTTAGCTAACGTAACGTTGTAACGGTATTCAGTGCCAGCTATCAGAGAAAATTAGCTATGAATGAATATCAGAGCCTGAGAATTGATTATTTTAGCCAGCAATAGCATCACTTCATCGGCCTCTCTAGTGTTAGCTTTGCTGAATCACTTTAAAAGTGTTGGCTAAAGTTAGCCAGGTGCTTTCCTTGGGGAACTTTGGTGCCATAGGTCATGACCTTTGGCCCAGAGGAGGAGTTATTCTGACAAGTGTAGGTCATCAGGTTAGCTCCCATGCTCCATCAGAGCTGTCACAGTGTGACCATGGCCTTCCACTGACCTGAGTGTAGTTAAAATAACATCACAGCTATATATTCCTCAAGCCAGTGTGTCTGTGTTTAGACACCATGTGTGTGGTCATGTGTGTGTTTGCAACTGTATGTACATGGGCTGCATCTATACAGTCAATAGCTGCAACTAACTGTTGTTTCCATAATGCATTAAGCTGGCTTTTTATTTTGCTGTAATAATTTGTTTAAAATAAATGCACTATCATAAATCCCAGAATCCAAGACAACATATTGACATTGTGTGTTTTGCCCAGCCAATAGTCTGACTTCAAAAATATCATGTTAACTGAAGTATACATCAAAGAAAAGAAGAAAAAACATGATATTTTGTCTTATAAAAGACTTATCAAAGCAGATGCCAATTTGATTACCTGTTGACTGATTAATCAGTTAACTGACTAACCATTTTAGGGTTGTATCTGACTTTTTAGGTCAGTTGAATCACATTTGGCTGTTCAATACGCTCATTTGAAGTAGTATTTGGCTCAGCGGGATGTTCAATGTGACAGTGACGTTCAGGTGATACAGTAAACAAGCTAACTACGTTAACGACGGATCACAAATATGCAACATTGTTTTTTGTTGTTTCTAGAGGTCGAGCAAGAGCCAGAGTGGATCATATTAAGTTGCTGTGAGCTGTTAATTCGCCACTCCTACGCATAAAGCAGATGATAACATTATCTTGGAGCCTGATGTGACAAAGCCTGTCTTTCTGCGGGAAGCTGCCTCCATGTCTGCAGCTGCCTGTACAGAAGAGAAGTGTGAAAGCAAGGAGCGCTCACTCTGCAGCTAAATCTGGGGATCGAAACTTCACCAGAAGTATGCTGCACAATGACTGCTCGACTTTAAAGGAATCTTAGTTGACTGATGTGTATTTGACTGATGAGTCAAATCTCTGACTTTCAGGGGGCAGCCCCCAAATAAAACCTTAAGGATTGCCCAAAACACAAACCTCTACATTAAAAGTGTATCTATAATCTGTGCAAAGATTGTCACATGATCACTGTAACATTAGGTTCATCAGTCAAAACAACCACCTCGTTGTTAAATTGAAAACCCAACCACTACAAACCAAGTCAAATAAATACAGAGTAATTAAAAAGAAAATAAGTAGTGCAAAATGTCAAACTTGAGCAACTTTCACCACAGTGATCTACAGCTGCTACATACAGCCAGGCTGCTGGTACTGAGAGAGAGAGAAAGCAAAATAAAAACCAAAACACTCAGTCAGTGTCCCACACTTGTCTAGCTACAGGGGAGGCTGTGGCTCAGGAGGTAGAGCTGACTACCCACTAATCGGAAAATCGGCTCCTCCAGTCCGCATGTCGAACTATTCTTGGGCAAGAAGCTCCAAATTGTGGGTGTAGTGTGACACCGAGCAAGACCACATTGATTGTGACATGTAGGTTAAAAGCATTTGGCTGGTCAGAAGACTAGAAAGGCGCTATACATTTACCTCATTCACACATCATCACATGTGGATGCTAGAACAGTACATAAGAGGCTGTTTAAAGTCTTACAGTTGAGCCACAAAGCCATTTACTTATACAACTACAAGCACACTCTGGTCAGGGCATGTCGCCACAGCTTCCACCTGCATCCTTTTTTTTAAGCTGCAGCCAGCAGCTACAGGCCGCTCTGTCAGCTGGCTGGTTGTGTGTTTGTGTTTATGCCAGTTGGCTGAGGAGTTGGGGGCACATAACTTCCGAATGGATTTGTGGACTTGCCCAAGATTTTGTGGAAAGATTGGTCATGAGCCAGAGGACAGCTGCTCATGCAAAAAGGGGTGATGAGCGTGCACATATGCTGCAGCAGCTTTTTTATGTTTTATTCTAAAGGTTATCTGTTTCTCAGAAGGTTGGATTCTTAATAGATGGTGTGTGTTGTTGTTAACCCACTTAACAATGGCCTTGGTTTAAAAGTCACTGTGTGCATATTTAGCATGCAAGTCCTACAGCTAGTTAGGTCATACAGCCACTTTACAAGGTGGTGCACAATGACACGCTTTGAATCTCTGTATAAATCTGCTGAGTGGACACAGGTTTAGCTCTTGTGTTTAGCTTTACTGGACAACATCACTGCTTTTTCAAATAAGGTCACTTAAGGCCATGGGTGCCTCAGCGCCAGACTCCTGAGTACCTACAGGAGCTGCCTGCGGTACACACCTCCTCCTCATATTATGTGCACTCTCAAGAGGGTCAGATCTTGCCCAATAATTTGCTTATTTCAAAAATGAAAAGCAGCAGCAGGCTCCGTGAAGCGGCACATAGTTTTTCCTCAAGGTCACTGGGGTTAATTGCAGGGGGATGCTTTATCAGCTTAAAAGCATGGCAAGCTGTTATTATGGAATAGAGTGTCTTCTTATAAACCTGACATCACACAGCTTTGGAAAATTATCGAGGGACAGTTATTCGTATGTGACTCGTGGTCTGATGCAGTAAGCTGCCTCGTGCTGCTTATCCGAGTGTCATTAGAAGAATGATTTGTTTGTTTCACGAGAGGACGAGAGCCACGGGTCATTCGCACATTTTGTTTCAACATATTTGCACGTAATTTGGCTCCAGTGCTTCATCTGCACCACATCTAGTAGAGATCAGCATGATCGTCATCACAGAGGCTTGGTGTGTTTAACAGAAATAGTTGCATTGATCTTTACTGATCTTGTGCAAACACAGCATACCTGTGGGAATGCTTTTGTCGGCGAGATCATCAGATGTGCTCCTGTAGGTGCAAGGTGTCAGTCGCAGTCACAGCAACCAGCCAGCGTTTCCTTTTGTAGTGGCATTCAAGTTGTCAGGAGGTGTGCATCAGGAAATCATTGTTTTTTTTGTACTTGTTTCAAAGATGGATGGCTGATTTACAAGTTTTTAGACTATTTATGTATTAAATGTGACAATTACTAGCCAGGTTTGAAAGGGTGAAGTCGGCATCCAACTGTGCAGTGATTTAAAACCGTTGTGCTGGCTGAAGGAGCAGAGTTGACCTGCATTGCATTAAAAAAAGCTCGATGACACCCACTGACAGTCAACATGATACAGAAAGCTCTTTAAAGATCCACCTGCTGGAAAAATGCAAGAACAAATGAACAAGTGTCTCATGTTTTTTACTCTTGAGGTGAGGAAAACTGTGCTCATCACATCAAGTGATTGCAGACACTTGGAAACTGAAGTGTTAGTAGTCAAAAGACGTACAACAAAGCAGGGGTTTTTTGTCATCTGCACAAAGCAACACAGCTGAATCTGTTGGTGGAGAGTCGAGCACTAGAAGTAAAACATTAAAATAGAAACTAATCAGGATCAGCTAAAAGGAACATCCACTTATTGATATGGACAAGTGTCAGTGGAATATGTTTGCTGCGGTTATTGACATAAACCTTGTCGTACAACACATCTTACAAAATGTCACATCAGGTCAAAGACCACTCTGACCCAGTGACCCAGTATAGCATCACCTATGGATTATTAAGTTGACCTTTGCATCTGCTTTAATGTCTTGTAACAGTTTATGCAGCGATCAAGGTTGTAACAGGATGTGGCATATTTGTTATGAGCATAATGTTTATGCAAATGAAAAGAAAGCTTTTCGAAAAGGGAAAAAGAACTGAGCACCTTCACTTTAACCTTGTTGAATAACAAGACTTTCTCATTTTGGGCACAGTCATCTTGTCCATTGAAAGGTAATATTGAAAAAACTCCTTGCATAATTAGTTTCCCCAAGCAACACAGTCATGACTCTCTAATGACCTAGAGGCTTCTCTGTTATTATTTGGATTATTTGAAATGTTTCTAATTAATGAAACTATATTATTGATATTATATTACATTTATAGAGACCAAAATTATCATGATAATTGGTATCACTGTATTTTTTAAATGTGCTGAAAAGGACTGATGCACACACTGAAATAATTTCACAACGGTTTATACTGAACACCAGTAATAAAATTAGCAGTACTGCACTTTTTGTTTGCGTTAATATTAAAATAATAACATTGACATCGGGGGTGTACTATTACATTGATCTGGATTGATATATATTGCAATATTATCGATGCAAAGTGAAAACAGTAATACATATCTCCATCATTGAGAGGGAGCTTAAGTTTGACACTCCCATGGCACGTCTGTTACCATTTCCATCCAAGCGCACCTCCTTACCAGTCATTAAAACAGTGCTAGCGGTCCAGCGCCAGGCAGATAATGGTAAGCAGTCAAGAAAAAGACAAAGAGGATATTTACTGATATCGTCTCATATCAATCACAGGCCCCTGAATTGATTTGAATTGAAATCGTATCATGGCGGACTTAAGTCACTGCATCTCGCGACAGATCAGCATGTTTGAATTTCAGCCTGCGTGCACATTTTCTCAGCCTGACAATGTTAAAATAGAGTAGCTAATGTTGCTGTAGTGAGACGTTAGCAGGATGAGATGCCTGACCAGGCAAATAACGTTACGTTTTGTTTTATCTGGTAACGGCCTTGTGTAGGTACGGCATGTGCTTTTTCTGTTAACCTCTTATTCCTCTGAAATCGAAAATATTTCCACACTGCTGATTTATTCCCGAGCAAAAAACATTGTCCTCATTGTTGCTCTCTTGGCTGCTCGCCATCTGACTGCCTCTGTTTGACGTTGACGCAGACTTTCAAAATAAAAGCATGTCGGAAAGATGACAATGTAGATCGATGTTTTCACTTTGTGTCGGGGAAACTGGATCGTTGATCATTGAACCGATATATCGATCCAGATCGATGGTCTGGATCGAATAGAATAGCCTGTCTTTGATATGCTCGGTCAAGTGTCCGTGTCGCTGTAGATGAGGACAAGGGACCAGTAGCATCTCTGGGTTTGCCTGCTGCACGCCCACTCTGTAAGTGAGGGAACAGCCAAACAAACCCACGTTACATGCTGTTTTCTGCGTCAGGGAGACTGGTGCTGAGTTGGTTGATGCTGGACAGTAATTACTGACTTTATTGAAGCGTAATCACACACGATGTTAATGATAATTAAAATTTGAAACAGTAAGACTAACTGTTGGAAATTTAACAGTAGTTTATTGTGAAACCAGTCAGTGTTTCATCCCTGTTTGTGATGAAGGCAGTGGAGCACTACAGTTTCTGTGCTGCCGCTCATCTCGGCTCGTACCTGACCTATTTCTTTTCCTCTTGGTGTGATCGACGCCTGAGAGTGATGCCTCAGAGACTGCTCTGATAGAACAGTCTGGATTGAAGCGAGTTGCTAATCTGCAAGCTTTGCCAGAACTATTTAACTGTGGTATTTATAGATCAGAGGGAGGATATTTTTTTCATTTCAGCCCCAGTCTGTCTCTGTGCTCTTCTGTCTGCTTATCCCTGTGTTTATTTTCAGAGTTGTTAACTGTCCAAGTGATTTTTAGCATCTCGTGGAGCAATCTGCTCTTTACAGGCTGGGGGCTCACTAAATGAAGCCGAACATAAAAAGACCACAGTCTGCCGGGGAGAGTCAAGTGAAAGTGTTTTGTATCCTCACAGCGTGAGTCTATGTGTGCTGGAATGGTACACACACTCTCGGCACACTTAACCTGGAAAGCAGCCAGCGTCTCTTTGTGCTGGTCTACTCAGCTGTGCGAGGCAAGGTCCGCCTGAGTCAGATGGCTCAATTACGGCAACCCGACCAATCTTGCCTCGGGATCAGAGGGTATCTCTGTCTTACACACTCTAACAAAGGCAGTGCCCGCTCGTTCTGTTCGGACAAGACCCATCGACCATCATCAGCCTCAGGGGATGACCCCAGCATCACCAAGGAAATGCTGCTTTGTGGAGCACAGGATGTGGGAGTGGACTCAGACTGTTATGAATCATAGGGCAGGCCCTCCCATTGATTAGACATTAACATGAATATAACTGACATGTATTGTTTTCTGTTAAGATTTGTGAGCTCATTAGCTCAACATGATGACTACGCTGAATGAATACTCATAAATGACTAATTGAGGGGCTGCAGCTAACGATCGTTTTTATTTATTTTACTGACTTTTTCTTCTGAAAATGCTTTCTGATGTCCTCAAGTTTCTGTTTTTCCTGACCAAGAGTCTAAAATATAATGACATTTAAATTACAATGATATAAAACAGAAAAACGGCAAATCTGCACATTTTAGAGGCCATCTATCTTGAATTTTCTGTCTTTCTGTATTCGTATTAATTGTTTATGCATTTACAGGTATTTTTGAAAACCAATTTTTTTTCCCCCTCAATTAATTAAGTTCCTATGACCTTCATTTAACAAAACATTTTCATCCTAACTAGAACACAAAAATGACTCCAAATGCTTGTCACAAAGTGAAGTGTACAGGCTAACATAACTAGGGATGCACTGATGAATTGGCTGAACACTGGTATCGAACGATATTCGCCTCGTTGACTGCCCTTGGCCTTTTATTAAATAAGATGAGATTTTTCTGTTGTGTGGTATCAGTTTTGCGCAGGCTAAAAAGCAGTCCTCGAGCCACAAACTTAAATGAATGAGCAGGTACAAGAAGAATACAGTCATTGTTTGGCAAATGGGCTCTGTGGTCTCACCGTAGTGTGACGGGATGGCTTACTTTTTCCCTGATAATGCTGCTTTGCAAACAATGAAGTCATGTTGAAAGAGAGCTAAGTGGCCACAACTAACAGCTCACTGAAGTTGCACTAAGTTGCATTATGGTGCGTTCAAGGACACAGCAGACAGCTCTGTTAGTCTGTGAAGGGGTGCAGCAATACAAATGTTAAGTGTAAAGTAGTTATTGGATCAAGCAGTGCTACGTTTTACATGTCAACATGGATTTAAAGTAACCAGAGTTTCAAATATTCTGCACCTTAGAGGGCATTTTATGAAATATTTTGTATGTGGATAAGAGGCTAAAAAATAGAGGAAAAAAATCAGTTTTAAAAAATAATCTGTATACATGCAAACGGGGCCTGAATGTGTATGTTGCAGTAATAACAGACTCCCTCAGGGGCCCAGTGCCCGGATAACCAATTCTGCAATAAATAAATGATAACAAATCTGCCACTTACAGTATCTGAATTTCCTGAAGAAATTTCAACCAGCTTGAACACTTTGTCCATAAATTAATGACTCTGGCAAACAGATGCTGCATCTCCCCTGTGTGATTATAAATAGGCACTCCTCACCAAAAACTAATTGAAGACAAACACATCCAGTTAATATATTCAGATGCTTTACAGGAAGAAATGATTTGCTGTTATAAAGGACGATGATGTTTTATTAATCAGCCTGTGTACGGTCTGTGCAGTTTGTTCTTGACTTGTTTTTGTTTCATTGCAAACTTTTCTTATAAATCGTACTAAGTATGGGTTTGGTATATCTTCAAGTAAAGTTTTTAGTGCGTCGGTCGGTCGGTCGCTCACTCGTGTCTTTGATGTAGGAGCCTTGAAGCAAAGCTCATATGGTGCCTGGATCATTTATTTTTATACCGCTCACCAGAAGAGCTTGTTCGGCGTCTGCGTTCTTGAAACTGATAATGAGCTTGAACGCCCTTTGAACAAAAAGCGGGGTTTATTTGTTTAACTGCCCCTCGCTGGACCACCCCTTCGCCCTCACTTTGTCTGTTTGTTCTAGTATCTCAGAGGTTTCTCAGATGTTGAAGTCCATCATCAAGCAGCTCATATCAAGCTGAGCCACCCTGTTTTTATTATTTTCTTGCCTTCTATTTTTGACCCCCCTCCTCCCCACCGCCGCCCCTTCTGCTGCGCAGCTCTGTTCACCAAGTGTGAGACTCATGGCGTGCGTTTCAGGCTGCGCCGCCAGCTAATCTATATGCTAATGAGAAGATGATAATCAATGAGGTTCATGCATGGTTGGCCCCAATCAATACCACATTGCACAAGCAAACGATTCAAATGGCTACATTTCATAGAGGCAGACAGTTGGGTGGCGCATTAATGTGGCGGGGCAGAGCATAAGTATGTCATTATCCTCTGGTTTTATCTCCCCTATTTCACATAAATGAATTCTGTTGTCATTAAAGAGAGGTCTGAATTCGGCTGCGAAGCTATCCCATTTCAGTTTTGGGAGGGAGGGGGTTGCAATTTTCTACTCTTATTGTTTTGCATTTCATTTCCATAACTGCTTTAAATAGGTGGTTTGATGCTTTCCTGCTGCGACTTGGCTCGCCACTCATAGATTGTGATTCATGTCATTAGTCGAGTTAGGGCTTCAATGGAGCCGTTTTAGCAGGATTAGGGTTTGTTTTTTTAGTGTATCACTACCTCACAATGAGCAGTTACTGGGTAATAGGCGTCCTGACGGATCCCAACTCTGCTTCTTTACTCTCTGGAGCCTCAGTGTCAGTCTTGTCAGAAAATTGATGATGATTACTGTCCTGCCAGTAGGATAATGGGTTCAATGCTCAGCCTGGCCATAAGTCACTGCTCCTGTCCTTAGCCGAGTGTTATGATACAAAATTGGCCCACTTAGTGCTGCTGGTTATTTGTGGTGAAGGTGCTTTCTATAAATGGTTTAAACCCTGTCCCGTGGACCTTCAGATTTGAAGCACTGAAATGGAGCCTTCAGTTTTCCAGCTGTCCAGACGCAGACTAAACAAAATAGCGTGCTATCTTTGAGCTGTCATTCTAATGAAATACCTCCTTACCTTGGATTTGACTTTTAAAAAAATAATCTAGGTGATGATTACAGTCTACCTTATGTTGAAGGGTCCATGCGTCCAAAAAAAAAAAAAAAAATCAGTATTCAGGCAG
Organism: Epinephelus moara; assembly: GCF_006386435.1. NCBI lineage: Eukaryota > Metazoa > Chordata > Actinopteri > Perciformes > Serranidae > Epinephelus > Epinephelus moara. Next base: position 39,338,591 of record NC_065529.1, on the reverse strand, counting down.
CAGCAGAGGGGGAGGGGAAAGAGTAAAATCATTACCATCATCTTCATTAGAGAGGATCCTGCTGTCCAATCAGCACGCCGCTCCGCACGGGGATTCCATAGGCACCCCGTTGGCTGTCGCTAGGATACCACATAATCAGGAGGCAGGCCGCGGCCTGGTTGGTGGAGTCGGGTGTTGATGCTGGGACGACGAGCTCGCTGTGTGTTGGGGGTAGACAAGAGGGGCTGGGGGTTTTGGATACGGCGCAGATACACGCTCGCACACGCTCATTCATTCAGTCAGTCAGCCAACCAGCCAGCCTCTCAGTGAGGCAGACAAAGAGGAGCAGCATCCTGCAGGAGGACAGCACGCTCCCGGGGGATGGGGCATCATACCCCTGCATCGCGTTGGGGGGGTCGGAGGAGGTAGGAGCACCAGGGTTAGGGGGCTTTGTCTCAGCAGCAGAGTACCCCCTCCACATACACACATACACATACACAAACATACACACAAGCATACATTTCTCTGTGGATCTCATGGCTATTAGAGCCATTATCACACATCAATCGATTTGTGCAGCTGACAAATGGTATTTTTAATGTGGGTCATCAGAGTTTTCCTATTTATGGACTGCAGGATGGACACTGATGGAGGCTCCTGCACTTCCTCACTTGTGATCTAAGCTGTGTAGAGACAGCCAGTCTGTCTGTCAGTCTCTTAACAGCTCTCATCTTCCTGCAGGCTATGCAAATCCTCCAGACACAAATCTGACAGGCGGTTCTTGCGGTCGTGTAATGCCAACATGAGTGGATCAATATGTTCTCTTGTGAGGAGTGCAAAGAGCTGAGATTGTGTTGTGATGGTGTTGACCGGCTGTTTTGCAGTGTATTACAGGCTGCTGGCACTGCTTTGATGTGCTCACATTATCTTTACCACTTTTTTCATGGGTACCAGGTTGTTTTTCTACCAAAACCAGAGGAAAGCTTGATTGTAGTTGTAGATGTGGAAGTGGGGTTAAGGATTGGAGTGGAGGGGGAGGAGGTTCTCCATCGCACCCCTTCACTGATGGATAGGTGACTCCTCTCACAAGGACAGGGAATGAAGGCATCATTACCAGAGGGGATTCCCTCCCCTCTGCACACATGAGGAGGCAATGGGAAGCAGACTCTGGGATGTAGGCTAATGACGGCACACAGGCAGCTTTGGCAGCAGTGGTGCTTTGTTTACAACCAGGAAGCCAGACTGGATTTCAGCTTTTATGCAGACTAGAAATTTTAAATTCATGACAGGTACTGCTGAATGCAGCCCCATGGTTCCTTTGTTTGGGGGATTTACAATTAAATTTGTTTTTTGGTATTTTTAGTAATTGAATTTCTGTCACGTGGGTCTCCATTTGGGGGGTTTTGACCAGGGCTGCACAATATTATCATTTTTCTTTTTCTTTTTCTTTTAATTGTCATTTTGATGTCAATGTGCACAATATACACACTGTGGAAGACTGGGATATTGCACTCAGGGATTTTTGAGTTAGTCGAAAGAGAATATCAGTAAAAAAAAAAGAGGAAACTAACTGCCTCTTGAGTTAGTTTAATTTTCAATTTGTTTAATAAAAGTGTTGGAAATAATTACAGATATTTCAATGCCATTTTTTCCTTTCCAATACCGATCCTCATACCTGAACTTGCATATTGGCTGATAGCAATATGATCCCATTGTGTTTAAAAAATATTAACAGCTGTATACCACTAACCCTGTATGGATGTGAAATAATTGCTGTTGTTGTATGGCATGGCTCAGGTTAAACCCTTTGCAAATTAATAAGAAATACATACAGAGAATGAACGCCATACAACTTTCTTTTACTATTTAATTTGACTCTTAGCCATGAAAAAAAACTTGAAATAAATAACAATTCTGTTAAAAAACTTAAAGTGCAGCCACAACTTAGTAAAAAACTAAATTAATCTAGGAATAAATAACAATTCCTTGAAATTGGTAACATTAGTGCCACCCCTCGAAACGAAAGCCTTGCATACACGTTGCCTTTTTACGTTGCATTTACGACGTTTAATCTTACACTATTTACCAAAAATTTGTTTTTCTTCTTTTCTCTGAGACAGTGGTGGCCCGATGCGGCGCAGCGAAAACAACTGTGTAAGCTGCTGTTTTCGAGTGTTGAAGAAAAACTGATTTCTGGGAGATCAGGGTGTGACAGTACTTTGAAGTTTATTAATAAATAATGTGGTATCAGACCGGAGCATAGACGCGTGTACTTGCCGATAGCCAGTCTTGCATTTTAGACGGCACCAGAGGTATTTCAGACTCTGGGATCTGTATTGGACAAGTCTGGAGATCATTTCCTATCTTTTTTTTAACCCTAGCAATTTGATGTGTTTTCAGAAAACAAAAAATCGGAACTAAGTACACTTTAATATCTGTTTGTTTATCCCAAGTAAAATTGTTATCGCGAGATTCAACAATGTCATCTTTTTCCTCACGTCTTTCAGCCCTAGTTTTGTCTGCTGCTCCTGATTTATTTAACTTGTCCTCGTTTCATGTGATGACCTCAGACATTCTCGCTCAGAGAACAGTGTTAACAGGATTTCCTCTGTTTTACATGTCAAATCATCTTTAATTGAAGCATGTAGGGTATATTTTTAATACGATAATTGCCTAATTCATGAACATCTCACGTTTTCATTTAAAGCACACTCTGCAAACAAAAGCCAAACTTAAATCCCAGTCTTTTCTGTCTTTCAGTGATTGATTTGTTTACTCACATGTTTAGGGCTTCTTTGCGTTAACCATTTCAAGGAACAGCATCTGTTTTTGTAAGATTGCAGTTTGTTTTCAGGTCTGCTTTGTAGCGTAAGTGAGCTATAGAGCTGTGCGCCGGCCCCTAATCCTTTCAGAAGAATAATGAGGAGGAGGAAATAGCTTAAGAATTTCAGCACGGCGGCGGCGTTGCTTCTTATTTAATTACTTCCATCACACCCTCTTTCCACTCTAACCCATTTAAAATCCTCAACCTGCTCACTCAACCTTCAACCTTCACTCGCTCTCGTTCCTGCCCCGCCACCCCCTCCTATAACTTAATGCTCACACCTCTAACCTCAAGGCTAGAAATTCCATCCTCCCTGTTTTGGCCTCCCTTTTCAGCTGTTACATCAGCTGTCGTGCTGTTTGAACCCCTCCACCACACACACACACTCATTAATCCCTCACCCCGTCCTCTACACCGCTCGCATCTCAAGTGCTCCTGTTCTGTTAGAGCTCCACTTCATCAAAGACTCCTCAACTTTATTCATATTCTTTAAAACGAACCATCATCTTCGCCTCCGCTAAGGAAGGATCCTGTCTCTCCTCCCGTCTTCTTCGCATCTCATCACCTGTCACGCTGAAGCCCCCTCCACCTCATCTCTCTGCGGTGCTCTGAACCTTTTCCTCCTGTGCTAATGGACAGCAGAGTACCAGGGGACCGACCTTAAAAAAGCTTTTATGGACGGGTCCTAAATCACTCGTTCTTCTCTCCTCCAAGACTGACAGCAAGAAATGGAAGTCTGAGATACTGTATGTCACAGTATCCTTTTGACACACTATAAGTGATTGTATGAGCAATCATCAGGCCTATATTTATATTAAAGTCAATGACGTGGTTTCATGGTTTGGGGCGTTTTGATGGGAGCGTGTGCGGAGGAGTTTTAGTCACAGTCATTAGAACAACCTCTGATGCCTTCCCAATTAACTCGCGCCAAATGCGTGCGTTCTCATATATGTGCTTCAGAGTTTAAGATGTAATTTAGGGCGGCCACTAATGTTAGCCAGCCACTCTGCTTTTTATGCTTAATTCGCTGGATTTCATTAGCCGCCCCAAACGACATTTTTGTGTGCTTCTCTAACCGGCTTTGTTGTGCCGTGCCTCACTTTGCTGTTTCTGGGAAATGAAGTCATCGTACTGCGTTTCTGCCTGCAATCATACAACAGTGCAGGCTTAGTTCATTTCAACAGGCACCTAAATTTAGATGTAATATTCCTGGTATGAATTTGCGCATGAAAATAAACAGACTTCAAAAGAATCGTTCATTTCCCAGCTGACACTCGTTCTTCTGTGTAAGACAGAACTTTGTTATAGTGTTTACTGCAGTGAGTTCATCTGCAGTCAGATGGCACATCATTCTTTGGAAATAGCAAAGTGATTTCAGCACAGCAGGCGGACATTGTTCTGATGTTTATTTCAGGTGTTTCCCTGACTAAGAATTTACAAAGACGAGTCTGATTCACCAAGTGTTGCCCATCATCAACTGAGAGTCTTATCATGCTTTTTTTTGTGCTATTCTCATTGCGACAGTAGTTCCCTTTTTTACACACCAGACAGACTTGGTACAGGAAATTATTTCTCAATGGGATGTGTTCCATCTAGTGCAGTATGTTGTGTGGCGGTGTGGCTGCCATTCAGTACTTTCCACAGTACTGAGCGAGAGCCAAAGAGATTGACAGATACAGACATCACCCTGTAGGGTTGCTATGAAGTCAAGGGGAGGCATCATGTCGCCCCAGTGTGCGATTTTTAGAGAGCATGCCGGCATCCACGGCATGATACATAACACCCGCGTCTGCCTCTGGTCTGACATATCGCACGTGTCGGCAGTGCTTTCTAAACAATAACGGCATAACATGGCAATAACAACTATTCACCATCCCTGTTATATAGAGGTTGATCTTGTCCTCTGCTTGGAGGGTAAGGAGCTCCCTGACCTCATTGTCACCCCACTTTGCGGACATTTTTAGCTGCTGTTCCTCTTTGAGTTAGCTGCTAACTGCTGCTAGTTGCTTTTAAAATCTCCTGGCAGTGGGTTGCACACATAACATGTAGTCAAAACATTACACCCATCCCGTTCGTGGTCCTGTCCTGCTGACTGTCCCTATTACACATATGTTGATTCAGCACCGTTACTACCTCTGCTGCCCGTTTGAAGACGAGACAACTCTGTCCCCTTATTCCACAACCTGCATCAAGGCAGAATAATAGCGTGACATTCCCGCATTGGACAGGGAGTATAGAAGGTGCTTTAGTTTGGTTCCTGCTTGCTTTCGTTGTGACAGGACTTCTGAATTTCTCATAGATAGATAGATGCAAGCCACAAACCGCTGTTTCCATACACCTCCTCCCACTGATTAAAACAGAGAATCGGCCATAAGTCCAAAAAGTATTTAGTGTTCTACAAATGCCACGTTCCTGTGTGTGCTCTGATTAATACAACTATACAAAAATAGGTGATGTATCATGATTTACTGAGAGAAACTAAGCAATTCTTTGTGAAATTAGACATTCAGCACCCTCATACAGTATAACCTGAATGAAATTATCCTTTGTTTCATAACCACAATTTCCTGCTACGGCGACCATTTGACTGTGAGACTGGCAGTTGAATCAAACTGAGATCAAATTGTCGAACAGTCAACAATTCAGGGTCACCCCCTCGTGAATTCTTAAAACTTTATTGTAACTGAAGCTCACATATATAAGTCAATAATCAGGCAACTATTTTATTGGCAACTAGTTTGATAATTTGTAAATTGTCAATTTCTCGAGCAAAAATGCCAAAAGCACTCTGTTTCCTTCTTCTTATATGTCATGATTTATGCTTTTCTTTTTTCAAATTTGATGTAAACTGGATATTTTGGGGGAGTTTGTAAGCAGTCATAAGCCAGTAAAATGGATCACTTTGAGCTGTGGGAAACTGGCATTTAACTGTTTTGTGACAATGTATAGATAACAGATTAATTGAGGAAATAGTCTTGAGATGAATCGATGATGAAAATAACTATCAGTTGCAGCCCCATATATGTTTTATCTTGCTCACACCCTCTTTCACTTCCTTTATGATATCATCAGATTAAATCTTTCTTGACATTCTACATGTGTTGCTGGCCTCACATTTGAAGTTGAGCTGCTGATGAGGTAAAGTTGTTTCTCTGCTTGTCCATTATATTATTTTATCTGATGAAATACATTTAGTTTCTTGAGTTTGGGTACAAAGAAAACGAACAGTGTGGCCATAGAAATAAATTTCAGTTTCTGTGAGTGTGGCATTTTCTCATGCCGCTCTCCTCTCCTCAGGCACAGGAGAGCCATTCAGAAGAGCCGAGGGTCAAAGGTGAGAAGAGCAGAGGGCACCATGGAGAGTGAGCCGGGGGCCCCTGCCTCCACGGCCAACAGCACCGGGACCACCGCCGCCGCCTCCTCCACCGCCACCTCCTCCAGCACCACAGCTGCCAGCAGTAGTAGTACCTCTAACACTACTTCTACTACGTCTACTACTGCCACTAGCAGCAGCAGTAGTAGTAGTAACACTAGCAGCAGTGCCAGTAGTAGTACTACAGCAGGGAGACAGACGGTGCCTCAGATATCTGTTTACAGCGGGATACCGGACAGACAAACAGTGCAGGTGAGTTTATGGACAGCTTGATATGATCATGATACTACTGCGTGTGATGTGCACACACTCTCCACTGCTCTGCTGCCCTCTGTTGGTGCATATATAACCACATACAGGCCAATACATCATTTTGTAATTGGAGGTAAATAAATGAAATAAGAGGCATTTGTCCTTCGGATCAACACCTCGATGACAAACTCATGAATGGTCATCTCGTATAATCCGTCCAAGTTGTAGGAAGGAATGCTCTCTGTGCTTTAGTGCTCTTGACCCTTTGACCCGGGGATAAGCCCCTACACAGGCTTACCCTCTCCCTGAATAAGGTCCACGCAGCTTTAAGTGCTGAAGCCTTGACAGCAGGGTTTTTGTTACACTCCCCCGTCCTTTTCACGTCCTCACCCAGCTGACAATTAAAAGGCAAACACTATTGTCACCAGGCGTTCCTCTGAGCAGAAAGGACTGCTGGTCAGTTATGGTCAGTGAGAGCTGTGCCGCATCTCTGCTAACAATTTTACCCCCATTTCAAGAGGTGTGGGTCCGGATGCTTCCGTGACACCGTGGATCACAGGTCAACATCCTCTCTGGTTACTTGGCAACCGGACAGAGGGCACTTTCAGAGGTGAAGGGTGAGGAGAGTAATTATCAAGGAGGTTTAGCACTTGTATAATTTGGTGAAGGAATCGTGAGACTTTTCTTGCAGGCATTGATTAAGGACAGGGTTTGTTTATGTCTGTCTGCTTGAAATGATCACAAGTTTGGACATTTTGAAACATCATAACTAGATGTATGTGTGTCTCTCCAGAGTCATAGTCCATGATCTATTACAGAAATAACATAAATTTGATATAATACAGTCATTCAAAGCCCATTTAATTTGACCACGGCAACTTAACTATACAATGAAATTGAATTATAATAGATAAAATGAATAAATCAAAATAAAACTAATAAATAACCACAATTTCTATTTTAAATAAATCAGAAATATCCCATATACAAACTAGTAAACAGAGGCCTTCATACTGGATAATCTAACTCTGTGGAGGGTAACATTTTCTGCAGACTTGATACTTCTTATGTCACTTGCTGGGTTGGTACCATCCATCCGAATTTGGTATTTTCAATAATGCTGTATGTACGCATGTCCCTGTAAATAAAACACACAATCACATAGCTTCAGTCACAGGTTTGCATTAAACCTGGAGGAGTTGGGGCTGGTTAGAAGTTAGCGACTTGGTTTCTAATAAGCAGCTAGCGACAAATTTAGTGATTTATTCAGAGAAAAGGCGAGAAATATATTCATAAATATGTTGTAATTCGTTACCACATGCTGCTCAGAATTACATGGCTCTTGTGCCAGACACAGAGTCTTTCCTCCTCTCTGGCGCAGCAGCACTGTGCAGGATGTCAGTATGTGTGGGGCAGGCAGGAGAAGACGCTGCTCAGTGCACTGTGAGAGTTAGTTGTACTGGGTTTCTGGGGTTTTGTTAACACTCTTGGTTTTTGGATTTGAAGTGCGAAAAATGTTTTGTTGAGAATTTTTCTATTTAATCTAATTCCTGAAGGTGTAAAATGCTTCCATTATCCCAAATTAATGTGCAATGATGCTAGCTACTTTTATTGGAAAAGAGTTAGAAACACTGGTTGGAAGTAGCATTAGCTGCTAATGCTAGTGTTACTGCCTTGTGTTGATGGCTCCACTGTGAGCGCACACTTTGCTGTCTTATATGAGGAGTGAGGTCTGAGGTGCTACCAACATATTTCGTGATACTGTTGCACATTTTGAAGACTGCATGTGCATTGTTAAGATTTCAGGCAGTGTTATATACAGTGACATTTCTTTAGCGTGGGTGTGATGTGGGTGGCTTGAAGCAGGTGGATGATCGGAGGAAGTAGGAGAGAGGCAGAACACACACACACCAACACACACAAGCTAGAGGCACAGAGCTTTTGTTTTTTAACGGCTGTATTAAAATTTGTGAGCAGATCTGTGGTTGTTTATCGATTCTCAGACTCTTCGATTTTTTAACGCTGACTGAATTTAATATACGCTTACTCTGTTTTTGTGTATGCTGCATCAACCATCTCTGTCTGTCTTTCTGTGCAGGTGTTCCAGCAGGCGTTACACAGACAGCCTAACACAGCAGCACAGTACCTGCAGCAGATGTACGCCGCTCAGCAGCAGCATCTGATGTTACAAACTGCGGCCCTCCAGCAGCAGCACAACCTCAGCACCGCTCAGCTCCAAAGCCTGGCTGCTGTACAGCAGGTCAGCAAACGGTCATCACATGAAAGTATCATCCCCACAGTGTAAAGATGATGCTGTTATTGTCTACCCCCTCCAAGACATGTTTCAGGAAATGGTCAATTTCTCTCTTTCTCTCTGCCTCTCCTTCTCTCCTGCTGCATGATAGGCCAGTATCGCAGCTGGCCGGCAAAGCTCTTCACAGAACGGCACTTCATCCCAGCAAACAGGATCAACTCAGGCTACGGTGAGTGCAGTTTTTAGTGTAGGGCCTGTCTCCTAAGAGCCTCTTAAGTTTAAGTTATCTTTGTCCATTAGATTATCATGGAACTAAGTTGATTTTAGCACCAGGATGCTTTGAGGAAACTGGGCGCCACACTGGCTGTGCTACTTCTCTTTTGCTTTGGAAGAGATTCAAATGTCTGTTGGTAACATTCAGTAAAAATGTTCACAAATTCTGGATCTTGTATATTTTAAATGTTGTTTGAAGGAGCTTTATACAACATTCAGAGCATTCATCTAGCAGCAAACAAGTATTTGCTCTGCAAAGATACAGTGGAGTTATGGCATTTTGAGCAGAAGATGAAGTCACGTTACCTCTGTGTTTGTTGTAGTCCGAGCTTCTCTGCACTGCGCTCATACAGCGCTGATATTGGGACGACTTTGTTGTGGAAATGTTGCACCCAGCCTCCATTTCAGCCCAAGGACCCAAGTTTACCACCTCCCAAACTGTACGCAGGCTCATCAGGGCGACCACGATAATTTCCAACATGTTTTCAGCATTTAAAATCTGAATGGTTGCGGTTATGTTCATGTCTGTACAGAGCAGCTGACGATGTTGCAAGGTAACGGGAAACTTTCTAGCCCTTGAGGCTAACGTTAGCTAGCATACTTTTGACAGATCTAAAAACTGAGATTGAACTGATAACATCTTGCCTCCAGCGCTCACTGAAAAAAAGGCAAATTGTGTTGACTGCATCTCCCTTATCATGTTCCCATCTGCACACGTTTAGCGTCTGCTTCTGTTTTTCCTTGCGGCAAAACATTATTAACATTGTCCATTTTGTGTACATCTCTTTTCCCATGATGTGTGTCATGTCAATTTTATTTGTAGCCTACAGCACATTTCAAAGTGGTTTACAGTTAAATATAGAAAACATGAAACAGTGATATGAAATATAAGATGCATATAAAATACTCCACATAAGTAAAATAACCATTCAGCAATCCATAAAGCGTGCACACACACACACACACACACACACACACACACACACACACACACACACACACACACACACAGGATACAGTTAGAGCTCACAAATGGACTGCAACAGGCACACAGAGGCACATGCATACATATGCAAACACACACAACTATCATAAGCCTGATAGAAGACCAGTGTTTCAGACTGCTTTTAAAGGATGATACAATTGCAGTAGATCTCAGGTTATTGGGCAGTTTGTTCCAGAGAACAGCACCATAGTGGCTAAATGCACCTTCACCTGATATAGTTGTAATCCTAGTTACATTCAGGAGACGCATGCTTGATGATCTGAGGGCTCTGTTTGGGCTATAGCTTGTGAGCAGGTCGGAAATATATGTAGGAGCCATATTACTTAGGGCCTTCGAAATAAGCATTATATTTTGAAATCAGTTCTATACTGTACTGGTAGCCAATAGCATGTTTTCAGTACAGGTGTAATGTGTTTGGGAAGTCCAGCAAAAAGGGCATTACAGTGAGGTTCATTCATGCTCCCTCTGGCACCATAACTGTAGTAATATCATTCAGTGTGTGATCATCATTCTTTTCAAATCTTGCAGTGTGTGCATGTTTGAGATCAGAGAGAAGAACATCTGCAAAGTCTCTCCTCACGTGTACGATGCAGCCGTATTTTAAAAATTGGTTAGGATTTTAAAACTCCTGTCCTCCTGAGCCCAGCTTTAGCTGCTAGCCGCCTGTTCAGCCACCTCCATGTTGAGAGCCGTGTGCAGACAACCTCTGAATTATAGATACACTCTGAATATCACATAGGGCTTCTTTAAAGGAAAGCAGTGTATTGATACAGAGCAGAGGAAGTTTATAACCATATTGTCTTGTTTGTCTTCTCCCCTGCAGATCAACCTGACCACCTCCCCAGCAGCAGCTCAGCTGATCAGCCGGGCTCAGAGCATTAGCTCCACCCCCACCAGTATTTCCCAGCAGGCTGTTCTACTGGGCAGCCCATCGAGCCCCACGCTCACGGCCAGCCAGGCACAGATGTACCTGCGCGCACAGATGGTGAGATGTAGACACAAGGAGCACAGCCACTGGCATATTTACATGAGGGGGCATATATACATAAACACAACCTCACACTCATACTGCTTAAATAAACAAGCTTGCTGCAGCTCAGGTTTTTGCTTCTGTGTGTTTTGGGATTTGTGCGTGCGTGTGTGTGTGTGTGCGCGCTTATTCTGCCATAGTAAATGGCGTGCTTTATCCTCATCTCGCCACCAGAGGAGGTGTTCAGATTAATCTTTTGGGCCCCAGAGGGCTCATTACAAACACAGAAGGGAATGTCATGAATGTGTGTGCATGCTCAGAAAACATTTTTGGGGCATCACAGGTGTTCCCTCTGCTGTAGCTTAAGCTTCAGTTGTTTTAACAGAGTTGCGAGGAATACACACTCTTTAATGGCCCCTTCTGCAGCAGGGTGTGTGTAACTTGTTGGTTTCGGCTTGTTTTTCCACACATACACCAATTAGAGGTTCAAAACAGTGTTGGTATATAATTACAATCTGTGGTATCAGTGTTTTCTTTTAAAGGCATTTATTAAGACAAAAAGGCTGCTGTTCTGTTTTAATTGCAAGAAAAAGATTAAAATTGTTGCACGTTCTGTCCAAAACACATGAACAGGGTCCTTTAGCTTCAAGGTCCAGTGTGTAGGATTCAGGGGCATATATTGTCGGAGATGGAATATAACCTAATAAGTGTATTTTCTTTAGTGTATAATCAGCTGAAAATAGGAATCGTTCTGTTTTCGTTACTCGAGAACGAGCTGTTTGCATCTATAAAGGGAGCAGGTCCTTGTCTACGGAGTAGACCTCAGTCTGCAGCCCCTCCAGGCGAGAGCATCGTAAAACACAGATTTTTTTTTTCCCATGGAACTTTTTTATTCAGTGTTTTTACTGGTTTAAATCACCAGGTCTTTTTGTTTTGGCGAGGAAGACACCTCGATGGATAATTCAGCTCCTAGTTAAACCCTCCTGGATGTCTGGATATTAAGTTACCAGAGATAAAAAGTGAACACACATTAACAGGTGCTAGGCCTGTCTCTAAACCCTCTCCGACATGCTAAACAGGTGTTTGAGAAACACAGATTTTTAACATGAAGATGCTTTATTCAGTGTTTTTACCTGTTTCATTCACCTGCTCCACTTGTTTCTGAGAGGAGGAGACCTCTGCGGATAATTCAGCTCCTGGTAAAAAGTTTCAGCTGGTTGCAATCTGCAATCCTGTCTGCTTGCCTCTAAATCCCCCTAAATCTTATACACAGTTCCTTTATAGAAGCAAACAGACATACTTCCTCAAAATGCAATGAAACCCATTGACTAAATATAGTACAACAAGAAAATGGCTCTATCTCAGAAACCACAAGGACCACAATTAAGTATTTAGTATTCATCAACTCATAACAAGTGGAATATCAAAGATTTGCACACACATGCAGAATAAAAATACATTGCATTTGGAAGATGTTTAATGAAAACAATGTTAGTGTTTTCCTCATTTTCTAAAATTCCTGACTTTGATTAAAGTTTGATTTTTCATTAGACACTTGTCCATGTGTCTTGTATGTCTGTACCAGATTTTAAAGCTTTAGATCAAGCAGAACAAATGTTGTGGCAATTTTTTCTGATCCTACTAAAGTTGTTGGGCACATAATCCTTTGCGTGACATTGGTTAGGTTTTTTTTGTGGTCTGGTCTTGTTTCATTAGCCTACTTTGCTATTTTATTGGAGATTAGAGAAGAATCCAACCCAACAATCATTCCCTGACTCATCCACTTCTATGCTGTGTGTGTGTGATTTGTTCCAGGCCCAGCAGAGCAACCTGGTGCAGGTGGCCAGGAGCCTGGGCCGGGCTGTTCCTCTTTCCCCACAGCTCATTTTCACTCCAACAGCCACAGTGACGGCTGTGCAGTCAGAGAGCTCCACGCCGGCCTCTTCACAGGTACACTCACTGGGAAAATGTTATCACTACAAGCTTGTTTTAAGGTCCTGGACCTGATCCCCCTAGTCAAAACATATTCAAATTCAGGGTTGAGCATACCAGGAAGCTCATTGTTTTTAAAATAATTTGTACTTCCTCTGTGATATCAGCTGGGTGATCTTAATATGCCTCCACTGGTTTGCAGCAAAGCAAAATACATCTTCGTTCATTCTGTAATAAACCCAGTTCTGACAGACTAATAATATCTGCTCCTTTAACCCACTGTTTGAAGTCTGTCTCTATCAATAATATCCCATCATTCTGTCTCTCATAGAATCAGGTCCAGAATCTTGCCATCCGCGGCCAGCAGGGGGCGACCACGTCCTCCTCTCAGACTCAGACGCTGCAGGCTCTCAGTCTGAAGCAGAGCCCTGTGCCCATCCAGCCTGCCTCACTCATCAAAAATCCCAGCCAAGTAACGCAGGCCTCCACGGGAGGGAAGGCCACCTCCTCCGACGGTTCATCTGAGGCAGGGAAGAAAGGGGACAGTACGGCAGTCACAGAGGTCCGAGCTATCAACATGAGCCGCAGTGTGACAGCTGTCAGTGCGCAGCCCCTGATTGCTCCAGGTCAGTGAAGTGTGTAAACCCACAGTCTGAGAAGTTCAAATAAGGTTGAAGTCTGAATGTGTGCAGGTCTCTGACCAATAAAACTGATCCTGACAGTGATTACAGCAGGGCCAACCAAAAGAAGGACCCAGACCCCACAGACATAATCAAAGGCATTTACTGTTTGGTCTGTAAAGTGAAAATAAGAGAAATAAAGGGTTTTAGAGCAGAATCAATAAGTCAGTTTATTCAAGTAGTATTTTTGCTAATCAGTAAATAACAACAAATATAATAAATTCATCTCTTCCAGCTTCTTAAATAAGAGGATTTGCTGATTTTCTTCATCATGTAGCTCAAACAACAAAAGCAATTAAAAGATATATTATAAAACATTTCCGCTTTAAAATGTCTAAAAACAACTAAACCTGTCTTATGTATTATGTTGAGTGGTGCAGGCACATTATCCCAAATGTTTCCAACAGTGTTCAAACCCACAGAAACACCAGATGACATGTGAGGAAGGAATTTATTGATATGATATTTTGATATCGATCCAGCTTAATACGATGTGTTACCATGACAAGAGGCTCATGCTGGCCACAAAGCTAACACATACAGTGATTTTATAATATTACAACAATGTTCAACATGCTCATGAAGTTATTTTGCGTAAGATAGTTTTGACCACAGAAAGCTACGTTGGGTTACTCCACTGAATTTCCTACATAATGTTAGCTACAGTAGTGTAAAGGTTGCAGATTTTCTTTCACAAGGATGGCAAAGGTATGACCTGCTTTAATCTCCCTCTGACTGGCTAGTACTTGTTGCCTTGGTTGGTTAGGTTTAGGGGCTGTACACATGCCGCGTTTTTTGCATGCTCAGATTCATTGTTTTTAGTGAGGATGCGTGGCAGGTGCGCTTAAACACCAGAGCAACGCCATCGTTGTCGAGTTCAACTTTTGGAATGCAGCAGTGCACTGCATATCATGTGACGAGGACCAACCAATCACTTCTTCAGTAGATATCAGTCTGTAGTAAATATGGAAAAGTTGTTCATTTTGGTGCAGAGCTGCCAGAGCTTTTCATCTGTCCCACAGATGATAGGCCTATACACAAACAGCTCCTGGAAGAAGATCAGCTCTGCATTCAGGATTTCAGGTAAACAGGCTATGATGCAGTACTTCTTAAGTTTGCTTATCAACCTCAGACGCAACCCACAGCCGCACTCTTGAAAGCTGGCTCAAAAAAGGCACAAAAGTAGCGCCCAGAGGCCAACCTTGTGTTTTCCAGGTGTTTTAAGACGCAGCATGTGTACGGCCCCTAAGGGCAGGTCACGCCTCTGCCATCCTGGAAAAAACAAATTTGCATATGGGTAGTCAAGTCAAGTAAGTTAGCAAGGTAACATTATGTTAGCTAATGTTACTGCAGCTATTCCATTAGAACTAAATGACATAATGTGAATAAATGTGATTAAACGTAACTTGAATACAACTTTAAATTCATTCCTCACCTGTGAACATAATTTCTGCCTCAGTTAAGTCAACTCCCATGATCCCACGCTACTTCACAATGTAATTAAAGTCCGTCTTTTGTTATTGTTGTGATTGAGAGACCCCTAGCGGCAGAAATTACATACTATGCAGTAAAGACATTACCTTTACCCTCAGAAAATTGTAACAGGCCCTTTTCAATATTTTAGAATTTTACAGACCGAGTTGATAATAAAAACAATTGTAAGGTGCAGTCTTAATTGGTAAAGAACATAAATGATGGTTAGATACTCAGACTTACATATCTGTCAATCAGGTATTCCGGAGTTTATCTGATCAACCAGAAGATGCACAGAATTTAACAAGTAAACTTTAGTCAAAAAGTACTTTAAAAAAATCTGTGCATCCCTTTTAAGGCTTAAGTATACTTGCTGCACGAAACGCGTGCGTGTGCAGTTTTCGTGCACGTTTGGCTGCCACGCGTATTTTGCGGTCGTTTGGTGCGTAGACCGCACGCTTTGCTGCGAGGTAGCGTGACACGTACGTGAGATGTAATATTGGCATGAACACTAGAGGCGCTCGTGCGAAGTATAACTAGAGACTGTGAACGTGAGGTCGGATGTGGACTGGTGAAAAGGATATAATGGAATAAAAGATGTAGGAGCAAGGTAGACCCAGAAGATGGCGGTAATGCAACGTAACGGATGGCAACCGCCGTAAAACTCCAAAGAAGGAAGAATTCCCTGTGCTTTTCCTCATCGATTGCTCGCATGGGGAAAACAAGGGAAACAAACTCCCCATGTGATTGGTTAAGGGGCCGCACATACCATCTCCGATGGCGGTGGAGACCTCTCTGCCGAGATCTTAACAGCAATAAAATTCTGATCTCCTCTTCATCGAGAGTGTCCATGTTTGTGTTTATCTGGAAATACACTGTCACCGCCTTATTCGCTTTTCGTGACCTCTGTGTCTGAGTGCTGTGGTCTGCCCCTAGCGGAGACCACCCGTATCGGGCGTTTTGGCTGCATCGACGAACGTCCGTGCTGCAGCAAGTATACACACAGGTGCAGCACACCGTGTATACGTACGTTTGGCCACGCAGCAAGTATACTTCTCGCTTCAGTATTTTTAGACGTGCTAGCAGCATGAGAGATGTAAAAATACAGCCTGATGGCCTGTCCCCTATTGAAATATCTCAGCAATTAATGGATGGATTGCAGGGACATGTTAAACAGAAATGAATGGCAACCAGACAATGAATTGTTATGACTTATGATGCCCTGACTTTCCCTTCTGCACCACCAGCAGGTCAAAGTGTCAGTTATTATTTTAAATATCTCAACATCTACTCGACGTAGATCGGACTAGCAATAAACTCTAGCGCCATCATCAGGTCAAAATGTTAGTTTGTGTAGTTCTTTATTTTATGACCAAATACCTGCAAAATCAATGCATCCCATCAGCCCTATCACCCATATTAGCTTAACATGCTATACTAAGATGAAGCACTCGTCTCACAGAGCTGCTAGCATGGCTGCAGATTCTCCATCTTGTTTTCATCTGACAAAGCGTTCACAGCGGTTACAGAGCAATTGACATGTATGTTAAATGTAAACAGTCTGCTTCTTTAAAGTCTTAATGTTATTTCTGTACAGAGACTGACACTCAATATACCATAGGAAGTTTAATTTTCATTTTTGTGGGCAGATAAATTAAACTGCCAAACTGTCTGCCAGCTGCTGCGTGCTTCGTTTTTTTTGGAAACAGATGTCCATTTCAAACCCTGAAATAGACTGGGCCCTTCAGGCAGCTGTCATATATACAGTGGAAACGTGTTCTCGTGTTTATAGTAAGATTAGATGAGAAAAGAGTTTTTACACTTTACGCTTTTAATAGCTTTCTCTGGGCCGCGAGTGCGACATGTCACGGCCTGTATCACAAAACCATTCACTCACTGAAGGGGTGAAACCAGCCGTATTAAAGAGCGTGTGTTGGGCCGTGTCTGGAACAGTCGAGCTGCTTTGTGAATTAGAAGCTGTGAAAGGCACACTGCCACGCAAGAGTCTCTCTAAACCACTTATTGTGTAATTGAAAGTCAGCAGCTGTGTTATTTTTTTCATTTTAGTGTGAATGATTGTGAATATGCCAGCAGCACAAGCTGATTAAATCAAATTTAGTCCTGTTTGTTTGCAGGATAAGCCCCTTCAGATGCATTATCACATTCAGAGAGGGTCCTGATAAGACATCACATCTCACAGAGTAGTTTATTTGAGCAAGACCGAAAAAATATACATATACCGTGTGTGTGTATGTGCTGTGAGTGGTAATTGTGTTAATGAGTGTACATGACTGTAAACCTAATATACACTGCAGTGCACCGTGTTTATGCATGCTGTTGTTTTCCTCTGCCTATTCAGATGTGTGTGTATGTTTTGGGTCTTGTGTGCGTGTGTGTGTGTGTGTGTTTGTGTGGGGAAAGGGAGGGGGAGTTGGGATTATCTGAGCGTGTCAGTGCACAACTGTGTCTTGCTTTGTTGCAGTAATGGATTCACATAAAATGAAAGGGAGGATGGAAGCTGAAAATCTGGCTGCATGCTGTCTGGAAAAATTAACGTGGGTTGCCATAGCAGCAGGCCATGAGGGACAGGTGTGCACATGAGATGCTGGGGAGTTAATACACTATGGATCAGGAGAAGGAGAGGCTGTAAGGCTGCCTGATGGGATTCAAATTAGGATAAAAGCGTGGATTCAACTTGGCTGTGAGTGGGTCATTACGCACTTTGATTTCCAACATAAAATCAGGGGAGACTTTTGGTACTGACGCGCCACTGTCTGTTGTTAATCCAGAATTTCAGCAACTACTTTCATGATTAATGGTTGGTGTCCTGTTGTGGTTAAACTGTATAATTTAGCTGCAGGAAACCAGAGATTTTTCTGGTGGTTGAGTTCACATCCTGTCCATAATAACCTTGGCTTTAATGAGGAGATATTATTAGACTCTGTGACTAATTTGTCAGTATTTTCAGCATTGTTAGGGTATCTTAGGGAATTATGCACAATATTTATATTTCAAATTAAGTTAATTACTTACTACTGTCAAGAAGAGCATTGAGTTACAGTACTTCACTACTGTGCTACATTACTTTTGCTTTCTGTCTTAAATGGGTTGTGCTAGGCTCAATGTTTTGGGTTAATTGTAGTCTCGTGTAGACAGACCTGTCTCCACAGAACTGTGTGAGAAAGGCCTGAAACATAAACCATATAAAATGAGGGATGTAGCCACTGTGATGTTGGTTTGTGGACTGCCGTTTTGAAGCTTCGAGTTTGGCATAATGGCTGTCATTATCTTTGTTTTTTGGAGCCAGAAGTGATCATATTTGGACAAGAATCTGGCCCTGTGGAGGAGCAAGGAGTGGATCTAACTGAGGATCCGAGGAGACTATGGGCAGATGGCCTGTCACTTACTGTAAAGCTTTATTAAGACTTTAAGTCTCAATAAAATTAAAACAGATGAGTTATAAAAAAAAAAAAAATCGCCCCCTGTACAGTTGTCATGAATGTTGAAATTGGCAATAGAGACCAAAATTGTTTTTGTGCCAGGCTGTAAAGTAAAGTTGAGCATTTTAACGAGGGTGTCTTTGGGGATTGACTCACTTCTGGGGTCAGTCTCAAGTGGTCATTCAAGGAACTGCAGTTGTTGTGCCTTTGCATTGACTTTTTTAGCCCTGGAGGTTGCTACCGGGTTTGGGACATAATTGTATAAAGAGAACTGGATACAGCGTTGGAGGCAGGGCCCCTTTCATTCCTTTGAAAGTGGTGCATGAAGCCAAAATGGTTCAACTGCCATGTATAAAATTACCTGGATCAATGGCGCTGCTTCTGCCCTCTGTGGCCTATTGAGCAGGCGCTCTAGAGACTTCTGCAGGCCAAGAAGACTTCTTCTGGTTTTGTACTCAGCTAACTTGAATGGGGATAAAGTGATTCAGTCGTGTGGCTCTTCTAGACTTTGCAAGTGTTATCAGAGGGAATGGATTAAAATACGGGCAGTGAAATAAATTATTTTGCCAGGGTTGTGACACTCAAAAAATATGTATCCACTGATTTACAAACATCTGTTTTACCATGTAAGTCAATGGGAAGAATTATTTTTGGATCACAGGGCGTCACGTGACAGTGTAATTACACCATGCGGCTACTACGCAAATTGGCTTCAAAGCGCAGTACACTTCCTGGGAGCCTGATCTGGAAGCAGACATAATCATTTTGCGAGAGGGAAAAAAATGCTCTGGATTGTTTGTATTTTTCTAAGCCAATCACATTCGTCCTGGGCGGTGTGCACACATGGTGGCTAACTGTTAGCATCACACCGCTACTGTTTCCTAAGGGTTATTATGTAATGGTTCTTAAAGGGATCAACAACAGAGTGAAGTCGTTTCGGTATGGGCGTTAGATTGTTGAGACCATTAAAAGGCTCAGTGTTGGGTGTTAGCACTGCAGCTAAAACAAACAGAAAGTTTGCTGATCCGGCTGGGAGTCGGGATGGTCCAGGGAACAGACACCCAGCATAAAAAAGATGGTATTCAGGTATCGTTAGACTGGAGATGTTTCGAAAGATGAGGCAAATCAACACCGACTGGCTGTTTCAGAAATCAAATCAACATCGGGTGTTAGAGTCCAGTGAAATGGAGTCTGGGCTTTTCCGAGGTGTGTTTACAAGTTGTTTTGTTTGCTGTAGATCTCTAGAACAATCCACAGAAAGAACAAAGCAGGCGTGTCTTGTTGAACAATCAAAAGTTTCATCAAAACTTGCCCTTTTCAGTGTGTAGGTTGCTAACTTTGAGGTTGATGTTGTTCCCTTTTGCGAAGGGGATTTTGGAAACAGCAACACACAGACAGCCTTAAATAGCCAGCCAATGTCTACATCCAGTGAGTCAGACTAGATTTATTGTGGAGTAAACCTGCATTTCTAGCATAAATAGTCTGGATAATGACAAAGTTCTCTTGAATCTCACTTTCTAAATCACATTAAACACATTACCACTCATTATTTTGCTGATCTGATGTTTCTGACATGACTTGAAGGCAAGATAAAACTTGGGAAACAAGTCTGACAGATGACATGCCAATAAAGGATAAAGAGACTCAATAAAAAAGCAAATCGCTGCAACCGTATCACTAACCGTAATGTTATTCTTGAAATTCTACCTTAAATCAAACACATCTTTCCCTTCATCAGTGCTGAACTTGACTCCACAAAAATTGGAGAGGTGTGATTAATCGTGTCTGCTATTTTTGGTCATCAGTTTTTCCTCTTGCTTTTCAAACAATGGCAGATGATTTCAGAGCAGTGCCTCTGTTACCGTGAACATAACAGACATTCCCCTGAATAGGACTTGGACTGGAAACAAATGTTGCGTCTGGCTCGTTGCAGTAAGCGTTTGTCATCGCCTCCTCTTGGCACTCAAAAGCAAGCACCTTACTATGAAAACCACAGCAGGGAACCCCCAAAAGCACCATGCTCACAGATGAAAAGACCAGATCTGCACACTCAAGTCTGTTTTGGCATATTTATGTAGCTGCTAGCAACAGTGTCAGTTGCCAGTTTCACTTGCATATTATTACAAAAAAAACCTGGAAAGGCAAGAAAAAATGGAAACCCTTCAACTTAATGCAAAACTAAAAGACCCAGTGTAATGAAAAATACATTTTCCCAGTTTAAATCATGTGTCTCTGTGTTAATTGATCATTTATCTTTTATTATATACCAAACATATGTCAAAAGAATCAGTATCAGTTATTTTTACATCAAAATAAATGTCTTTTGTCTTTCTGTACAACCAGGTAAATGTTTGATGACTCATCCTGCACTCAAGGGTGTTAACAAAAGATCATCCAGTCTAATGAGAATTAAGCTAGCCACACCGGTCATTTAATATCACACTTCACTATTTGTGGGTTGTAGTAGCAATATGAAAAGAGATAGGAAGAGATGTTTGTTTGGATATCATTGAGCTAAACCTTTGTTTTCATTTTCAAAACAATGTGGCGGAGGTCTAATTTATTTATGTCTCCTTCATCTTCCTCCTGATCTAATGGCGAGGGAGGTTTGTATGGAACCAACAATGTGTTCCGCTCTAGCTCCGTATCGCACTGAACTCTAAGCCAGCCCATTTTCTAGCAGTCCAATCCCGCTCACATGCTCTATTTCACTAGGAAATGTGTCACAGCGCAGAAGCTAAAGACCCTCTAAGTTCTGTTTCACTGGTTTCAGTGTGTAGGATTTGGGAGGATATATTAGCATATATAAAAAATAATATGTTGGGTACACACTACATGATATCAGCCCGATTATATCCCAACACAGTGTCATGCTGTGTCAGCCCGGATCGTGAACAACAATGAGTGTCGTACATAGTAGACGACAACAGATGCCATGTCTGGGCCGCCTCATGACGTTCCAGCAGAAAGTCCCTTCATTTTCTAAAAAGGCTTTTATTGTGAAACATTTGCAGGAACTTGTTGTGAAGGATTTAGTGACTTGTATGATTTCGTACGGTACTTCAAATGTAACTACTGCCATCTAGTGGCTCTTTTTATATTACTACAATAACATTTCGGCTGGCGCATGAACAGACACAGTGACTGAAATAATAGTAATAATTATAAAAAATAGGACAAGAATAACTCGATGACATCACACACGTCGTGAACGACGACCGGGGATGATTGGTGTGCACCATCGTGTAGTCTGTCGGCCAAGTCACGGCACGATTTTATGACTCCACAATCCCCTAATCTGACAAAGTGTCTAGTAGTGTGTACCAGGCATAAGCCAGCCCATTTTTTAGCAGTCCAATCAAATGCGAAGGATTTGATTTAAATCCATCTTTTACCTGTAAACCGCTCAAATGCTCTGTTTCACTGGGAAATACGTCACAGCACAGAAGCTAACGACGCTCTAACTTCCGTTTACTGGGACTTTAAAGGTCCAGTTTGTAGGATTTTGGAGGATGTATTGGCATAAATAAGATTTTATATAACAAGTATGTTTTCTTTAGTGTATATTAACCTGAACATATGAATTGTTGTGTTTTTGTTACCATAGAATGAGCCATTTGTTTCTACATAGGGAGCAGGTCCTCGTCTGTGTGATCTCGGCCATGTTTCCACAGTAGCTCAGAACAGACAAACCCAAAACTGGCTCTAGATAGGGCCATTCTCGTGTTCATTTTGGCCACCGTAGTTAGCTCTTTTTTGTTTATCAGAAAATTAAGCCTCACCGTAGAGTGTACAACTGCTAAAATACTGAGGTGTGTGATGTGGTTTTCTCCTTGAAAGGTAGATTGTTTCAAAGCAGATCAGGAATAGGATTAATTTAGCCAGTGTTCTCTTGGTGCCCACTTGATGAAGGATCTGCAAACCAGATTTTGAGTTGTATTAAAGTGAGGAAAGATGGCGTAAGGCCCGCTGTTGCTCTGTTGTTTTAGGTTGGAATGTGTTTCATGAATGTAAGCCAAAGCGGCAGCCAGTGAGAATGTGGAAACTCAGGGATTTTCCAGGGCCTGGTGCGACAAACCCATCAGGAACGTATACTGTCCTCAACCGCTGGACATTGTGCAACAATGCAGAGATAAAGTAAAAGGTCTACGCACTATAACTAAAGGGGCGTGGAGACCCCTGCCACATACTGAATATTGTATGATTGCATGTGTGTATAAACAGTATGTGTGTGGGTGGAGGGGGCGGCTGAGTCATTCCAGTCCTTAATCCTGAGACCTTGAGGCGGAATAGCGTTTAAATGAATTCCCCCAACTTCCTCTTCTCCCAAGTCTTCTCTCCCTGTTCCTCATTAGAGTCTTGAGAAAGTGTCAGGATTCACAGGGAGGGCCGGTCATATCCGGTGTGCACTGATTCAGAAATCCCCCTCCTTCACTCAGACTGGAGCTGGAAATCTCTTGCTACCTTATGACTCTGTGAGATTTGATTAAAGGTGCTTCAGTTAGATTATAGAAACTATTACTGATGCTATTTTACTCACATGTGACAGTTACATATATGTATATATAATTTTTTTATTTGATGGTCATATTTACACCAGCATAATCATTAAAATCCACCAAGAAAGAGGTCATAATGTTGTATCTTGAGTCTAATGTGAGTAACTCAGAGCACAAAAACATGTTTTCAGTCACAGAATAAGAGTGCAGATCCTGTGCACGTCTGAGTTCTTTCACATGCCCTGTTGTCCCTGAGTAGTGCCACAGTCACATGGTTTTTATTGTCCCATTAATTTGTCCCCAAACGTCCAGGAGGTAGGTCGTGAGAAGGAGAGAAACACAAAAAGTCAGTGTGTTACAGAACAGTAAGGAACTCCTTAAAGGTTCTGTATCTGTCATTCAGAACAGTAACACAGCAGCAGACCTCTGTTTGCTACGTAAGGATACAATGGAGTAATGGCGTCCTGAGCAGAGAATGAAGTCACACTACCTCAGTGTGTGTTGTAATCTGAGCCTCTGTTTGTTGTCACAGGCTGTAGGCTGGTCTGGTTGTGTGTGCATGTGTGTATCCCACTGGCTAGTTCATCGCCGCTGTGTTGCATTGCGCTCATAACAGAGTTTCCATCCCTGGTTAACACTGTTACCTCTGTCAGCACCGCTGCTGCTGTTTAGCACTGTTTATGAAGTTAGTAACATTAGCTGTTAGCTGCCAGCTCAGCTAGCAGCTAATCGACAAGTAATAATTGCCCTTATCCCTGAAGTATTTGGGTAACGTCTGAATTTACTGAAGCCCAGCTAGGAGTCATCAGTTTACTGTTGATCTCTTGGTCAGTTGATCAGTCCACCACTTTGTTCCAGACCATAGACTATAAAAATAGTGGACATGGCTATGGTGACGTCAACCATTGGTTTGCGGACTCTGTTTTGAAGCTTTCAGTTTAGCATTGCGTCCATTGCCATCTTGGTTTTTGGAGCCAGAAGCGACCATATTTGGGCGAGAGGCTGGAGCAAGAAAGAGCAAGTGGCAGATTGACTCGCTCTTGGAGCAAGCCTCAAGTGGCCATTAGGGGAACTGCCTTTGTTGGGCACTTCACTGTTGGCTTTATTTTTTAGCCCCAGAGGTTGCTGCTTGATCCAGACAGAAATATCTCAACAACTATTGGATTAATTTAACAAACATTCATAGTGCCCAGAGGAAGAATCTTAGTGATGTTGATTATCCCCTACTTTGATGATATCGATAGATTTAATAGTCCAAAACCAACGCTATTAAGTTTAGGCTTGAACCTGAGCATGTAAAGCATTTTTTATTTTTTTTTTCACTGTAATTTTATAAAGGAAAAAAAGTCTAAAAATGTGAATTTTTTTTCACTGTAATTTTATAAAGGAAAAAAAGTCTAAAAATGTGAATTGTCCTGTTTTTTTTTTTACTTCTCTATGACAGTTAAGTGAATATATTTGGGTTGAGGACAAAACAAGACATTTAATTATGTCATCTATAGCTTTGGGAAACATTGATCAACATTTTTGACCTTTCCCTGACTTTTTAAGACCAAACAACTAATCCATTAATTGACATTAAAAGCTGCAGCCCTAGAACCATCTAGTGCTGCTGGATGTCTCCAGTCATCCCAGGCTCATATCCCTCCTGCTCTTAACATTGTAAAATATCCCTGTACACCACAGATAACCAAATTTTCTGTTGGTGGGTTCCACTGAGTCTCACCATGTGAAAAAGAAAACACTTTTCAGCAGATCCTGTAGCATTAAAGAGACTAATGACATGCAAACTCTGCTGGATAGAAACATCTATATATTCCGCAGCAGGGCACAGACTGCGGTTAGTGCCTCACAGGGAAACTTTGAAACCAGATGGAGCCTATCCCACACAAAACATCATGAAAAGAACAGGGGGAGGGGGAGGGCGGGGGCGAGGGGGATTTGAGTCAAACGCTGATGGACTTGGCAGTTTTCCATGCTTGGATTTATTAGGGGGTTTATTACCATCGCCAAACACACCTCCATGTTCACACGGCTCATATAGCAGGAGCTACTGTGTAGTGCTGTGCTGCAGGAGTCATTTCATGTTTGGGTTTCAGTTATAACAATGAGTCATTTAGTTTTTAGTATTTCCTGGTGGAGTTATTAAAGATCAAGGAGGCAGCAGAGAGGCTCGGACCTGCTGACTCAACATTAACCCCGTAAAGAGTGTCATGGACAGCTGGCTCTGCATGTTCGTTTCTAGGCATTTCTAATATTAGACTGGCCTCAGGCTACTTCCGCTGAACCTCTCTCTTACTCAGACATGCTCCCACAATACAAGATTGATGTGCTGTGTCTCGGGCAAGTTATGAGCTCGGGATGTCTTTTTACCCACAGCAGCGCAGACAGGTGGTGACAGGCCATTTTGAAACGATTTGTGAGTAATGGTCAGACAAAAACCGCAGCAGAGGGCCTCTCAGTGCACCTTTCAGCGAGCTCTTAATATTACATCCTGTCAACATGGGGCACACAGGTGAAGGCAAAGCTACAAAACAAGCTCTTTTGTGCAGACGTCTACATTTTTCAGTGCTCCTGATATACACTGAGTGTGAGCACGCAAGAAATAAATATTGCTCACAGTTTGTAACAAGTCTGACTCATGGCTTTTGACTTTTCTGAATTACCTTATAGAAGAGAATAATGTGTGATAAGACTTTAGCATGCAGTGTGTATTATGTAATCTTTGTTGAACACTGGGCCTGAAATGATTACTCCCCTAATAGGGAGAAAAAAGCTAGAAGTGACGTCCAAGTGCTTATTGTGTCCGATCCACAATCCAAAAGCCAAAATTATTTAACTCATAGTCACATAAAACAGGCAAAAGCAATAAATATTCACATTTGAGAAGCTGGAACTACAGAATGTTTTACACTTCGGCTTCATTAAATGGCTTAAAGGATTCTGATTACCACTATGTCTGCAGAAATTCTCCAGTAATTATTTGTTGATTGTTGAAGTTAGCCCAAAAATTGAGATCAGATAATAGATATTTTTTAATTGCTTTATGGCCAGTATGGATAGGAAACATAATTAAAGGACTCTTTCGGGGCACAATACTGTTATGATTATGAGTACTCAAGGCGAACAATAACTGATACTTGAAGTGATAAACATTTGCAGTAAAAATGAAAATCAAAATTTGTCAAAAGTTTTAAACAACAAAAACTCTCAAAAACCCCAACACAAAACTTTAAGTGTCCTTAAGCTTTCTATGTTTAACTAAATGGTGCAAAAGAGAACATTGCTCTTCCACCTTATTTGCATGTGTTGCAGCCTGTCTTCCCTGGTGTTGATATGTCACTCTGCATTTTCACCTCCAAAAAGATTTTTTGTGGTGGGGTTTCTGTGCCACTGTGTTGAGTTTCTGTGAAGTGCAGTTATGTTTGATTGATCCACCTGAATCACACATAAAACATGGCTTAATAGTGACAAGATTAAATAAAAGTGCATTTAGGCTCCATTATAACTCACAGACAAAACAGTTGTCTTCTGCTAGATTCGTTTTCTCCAGAAATACAACATGCTAACGTTATTAGCATAAGCCTATGACATTTTACATTGCATAAATTAGCCTAGTGGCTAGCAGACAGTGACTAGTGTGACAGGTCCTTGCAGTTCTCGTCCTTATACCCAAGTTTCATCCAGTAACTACTAGTAGACTGACGGGAGAATGTTATCACCAGAAACAATTGGTGTCTTCTGCAACTTCATCATATTGTGATGTTCAATTTCAGTAATATCTGCTGCCTTACATTCTACAACCAGCTTTGCTCGCTAATCGGAGTAGCTCCAGTCTGTGTTTTTTCTCTGTCAGTGGCACGGCAGCCCTCAGTGTTGATAGGTAATTACTTGTAACATGTAAGCAATCAGATACTGCTGTGGACGGGACATTGAGCAAGACAGCAGAGGACGTCGTGTGTGTAACTGCAGACACGTTCCATTTGTGGCCAACACAACTAGAACAAGACAAACCCACTATCACAATGGTTATCTGAACCCTGCTACAATGCTACACTGTCGTAAATGAATATGAGGCCAAACATAGCAATAATCCACTGTATATTACATTATACATGAAGACAAGATTCAGCTTATAAGTAACAAGATGTAACCCTTACCCTAACCTTAACCACCTCTCTTTTAAGCTAATACTTCATGGCTAGCTAATAGCTAACTTAGCATTTTCATTGTGGCTTCCACCTCCTTGGCAATAGGCAAAGGGGGCTGATTGTGCACTGGTTAGCGAGTCATGTAGCTAATGGGTTGGTCACATAGCTGCTCCAGCTGCAGCTATACCTACTTGCAGCTTGAGTGGTGCAACATATCCTCATTCACCACTTTGTATATCCTACAAAGTACCGCCCCACTAATGATGTTACTTATATAACATGCCTGCAGACAGAGGCAGGTGGCAGCACCAGAGCCAAAGAAATGCATTTTTAATTAATGTATGGTATCGGCCGTCAGATGAAAAGAATCATAAATCTAATAATCAGAAAAATGCCAAATATTGTAGCCCATAATTGGCCAGACTGATAATCAGTGGATCCCTACAGTACATATGGCATGTGAGACACAACAGAAGTGTCTGTCTGTGTTTTGTAAATTCCCTGAATCTAATAATAAATATTGGTTTTATTCTCGTTCCAGCGTACACGCAGATCCAGCCCCACTCCCTGGTTCAGCAGCACAAGCAGCAGCAGCAGCAGCAGCAGCAGCAGTTTGTGGTCCATCAGAGTCAAGCTTCCCAGAGGACAGCAGGCCAGCTGCTGCAGACAGCCTCCATTCAGCCATCACAGCACCCTGTCCCCGTCCTGCCCAAACCTGCTCCACACCAGCCCTCCACGCCCAGCCAGCAGGCCACCATCTTCCACTCCACCATCAGCCCCCACGCCCTCCACTCCTCCCTCAACCATGCCAAAGCTCAGCCCGTCCAGCTCACTGCCATCAACCTACAGATACAGCCAACGGTGAGGACACTTACACGCACACGCCAAGGTCTCAAACAAAAGAGGTTTTGAGCAACTTAAAAAATATATTTTGTTGTTGTTGTTTTTATTAAATCAGTAGTTGCCAGTGTCAATGATCAGGTTAGATTCATAGATACATGTTGGTGTAAAGGCAGGTCAGGGACTTGCCTCTTTTCTTATATAAATTTAGTTTAGTTTAGACACACTGGACCATGTTTTGGCAGGTACTGTTACGAACAGGGCAGGTTCCCCAGAATCCCCATGTCCCAGTGTTTCTGATGTATACTATTGATGCTAAAATTATGTAATGGTGCAGCACTGTTGTTCCAGTCTTTACAGAAAACACTGGCAATTGGGAAATAATTTGTTCTTAGCCAAGGCAGCAGCGCAGTGCCAGGGATGGCAATGTTTGGCTGTCGGTTGGTCCCCCCATTCAGTCCACAGTGAAATATCTCTACAACTGTGAAATTTGCTACACACTTTCAAGCCAAGCAGCCACCTCCAGGGCAGAAAAATTAAGCCAAATCTGCAGTTCTTCGAATGGCCGCTCTCTGACATCGACTCAACATGCTGAATTGGCTGAAAAAGAGCTGACAAGGGCCAGCTAGTTGCAACATTGCGGGACACGCCACAAAAATTAGGGCAACAGATGCTCACCAACAGCCTGACCATCGACTTGGTGTGTCATTTGTGAGCATGATAGCATGCTAATGTTAGCATTCAGCTCAGAGCATAGCTTCACAGTGCCGCTGGTGAGGCCATAGACTCATTGTCTTTTTGGAAATGATTTACTTTATTTGGATATGTGAGGAAAATTTAATAGAAACACTGACAAAAAGTCAATTTTCTGAACTTGTAACATGTCTCGTATATCTAGAGGACGGTATAGGAGGGTATCTCTTTTTCACAGTAGCATATCATCCATCGTGTGTTTCCAGAACTGCTTATTTTTTATGATTCATTTTTTTGTCCTCCCATTTGTTTATAATGGGGCACGACTTTCTGTCCTACTTGACATCCTGACCTTTTGTGTCGCCAACATTCTTGATGTTTTTTTAAAGTGGTAACCAGCAAAAGAAAAACTACTGATCCAACAACACCCACCGAATCAATGTCTACTCCAAGACTTACATGTTGAAAAAACAGGAATCTTCTGAGTTTGGGATTCCTGGTGTAATATTTTCCCACTGCTGTGATATTTTCCAAGCCTAATGGTTTTCACTTTTTGAGTCACTGACATTAAAGGTACCAACAGTCCCTGATCTGTCTCTTCGCCACTGTCTCAGACGTTACTTTCTCATGTTTCCCCTCTTCCTGATACACATCGTAGGCCTCTCGTCTGGTTCAGGACAGCAAAGATAAGCCAACCTCACTGGTGGTCAGAGAGACATGTCCAGCCCCCGCCACCCAGCAACAGCAGCCACAACAACAGCAGCAACAGCAGCAACCTGCGCCTTCGCCATCACAACCCGGCAAGCCCGTAGAGCAGCCCAAGGTTGACCCAGCCACGCCATCTGTTCAGCCACAAGGTAATGACTCAGCATGACTTCCTAAGCAGCTAAATTACACTTTGTAGAGTACTCCAACATTTTGGTAAATAAACTTTGTAACCA
Source organism: Epinephelus moara (assembly GCF_006386435.1). Lineage (NCBI taxonomy): Eukaryota > Metazoa > Chordata > Actinopteri > Perciformes > Serranidae > Epinephelus > Epinephelus moara. The sequence goes on along the minus strand of NC_065529.1, from coordinate 39,309,011 downwards.
ATTAGCCGCTGGGACAAGAAGTAGCAGTTAAACTAAAAGTTTTCTCCTTGTCAGAGAAATTGAACCATTATTTCTGCTCTGCCCTGCTGGTATTGGCCAACTCTTGGAGACCTTCAGTGGAGAGAAGGAAAATCGATGCTGATTTTTACTTGTAATTCAGAACATGTTGTGTCTGCAGCACATTTAGTCTCACTACTCTCTGTCTCTTATTGCTTAGTTTGTTGTTGATTTCCCTGAGCTGCGGCCAAAAAGCTCACCTGATAACCACAATTCCCTCAGCTCTGCCATGTTGTGCACAAACATTTAAACCCACAACAAAAACATCACAACAGCAGTAATATAACCAGACTCATAATGAACACTTTGTTTTGTTGTGTGTAACTTACATTGGAAATAATTTGACACACACTGTTTCCTGTGTGAAGGCCCGGACACACCAAACTGACATCAAAGAACTAGCAGCAATGAAAGCTGACTGTTGTGTTGCCTCACGTCGCCACGTCTCGCCCAAAAAGTGAAACATGAACACATTGTAAAGACTCAACTGATGGCCAGCCAGCATGTACGTTCTGCGCCTGCATGAGAGGAAATAACTTTCCATACCAGCAGATGGTGGTATTCCTTTTTCAAAAAGTGAAACCAGAAGGCCATTTTTACGATAGTTAGCCAGTCAGCACATTGACAACACGAGCCGGTATTGATAGACCAAAGCATATTTACCGTGTGCCACTTAACAATAACTCAAACCATCACGAACTGTTTCTGCGTCAGAGTTCAATGGCTAAAGAAATACAGTCTAACCTTATGCAACAAGTTTGTTTTGGTTTCACTCCCTCTTGAATTTAGCTCATTGTTTACTTTCCTCACTTCTGTTTCTCTTCTCATGCACTGAGCTGAACTACCAATCAGAGTGATTTCATTCACCGACAAGCTCTGCCATTGCCATGGCAGATTAAACATGCTGAATCGACCAAAAAAAAAAGTACACGGGGGAAAACAAGGGGCAAAGTCACGAGACACACTGACTACGGCAACAGACGCTCACCAACAGCCCAACAACGACTAACAGCTGATCGTTAGCTTGGTGTGTTCGGGCCTTAGCACCCACAGTGCAGGGGCGACGTCATGGTCATATTTTGTTCACTCCCATTCACATACATGAGGCAGAAAAAAGATATAATGCAGCTTATTACAACACCATCGTTTAGGGCTGGGCAATATGAAGATATATATCGTTATCGAGATATGAGACTATATATCATCTTAGATTTTGGATATCTTTGTATTGTGTATCAGAAATGTTTTTTTCCCGCATTTTACAGGCTGCATTACAGTAAAGTGATGTAAATTTATCAACTTACCAGACTTTTCTATTTGCTTTAAAACTTGCCTTAACCTACGTAGTCATTATATCCTCATTATTGATGATTATTAATAAAAATCTTAACGTTTTAATATTTTCTGGGGGACAAAAGTAGTCATCCCTACAACTAGAAGGCACTAGCAAGAAATATTGTGATGTTTGATTTTGTCTCCCAGTCCTGGCATTAATGAAATGCTTTTGATGAGATTTAAAGATACCAAGATATATATTGTGTATCGAGATATTGCTGAAAAATATCGTGATATAACTTTCTTTGTGACACAGTGTCAACAAAACCTAAAGAAGCTCAAAGATTATCACACAGCTGTTCTGTTGGATTGCATAAGATAGTACAGGTGTCCAGACTGATGAACTGGTGAGTCCAAGTATAGCACTACAGTTGATTCACTATTTCTTCAGGGAACGATGACAGCTTTTGTCCATTACACAGCTTGTGTAATAGACTATTATGACGATTGCTTGGAAGATCTGAAGTTTCTAAACTTTGGAAAACTGTTACGAAATGTGGGATGGCCCTAAGATTATATTTTCACAATATAATCCAGTTAAAAAGCTTTTATGTATCAAGAAAATCCCACAAATGTTGCACAGTCAGTAAAACGTGTTTTCATATCGCTGCATTTTTTCGCCTGATGTGCACATTTTTTTCAGCCAGGTGATTTAGATAAAAGGGATGAAGCCGGTCCTGATAAATGATTTGACTCACGGTCAGCAGTGTGTGATCATGCAGCAGCTTCACTCTTCTTGCTGAGCATTAAATGATCTTGATGTACTTTCTAAATGTTGACACAGATCAGTTTCTATAGTGACATTTCTCCTAAACGGTTGGAAATGGGGCTAATGCTGTGTTTCTTGTAAACTGAAACATTCTGTAGACCACAAATTGCTGTTTATGGGCAGTGAGTTGGGTGTGATGCTCACCACCAGAGCAGGAAACTATTTTTGTAATCCACTGGCTGCAGGGCTGATGACGCTGTTTCATCTTTCTTTTTTTTAATCTTAGGAAAATTGAACAAAAGCTGTTTTTCAGTTAAAGTGGCTTATTGAGTGTTCAAGGTTTCCAGCGACAAAGATCATCTGCAGCCGTGCTCTCTGCGAACAGATATTCAGACACACTGTCACTTCTCTCTCAAGTGTCTCAGTGGAAGTATGTAAATAGAGTGTAGGGTGTTACATTAAGAGCACACTTATGACACATCACAGAATATATAGCCTGCAGCTCACCACTGCACTGAGGACTCTGATGTCATGTCCTTTGTGTTAGCTTCTGGGTGTTTGGGGTTATTTTAGGTCACGTTCAGACAAATATTAGCACTGTGAGAAAAAACACAGCACCCCTTATTAATTCTAATGGCATGGCTCTTTCTACTGTTAACCTTTACAATCATCAAGATAAGATGATTTTCACCATGATTACTTTACAGTGGGATGATGTCACAGACATTAAGAGTGCTTCTCTACGTTCTGTGAAAGTCTTGCAAATAAATAAAAAATCCCTTGGTTTAAAGTTAATAATACAAAGAGAGATAATTGACTTTGAGTGTAGTTTGAGAGGTCTCTTATAATGGTGGTTTATGGGGAAATGCTTTTGGGGTTCCAGTACCAGATGCAGTATCACTTGTCTCTCAGGGATCCAGCTCTCTTAATACATCCCAGCCTTCATGGATCTGTAACTCAGACTGGACTTCCTGAATTATATTTCATCGTCTCCCCATTAACTAAAACAACACACGGCCCACAAATGCAGCATGTTGATTCTTTTATTTAATGCAGGGCTCTTTTCTGTCTGAACACCAGATGTGGAAGAAGTCTAAACTCTAAAATATTATTAAAAATATTGTGATATTTGATTTTCTCCCTATCACCCAGCATTAATTAAAATGTAGGCCTACATCACTTAAATGTTTAATCTTCTTTAAATATTTGATCTGCTGGGTCATTTGTCAATTTCCCCCTGGGGATCAGTAAAGTTATAACCTTATCTATAATATACACAGATCCAGATTAATAATGCTAAATATAATCAACAAAGTCTACAAACTTACACTTGTGCGTCAGCTCTATGCAGAGCCTATGCCACCATTGTGAGTATTTATACTTGTACGGTGGTGTGTCTGTGTCACTCTGCAGTTACACCTCAAACACTAGTCTGCTGCGGAGGTTTCTGTGAAGTGCTGTAAAGTTTAGTTGATTCAAAACACACATTAAACACACATTAAACATGGCTTAATAGAGACAGTTTCAAACACAAGTACACAAATCAGCTTCACTATAACTCGCAGCATTCACACGCAAAACACTTCATCTGGACACATTTTCCCCACAAATACAACATGCTAACACTATCTGTCTTCACAATTTATTGTTTCTTATTTGTGAAATAAAAGCAAATAAAAGCACTGTTTCCACTGAGGAAAATGGTTTCAGCTTACAAAAAAAGCACTGTTTCCACTGAGGAAAATGGTTTCAGCTTACAAAAATAGACAGGAGGTCTGCGTCGCCGCGACGTGGAGTTACATTTCTTGAGAGGTGCACGTCAGGCTACAGCGTAAGGTACAATAATAATAATATAGTAATAATTTAATGTATTATTTTATAATCATTTTTTTTTTATGATCATTTAATAAAAACCCACACAAAGTCACCCCCCAGCCACCCCCCTCCTCTGATAAGTAGAGAACAGTCCCTAAATTTCCTCTCTGTGGCCCTGCAGCAAACACACGCTACTGTCTCAGGTTTGTGGCTTTAATTAGTTGTAGTATAATTGGATATAGTCGTTGGGACTACAATAAAGTATTTTCAGTGTGAGGCTGAATCTAGAGACTCTCTCCTCTCAGGCTGAACCGTGTAGTCGTGCAGCAGCAGCTGCAGCAGAGAGCTCAGGGCATCAGATGCTAACGTTAGCTGCTGTGGGAGGAAGCACGGAGGCGGACCCTGTTACACGAGCTTTGCTTTAACGGCTCTGTAGCGGCGCTGCAGCGATCACAGCTCCGGGCAGCAGCGGCGGCAGGTCGGTGTGTTTGTGTCGGATCATTACAACAACAAGCACCAGCTAACCCGCACATGTTTTCTCCGTGAACACAGCGGAAGTTGGTAAGAAACCGAATTAAACACCGGAGACTTTAAACATGATGAAGCTCGGCTGCTTCTTGTTTACTTTCGCTTTGTGAGGGTTTAGTGCAGAGACGAGCTGTTGTTGTTGTTGTTGTGATGGTGGAGAGATGCAGGACGGACTGACTGTGTGTTATTGATCCTCTGTGTGTCAGTGGGTCACTGCTCATGTTTTCTCTGCTAGTTTAAGACTAGAAAAGTCTTTTATATCTGCAACAGGCAGGTGTGTGTGACTGGATGCTGTTTTATATGTGATAATTATGAATAATGTAACTTCATAGATGCTTTAAAGGCAGACAGTGACTTGGCTCGGCAAAAATAACAAAATAATTTTTTTTATTTAAGTTTTACCGTTTCATGCTGTCCCTTTAGATGTTTAAAGACATTCCATGAGACGTTTAATGATGTAAAAATAATAATAATGGGCATACAGAGGTGGATTTACCCTGCTCCTGCACTGCTAGTGTAAGATCATGTACTGTAATTTAATAAAACATTAATTAAATTGTCAATGATTGGTTTCTAGATTAAAAGTTTGACTTATAAAATGTCACAAAATACTCAAAAATGCACATTACATATTCATGAAGCCAAAAGTGGTGTCTTTTAAATGTGTTATTTTGTACACCAAACTGTCTAAAACCCCAAAATATTCAATTTACTATCACATATGATAAGGAAAGGAACCAAGTGCTCACATTTTAGAGGCTGGGTTTAAAAAAATGTGTTTTGTAATATTGATGTAAAGATTGAGTCAGACAATTTAGCAGTCCAAAATCCCCAAATATTCAGTTTATGATCACATATGACAAGGAAAGGAAGCAAATGTTCACATAACAAGCTGGAATTTGAAAATGTTTTATGTTTTTGATTTTAAAGATTGAGTGAGACAATTAATCTGGGGTTGCTTAGTATTTTCTTGATAATTGGTTAATGGTTTTTCCGTAAAAAACTGTCAAAAATGGCCAGTTTAAGTCTCCAGATCCGAGTGTGACACTTTCAGGATGCATGTTTTGTGTGAACAGCAGTCATAAAAAATCCCCAGATATTCAGTGTATGATCTCATATGACAAGTAAGGGAAGCAAGTGTTCACATTTGAGGAGCTGGAATCACAAAATGTTTTATGTTTTTGATTTAAAGATTGAATCAGACAGTTAATTAGGATTTCTGGTTATTTTCTTGCCTGTAAAATGTGACAAACTGGTGGAAAATGCCCGGCGTAATTATCCAGAGCCCAATGTGAAATTTTCAAAATGCTTGTTATGTAACAGTCCAAACCTCAGAAACATTCAGTTTATAATCGCATATGACAAGAAAAAGCATCAAATATTCACATTCAAGGAGCAACGAGAGGCTGTTGTGCAGTTTGCCTGAGAAATGACAGAAATTATTTATCAACTATTTTTATTTTTTTTTTATTTTCAGCTCTGATTTAATTCAGACTCAACACGCTCTCGAACATTAACTGGACGGTGTTTGTCTTTCTGTCTCGGTCAGCAGGCGGAGGCTCAACCAAGAGGCCGAGTGCTGCACCTGGGACCCCACCTCCAGCCATGACCTCAGGAAATGAGAGCGAGGCGCCCACCGTGACGGGCAGCACGCCGCAGAACGGAGAGAACAAACCGCCCCAGGCCATCGTCAAGCCCCAGGTCCTCACACATGTCATCGAAGGCTTTGTCATCCAGGAGGGCGCCGAGCCGTTCCCCGTGTGTGTAAGTGGCCCGATCTTGCCTTCGCTAGCGGCGCGACATGATAAACAAGCCAGAGCCAGCACGCGCTCTCTGGTGTACTCGCCTGCAGGGAGCTGTCAGCAGGCAAACACAAAACCCTCTGTTACTACTACTACTGACAGCTCGCAGCTCCGGTGTGATTCAGTCATTAATTTTAGTGAGAGTGTAGCTGAAGGAGCGCAGATGGATGAAGGTGTGTGTGTGTAATGAGCTGCAGCCTCTCAATTAATTCAAAGGCATAAAAATTCCTCCTTTAATCTGTCATGTCCCTCATTCTTTGTTAGTATACATTGTTTACTTGCTATATCTGTATACATGTTGACATGTGTATCATCACATCTTTATTATAATCACTAAAAATGCTAATTGGTACAGAACAGCCTTTTGTTAATTATGTTAAGGTGCAACATATTGACGTGTGCCTGTTATTGTAGGCTTTGGGCTCACTGCCTCCTACTGGACATGTGGTGTAAATGTGCAGTGCATTTACATGCATACAGGCCTGAACACACACACACAAAGAATTTATGATATACAGCATGAAAGAGTGCACAGGCCAGACTATCACAGGGCTGACACATAGAGACAGACAACCATTCACACTCACGTTCACACCTGCAGACAATTTAGAGTCACCAGTTAACCTGCATGTCTTTAGACTGTGGGAGGAAGCTGGAGAAAACCCACGCTGACATGGGGAGAACATGCAAACTCCACACAGAACCCTTTAGACATTCATTTTAGATGATACAAAGCAAAGAGAAGCAGCAGCTCATCACATTTCTTGTCTTTCATATGTGAATTTTTTGGCATATCTGCTTCATTAATGACTCGATTATCACAACTGTTGCAGATTAATTCTGCTTATGAACTAATTTAATATTGACCAGTTGTTTCAGCACATTTAAAAGCCTATTTCTTACTTTGAAAACAGTAGGCCTCATCCACAAACACTGCGTATGCACAAATCTGGGATTCATTTCTTACCTGAGCGGCTATGGCTGAGGTAGAGTGGGTCATCCACCAATCGGAAGATCGGCAGTTCCATCCCGGGCTCCTCCAGCCTACGTGTCAAAGTATCTTTGGGCAAGATACTGAACCCCAAATTGCTCCCAATGGCTGTTCCATCGGTGTGTGAGTGTGTGAGTAGCAGGTGGCACCTTGTATGGTAGCCTTGGCCACCAGTGTATGAATGTGTGTGTGAATGGGTGAATGTGACTTGTAGTGTAAAAAGCGCTTTGAGTGGTCGGATGACTAGAAAGGTGCTATACAAGTGCAGCTCCATTTACCATTTACCTGAAATTGTTGGTACTCTAAAAACAGATTTAGACCTGCCTCAGACCACACGTACACACAAATGATAAAGGCCCAGCAGTCTTAGACAATGTTAACACACGACTTTTTAAAGCTGCATTCATTAAAATGGCTTTAATAGACAACAGTATTTAAAACCATTAGGTTATATTACGAATGCATTGGCCAGTGTATTAGCCTAAATAACTATGAAACTGACGCCTGTTCATCCTCATCAGTCATTCACATAATCAAAATATTTGACTACAAAAAGTGTCCCAGTCTTAGCTTACAGTGGAGATATGAGAATGTCCGTATTGAAGTCTAACAGTTGTTTTTACTTACTCTGCCTTTAATGATCCGCCACTCCCACTAATTTCTAGTGCCATTAAGCTGCACATATATAAAGGCTCTATAAAGAGATTCTTATTTACTTCCAAGCACTTCTGATAAGATATCATATCTAACCTTGCTGGAATATACTGCAGCTGTTTCTTCAGTAGAGAGTGCGTCTTCAGAGACTGACATCAAGTGTTTGAAGAGAGCGACAAACAGCTTATTAGCTGTTTCTGACTGCCAAGACGTTCCCTGTGTAGAAACAACTTCACCGTTTCCTCCATGATACATCTCTAGGCAAACTTATGTCCTTATATAGAGAAATGGGGGCGTGGCATAATCACTTCATTTCATTTTATCTTATCAATACTACAGTAATGTATCAAAGAGATCGACTGATTCAGATAGGACACTATCTTTACACGTAAAGTCGTCTTTCCCCCGTCATGTTGCTGTTGTTATTATTGTTAGAATTATGGTATTGCAGTCGTTCATATGAAGCGATCTGACTTAACTGTCAGTCACAGTAGTCACAGTTATTGTTTCTTATTCCTTGAGCATGTTGTCACTATTTCATTTCGACAGATCTGTAAATATTTTCTTCTTGCCACAGGTGGAGCGTCTGCCCATTCTCATCGACAGCCCAAAGAAGCTGGATCATCAGCTCTCCTCAGACCCCGACAAAACCCCCGTCAGCAACGCAGGAAACACAGACTCTGAGCCAGAGGACATGAACCAGCCAGGTGGGACAGAAAGCATTAAATATTATTGTATTACAAAGTACATCAGGTTGTGTAGCACTGTGCTGGTGCTCATGAAACTCAGGATGTACAGATCCCACTTTTTTCCGAGGCATTTGAACATTTTATTTTTGTTTTTTGTAGGTTTATAAAATTGCAGCATTACAGCACATCAACCTCATAACGACGGACAGACCTTCACACTGTTAACACACACACACACACACACACACACACACACACACACACACACACACACACACACACAGTTACTGCGGTGGGGTTACTGTTGTGAATAGATCCAGACCTGACAAACAGCGCTGAGCTGCTGTGATAAACGATGAGCTGGTGCTGCACTCGCTGTCCTCTGTGTGTCAACACAGAAAAGGCTGCCCTCAGCGTAATTACATGCCTCTGCATCTCTTCACCAAACCACTTAACCTATGCGTGGCTCCGTCTTCTCTCCCCCCAGACCCAAACCAACGTGCTAAATAATGTAGCTCCTGCAGTTGTGATTCTATAACTCAAGATGCTTTTTAAGCGGAGATGCTGGATGTGAGAGATGTTTCAATATGATATATATAAATCTTTGAAACGTTAGCTAAGTCATTATTAAAATGTTCAGCTTCAGAGTGAAGGTTTGTTTCTGCCTTCACATCAGAACACACACACAGGAAGTGGCAAAATAACAGCAGCACATTAACGTGCTGCATTAGGTTAACCGAGCAAAACAGAGAACTGTACTTCATGTGGATCGGAGACATTTAAAAGGTTTAACCTGCTCAGCTTCTGCTGCAACATGACGTCGTCCTACAAGGTGCTGTGTTCAAGGCTCGGTTTTGTTCAAAGGTTTTTGATTTGCACCTTGACTTTGACCCCAGTTCCTGAAAGATACTTTCCTAATACCAATTTTACAAAATCCATTCTAACAAAAAGAAAATCCCACATTATGGTACAAATCTTTAACTTTTCAGCCTCGTAGCATTTTTTCAAACTCAAAGTAGTTTCATAACAGAAAACCTCATTACCACAGTGTGGTTGAACTTAAGTTTTCTGTGTCAACTCTTTAGTTTCATGTCTCAGCACCTCTGCATTTTTTCGCACAAAGCAGTCTTGAAGTTGTTTTGATGTTAAGCCTCGGGCTCTGGGAGGCCGGGCGTTTTACTGCACGTTCACCCGACCAGTGAGGAGATGACTGTGTGCTGCTGCGGAGGAGGAGGAAACTTTCTCAGAGCTGGGTCTGGGAGTCAGATCTGGCTCTTTAATGTTAGGCGGACTTAAACGCTGAGAGGAAGAGGGCTGCAGTTTGTTCTCCTTCTTGCAGTCAAACACAGAGCAGCGTTCTCCTAAATTTATTCAATGCACGTTCAAGTGTTTCATCAAATTCACCGTGTTGCCGGTGTTGGCAACAGTGTCCTCTTTGCATATATATTTATTTTGCCTGCTTTTGGCATTGAACCGCACTTCTGATCTACACCTATGTGTCGCACGCTGTAGTCAAGCAATACGCAACAATGCACGTGAGCGCCGTCTCCGGGCGCAGCGTTGTGTTTTTCCTGCATGCCTCTACAACATGTAACATTAGACATCTGTTCCTCCAACTGGATTTCCTGGATCTTATTTCATGTCTCACTCATCCCTCTAACAACGGGCTAATAAGGTCACTATCAACACTAACAGTGATGCGCCAGATTGGATCAGTGCCTTCCTAAAAGACACCTCTCAAAAAAGGTTTTCTCAAGTCAACACATCAAAACTGGAGTCTTTTTAAATTCCAGAGACTTATAAAAATAGTTTTGTTTGCTGGTTTTATTTTTATCGAGTATTAACAAACCAGACTGCTTCACCACGCTGGCCAACTGTAGCAGACACTGACGTGCACAGACCAAGCGGCAACCACCAGAGCTGAAAAGTGAAGCCAACATGGAAGTGCCAAAAACTGCAGTTCTTTAAACGGCTGCTTGAGGTTGGCTCCAGAAGCCAGTCAATCCCCATTAGACCCCCATTTTTAAAGTGCCCAGCTATACAGCAGAAATGACCATGATTACAGCTTGGTACACAATTACAGTACTGATGTTCCAGTCTCAAGCCCTGTGACCACCTTCAGGGCTGAAAAAGGAAGCCAATGTCTAAGTGTCAAAAACTGCAGTTCTCTGAATGGCCACTTGAGGCAGACTCTGGGAGCCAGTCAATCCCCACAGACCCCCATGTTAACATGCCCAACTTTACAGCAGAAATAAACATGTTTACAGCCTGTTAAAAAAACAGTTTTGGTCACTATAGCTAATTTCAACATTTATGACAATTGTACGGTGGTGAATGTTTACATAAGTCACCTGTTTACATTTTATTAAGGTTTAAAGTAATGCATATTTAAGGGCAGGCTGCTTCGAGTGACGCGCTGTCTTGCAATAGTGTCCTGGGCCTCTCAGTCAGATCCACCCCTCACTCCTCCACAGCAACACCCTCTTGCTCAAATATGGTCACTTCTGGCTCCAAAAAGCCAAGATGGCGACAGCTGAAATGTTGAACTCGAGGCTTCAAAACAGGAGCCCACAAACCAATGGGTGACATCATGGTAGCTACGTCCATTATTTTTACAGTCTGTGGCACAGACGACCAGCTTTTATGCACTGTTGAAGGACTCACGGTTTGAGCACAGAAACCTAAAACGGTTGATAACTTTAATTTTTTTGTACATTGTAATGGAGAACGAAATTCCAGCAATGTTGTACAATAAACAGAGAGACAAACCCTGTCTAGAGAAATCACCTCTGGGTGTTATTGTGCATTCGTATATGGGTGTCATATACATTTGAATTTTACTGGAAATGTCAGGCTGGAAGGAGAGTTAGGGAGGGAAGGGAGTTATTGCTCTTGGTGTTGATGACCCTTTATTAACCGAATTTACCAGGTTTGACTGAGAAGTTGAAAAGCTTCAGTTTATGCAAACATATTGAATATGCTCATTATTAAATGATTTTGTAAGTCACTTGCAGTCATTCAGTTAGAGCAGATGTCATGTGTCAATGAGTGAACGTCTCATTTCAGAAGAAAAAGTAATGTTAGTGTCCGCCTTGTTTCCCTTCCCACAGAAAAGGAGCAAGAACCCAAGCTGACCTGTGAATACTGCGGCTGGGTCGACTTTGCCTACACGTTCAAAGGCTCGAAACGATTCTGCTCCATGGTTTGTGCAAAGAGGCAAGTCACCTTCTGGGCTGATGTTTCTTCTTTTTTTAAAAACGGCTGTGTGAATAAAGCAAAGCTCTAACAGTGGATGTTTTATGGACAGGTACAACGTGGGCTGCACGAAGCGGATAGGCCTGTTCCGTCCAGAGAGGAGTAAACCAACGAATCGCTGGCGTAGAAGATCTCAGGGCCTCTCCAGTATAGAAGCTAAGAAGCAGGTACACACACACTCATACACAGAAACACTCACACACACGCTCACCGTTGTAAAACTTCTTCATCAACACTTTACCTCCCATCACATACTGCTTCCACTGCACATTTTATGCCCCGCACTTTTCACGCCTCATGCTTTTTAATGAACTCGAGCATCATTTGTGTCAGTGCCCGATTATCCCTCTGTCTTTAAAGGGTCATTAAGTACTTTATGGTCTTTGTCAACGTTTATTGGTGACCAGTAGGAACAGGGAGGCATTAGTAGAGATTTTCTGCCTGCTGCACAAGTTATATAGACATCAAAAGCGACAGGATTGGCTGCTTTTGTTTTGGGTGTTTCGCCACTCATCTGTGACTTAAACGGAGTACTTCTCCATATCCTGTGACCTGACTTGTCCTCCCTTGAAATACTGAAACTTGTAATGACACAGTAAAGTCAGAATTTTACAATAGAGACAAGTAGTTTGGATGATAATGTTTTTGGCTTGAGAAGAGTCTTTTTAAGCTTTTAATGCCAAAATATTTTGAGTTATGTAATGTCTCTGGGGTTGGGTCCTTAACCTCCTGTGGGGGGTGCTTTTGTTTCATGTTTGGTCCAGGAAATGAGTTTTATAATCCAGAGGGTTCAGCACCTGACAAAGTAATTGTCGAGGCATTGGTATCGATCCAACAACCCTATCAAATCCCCGCAGGTGTATTATACTCATTTGAGGCTATTGTACAGTATAAATCTTACTTAGTACCCCTTTAATCTTTGATGTGTCTAACACAATGTCCCAGCGGTGTTTTACTGATGAGCACTTCATGTCTCAGATGCCGAACCTTGACGTCATGCTCGATTATTTCACTCTCCAGAAGCTGTCCCCCTCCCCGCAGCAGCCTCAGGGCGGCTCTGTATCCTCACCGCATCCCTCGCAGCCCAGCCAGGAGGAGTCCAGCCCGTGTTCGGACATGTCCAGCTATGAAGAACCGCCGTCTCCCCTGTCAGCGGCCAGCTCAGGACCCCCGCCTCCTGCACCGGCACCAGCACAGGTCCCCGTCCACCGGCATCCGAGCAGGGCCTCGGACCAGGAGAGCTGCGCTGCGAGAGATGCACCTTCGCTCTGTCAGCGCTTCTTACCCAACGACCCCACCAAGTGGAATGTGGAAGAAGTTTACGAGTTCATTCGTTCACTGCCAGGTCAGTAAACAGAGTAAACACAGGGATCAGACTCCTAAAGCATCACATACTCCCTGTGCTGCTCATGAATCCTGTTTTAAAGATATAATATCTTAACTTTTCCGCTTTTAATCAAGGAGATGGTCCACGTCATGTGGCTGCCATTGCCTGTCAGTGGCATCATATCCCAGGGTTAAGGATGTCTGCCAGGAGCTGTGATAAAATGACTTTTTATTTGGCTTAAGCCACATTTTTATGATACACTTTTTAGATCTTGGGCATTTTTAAGAATGTGGTTTTACTGGTAGTCATCAGACATCTGGAAACTTTTGAAATTGGTACAACATTACCAGATTAAAACAGAGAAAAAAAGGGCTGTGGCATTCACTTTTTCTCAAGAGGTAGGGTAGAAAACCTACAACTACCAGAGTCACCGCACTGAACCAATAAAAACTCCTGCTGGTAGGTGACATAATGTGAACTTGTCCGTTTGGCACAATGGCAGCCGGCTGGCAACAAACAATCTTGTAAAACAGTTAAATGATAAGCTAACACATGTTTCTGAAAACATTAGAGGGGAGCAATAGGCAACTCAGTAACAGAATCTTGGTTCATATTTGATCAGTGCTGCGTAGTTTAACAGTTTGATCTCAGTTTTTTCAGGTTCTGTTTTCACAGCTTCACAAACACTCGCTATCACAGCTAAATAGGGCACTAAAATATGTTTCTAGAGACCATTTTAGGTGAGAAATAAGCATTGCAGTGTCAAAATCTTGGTTTATATTTGAGCAGCAGAAGTGGAAATTGCACAAGTACAGCCATGTAGTTTAAGCAACAGTCTGAAAGCCAGTCGAAGTCCAAAAAAGTTTCACTGGGAGGGGAGCAGGGAGATCTAGACACTGGTTAGATGGAGAGAAGTTTTCCACAGTTCATTTTCACATACCACTCCCATCGTTTTGATACAAAGCTGTTTAAAATCTGCGACGTTTCCTTTTTAAGTGACTAACTGAAGCTTGTACTTCTTCCAGGTTGTCAAGAGATAGCAGACGAGTTTCGCTCTCAGGAGATTGATGGACAGGCCTTGCTCCTGTTAAAGGAGGACCACCTCATGAGCACCATGAACATTAAACTGGGACCTGCACTCAAGATCTTCGCACGCATCAACATGCTCAAAGACTCTTAGCAGTAAAGAGTGTGTGTGTGTGTTCCGTGCATTGATCTAAGTGCGTCTATTTTTGTGTGTGTTTGTAAGCGTGCGAGAGAAGAGTGTGAAACTTTGGCAAATGATGTCATCGTAGCACTGACGACACAGACTGACTGCACTATGACCTCGCCTCCTCCCCACTACTGGACCGGTTCCTTTGAGTCTCACTTGGACTCATACTCACCTGCAGCTGGAGCACTGGAAGCTGTTAGTCTGTGTTTACGTGCACTCAGAGGGTTAAAATCAGGAGCCACAGTGAGATCTGTGCCATATTCCAAAATGTTGATTCTCACAATAAATGATTGAATTTACACCAGGTGTTAACATGCAGGCTGTGTCGGGATATATGATATGAATAAGAAAGAACGCATGTTAAAGTCAGGTGTAAATGCATGTAGAAGTTTGCATTTTGACTGCTATTGGCTCCTCTAGATTAAAATGTGGTCTGGCTCACATTATGATCAGATCTCAGACAGGTGTAAATGCCGTCCATGCTGCATTTTTGGGCTTTTTGTGTTTGTATTAGTGAGTTGATGTGGGGGACAACATGTAACAAAGGACACTGCGGTTAATGGAGGCCCCTTATGCCGGGTACACACTGGATGTAGAAGTGCCGCTAAGTGCTACCCTCTTCCCTTCAGCAACCATGTTAACCAGTTGAAAGCTAGCTCACAATCTGCAGCAAAAGTTTTGGCATCTGGTCTGTTTTTTCCATGAGTGAACCTGGCAAGAAAACACGCTAGTGATTTATTATAAAAGATATATAGGAGATATTACATACAATATATCTCTGATCATGATAAATGATGAAATATGCGTTCACTGCTCCCACGTATTATTTGTTAGTTGTGTCTAAACAAAGAGCGAGAGAGACAAGCGGACACACAAAAGCAAACAGAGACAGTTCTCCATGTGATTAGAACAAAGCAGAGGAGATGAATCACTTGCTGGCCGAAGCAAAGAAATACGCATGTGGTACAAACGGCCAAGCAACTGCTGAGGGGCTTAACAGTTGACATGTCATACTGCTTCTGCGTCCAGTGTGAACATGGCATTAGGGTCCTGACACACCTGGCCGACTGATGGCCGTCAGTGAGAATCTGTCGCCCTAATTTTTGCAGTGTGCGCTGTTAGTACTTCTTTGCTCTTGTTGGGGGCTTTTTGCCAAACGAAATCCCTCTGATTGGCAGTTCGGCTCGGTGCAGAAGAGAAACGGAAGTGAGGAAAGTAAACAACTAAAGTCAAAAGGGTATGAGATGGAAACAAACTTGTATCAGGCAAGATTGTTTATTTTAGCCACTGTGCTATTTAGCAGAAACGGTTCGTAATTGTTTGTGTCATTGTTAGCTAGGGCACGGTTAATATCATTTGTTCTTTCACCATGAGGTTAATGTGCCAACTGGCTAACTAGCATCTTAAGTCCGTCTTGTTGGTCTTACGGTTTCTCTCTCTACTGCGTCCTGCTGCTATGGGGAGTTGTTTCCTCTCATGCAGACGCAGAACATACGTGCTAGTTGGCTGTTTGAGTTGTGTTCAAGTGCAACTTTTTGGCCAAGATACAGGCGACATGAGGCAATGCACGAGTCGGCATTTGTCGCCACTAGTTTGGTTTGGTGTGTCTGGGCTTTTAAAACCCCTAAGCCCACAGCATTGCTTTCTTTGACCTGAGACGTGTCATGCTGTGCTCCTGTTTTGCATATTAAGATCTGATCATAATGAGGGCAGAACTGTGATAACAAGACCGCTTATTAATTCCAGGTGTAGAGGCAAAGGTCTTAATTACATATTATCCAGATAGCATATCCAGATACAGAGTCCTTGATAACAGCAGGTGTAAATGTGGTCTCAAATTTGGCCCACAAAAAAACACAGGGGAAGTTTAAAGGAAAATGGAGACGTGAATAAGAGAAGTTGAAAAAACAAGTTTTAGTGCCAAAGTGCACCGTCTGCCCAGTTGTGTCTGGGCTGGGTCATACTGCAACACAGTGCTGACTGAATTACGACATTGAGACAAACGTGACTGAAATCTGAGTTTATAATTATTATTATTATTATTATTATTATTATTATTATTATTATTATTATTAATATTATTATTATCATAAGAGATGTTTTTGTACAGTTGTTAGTGTGTGAAGGAGAGCCACGTCTCTCCGTGTGGCTGGGAACAGAAGATTGCATTCATTAATTTTCTCATTTTTATTCAGCAGATGCTCCTTTGCCTTTTCTCACAATAAGACTCTCACAGCTCTCGAATACAAAGCTCGAATGCGGAGAAAACGTTTAAGCGGTTTCTTTTGTGACATTGATTTCCCTTTCATGAGGAACTCACCAGTTTTTCTCCTGTAGATTTAAACTGCTTACAAATGATTTTTTTCGCCGCTTTTTTTCAAAATGATTTACTAAAATATGACATTGATTTCTTGTCTGGGCTTCATAGGAGGACACTAAGTTATCTAAGGAACAGTTGGGGCGTGCTGCTCTCTTCACACAGCCCGGCTTTTGGCACTTATTTTCCTTTTCGTTTGCTTTGGTGTTATGAGACACTCCGACTAAAGTGAGAGCAGCGTTTGTGCAGCAGTGCAAACAAGTTTATATGTACATAGCCGCTTCAGAGGAGAAAGACTGAAACTAAGTATGAAGCTGTCTTTTCTTTTTTAAGTTATCCTTGTTATTTTAAAACAGAAATTTAATGGTGTTTAATATTTTTGAAATATGCAAATGTATAAAACTTCATGGCCTGGGAGTTGTTTTTTAACTTTTTTTTTCCTAATGAAATATGATCAAATCTATTTGTGTTTTTTGTGGCTGTGATGAAAGGTCAACTTTTTTAGATAAGGCTTTGTCAAATGCTTGTATTTATCGAAACAGTTTGTTACACAACATTTTGCAATTATAAATAATTTGCAATTCACTTCTGTCTTGGGCTGTTTTTGTGTCTCTGTGCGAAAGAAAAAGTCAATTTTAATCTCTGTCTCAGCGCATTCTCAAAGGTATTACAAGTCCCAGGTTTGTGAGAAAACAATCATCCAAAACCCAAAAAGCAGAGCAGCAAATTGTCAGATTTGTGGATAATGCTTTTATTTCATGTTGGTCAAATAATTTACAGGCAATGTCAGCACTATAAAGTACCACACAAGGTGAGATAATTATAAATCCCATGTTTGAAAAGCAGCACAGCTGCAAAAAAGTATAAAAACCATCACTAATAGTGATTTTTGATTATTTGCAACAAACTTTACTACAAGAAAATTAACATTACAGTAAGCCAAAATTATGGAAACAACACGTACAAATCACTGTATTATATTATGAATAAAACCTTAAATACAAATCTGACAGCTTCTTAAGAGGGAAGGTCTTCAAAGGACTTTTATTTTGATATTTTAGGGGCATAATTGTAAGTGTAAAACTAATGCACAGTATAGGTAAGAGGAACACACAGGTACACTATATTAAGTATATTATTGAAGAATACATCTGTATTGTTTGTTCCCTGCTCATCCTCTGCAGTTTCAATCCCTTCTAGAGTTTCCTGGTTTATAGGAAACGGGACATTTCCAGCTGTTCACACATGACTGTCTCATACAATGGACCATTTTATCCAAACACACCGGCCGCTTTCCATTTTGTTTCCCCTCACTAACAATAGAGGCACAACAAGAAGGAGCAGGTACCATAGGTTGCCTTTCAAACGCTGTGACACGCTGCTGCAGAAACACACACTACAGACACGCCCACTTGTTTTGATTTGAGAACGGACCAAACCAAAAGAAGCCGCGGTCTTTTACTGTACTTAATGCGACAGTGAATAAAAGTCAACCATTTAATATATTTACATATACATTTTGTGTCACGATTTAATCTTACATGAAGGTTTAGATGACGTGTTAAAACCAAAACAAAGTATGTCATTTTCAAACTCCCCCCATACATCGTTCAGAATGGTTTAGCCCAGGTTCAAACTTGACCGTTGATGTTTCAGCTGTGAGACTTTTAAAAGGCACAGAGAGACAAACGGTTAATGTCAACGTTACTTTATCGGTAACGTTTCACTTAGTGAAACTATAGTGTTATTTTTTAAGTCTTTATTAATTCAACAAAATACCAACAACAGGTAAGTTTATTAAAATGTTTTATTGTCGTTATAGCGCAATTTTGTCGCTCCTTGTATTTTGTTTTTTGCTCTACTGTGACATTTTAACAACGTTAATGTTAAGTTAGACGGTTTTAGCTAACGTCAATTTAAGTAACGTTAACGATTACTGTCATGAGCTTTGTTTATTTCAGTTCATTTATTTAACTTAAGTTATGTTACTGTGCTTAACGTACGACTTTGAGATACCGTTACTCGTAAGTTACCTGAGTATTTCCATTTCTGGCTACTTCAGCTAACGTTAGTGTTGAAACAAACGTTACTAATGCTACACCGGTTACAGATATTGTGACGTAACTAGTTCAATTTATTTGATAACTGTAGTAATTTACTTGGCATAGAGTCAGATTTTGATCGTAACGTTAATTTAAGTGGTAGTAGTACATTAACTGCATTTAATTAACCAAGGTAATGTTACTGTACTCAACGTACGATTTTGAGGTAACGTTACTCGAGTACTTCCATTTCTGCAAGCATAAAAAAGTTACTAATGCAGCAGTAGTTACACTTGAGTGGCAACTATTATAACGTTACTTTTTATACTAGTTATATTTATTTTATGAATTATAGGTTCGAATTAATAATACATAAAATATAATCATAGATAAATTGTGATATTATTTAGCTACAGGTTGGAGGTTCACAAGTTCCTACCAGCAGTAGCCTATAGTAATTAAAATAAGCCCCACCTGTACACATGATTACACCTATAATTAACTATAATTCAATACTATAATGTACATTTTTTTCTCAAATTGGCCATTTTGCGTAATGACTACTTCCTCTTTTGGTACTATTTACAGTTTCATTTAATTTTTTCTATGCATTACTTTTACTTGTACCAGTTTTCTACACTCTGGTCTTTATTTTTCTGAAGTAAAATATCTTTGTACTTGATCCTTAAGTTTTTTTTCTGATATTGTATCATACTGCTACGAACATTTATTATATTATAATAATAATATTTAAGGGTTGCAACTAATAGTTCTTTTAATTGCTGATTAGTCTGTGGATTATTTTCTCGATTAATTCATTAGAGATGCATGATGTTGTATTTTTTATCAATATCCAATATGCCAATATGTAAGAACTCGTTTGACTGACAACCGATACTGATATCAATATATCCATTTTTTTACCTACCTAATTTTAGTGGTCATCGTGTCTCTTCTGTAGTGGAATTAACATCATATTACGCATGCATACTCTTATCATGATTGCCCACCAGCAGGTGGAGACATGAAATAGACTGCTTTTTAATGTATGTAATATTTATTCATCGCGCAAAATAAGAAAAACATATTGGCCGATTCTAGTAGTTCATTTTAAAGCCAATATTGGCCGATACAGATGATGTGCTGGTATTATAGTGCATCTCTAAAATCGATTCATCTATAAATTGGCAGATAAATAAAAGTTTAGAAAATGTGTTATAATGTCCCACAGCCCAAAAAGATGAATATATAGGCTAGCTATTTGACCAACAGCCCAAAACTCAAATATATTCATTTTATTATCATATATGTCAAGGAAGAGCAGAAAATCTTCACATGTGAGGAGCTGGAACTATCAAACGTTTGGCATTTTCATTGGGAAAATAACTATAATGATTAATAGACTGTTATAAAAGCAGCAAATTAATTTTCTGTTGGCTGAGTAATAGAGTAATTTACCTATAATTGCAGCTCTTAATAGTTTTTGTAAACATTGTGACCGATTTCACCAAGCTCTGTTGAGTTTATTATTCACCGAGTAATTTAAATGTCTAGACTGTTGCTGAAATGCCAAATCAAAGAGACGAGGCCGCTGATGATTCCCCCGCTGACCTTCCCTGTCTGGAAAAACTTGACTCTCCCACAGGTATGGAGCTTTATTATGGCAGTTATTGTTTTCAGGCACGTTCAGGGACCATTAGTAATTGAATTATTACCACCGTGGCAGTTTTAATTATCTGAGGGTGTGTGTGTCCTGTCTGTGGTGTCAGGGAGCCCACCCACCGCCTCATTATCCAGTCTGATGGAGCTGGAAAATTGTGTTTCCAACCTGAACCTCGCACATGAGATAGTGCTGAACAGAGACTTCTGCTTCAAACCCAGGAGCCCTCCTACAGACAGGCAAGAAAAACACTCCGGCGCAGCTACAGTGACCTTGGCTATTCTTATTTCTTACATTAATTGCGAGTTTAGTCTCTTTTGAGCTGCTTTGTTAAACCATTTTTCCTTCTGTAGCCTGGAGGGCAGGGTGACGGAGATTGTTCACCGAGCGTTTTGGGACAGTCTTCAAGAGCAGCTGAGCAGTGATCCTCCAAACTACAGCCATGCTGTCACTCTGCTCCAGGAAGTCAAGACTGTAAGTGTGTATGGCATCAAATCAGAGGCATTAGCGGCAGAGGAAGAGGGTCTACTGAGACCTCCGACCCCATTCATTCTCATAAGCTTTGAAGATCAAACGTGTCTGACAGTATGGGCAGATGACACATGAACACGTGGCCGATCTCACAGGCTTATCAGAGCTGTCTGCTGTTTATAGGAAAAAATAAATATAGTAGGTAATGTTGAAGTCTAGATGTTAAACTACATACTATTTTCATCACCAATTGATCTATTTACACTGCATTTGTAGAGCAGCCAATAGGATCACCCTCTCTATGAAATGACCTGTGATTCAACAAAATCTCCCATCACAGGCCCGATTTCTAACACCTGAAAACAGAGCCAAGAGGAGGTGCAGAAGTCTAGTGTTCACTCAGATCATTTGAATGACAATATGCTGAACAATTACTATGGAATTTCTGCCCAGTGACGCCCAAAGAAAACTGCCTACCTCAGCCTTATTGGGTATTGAGTGTGGACTTAACTGAAGTCCACCTCATATTTCTTTTTAGATGCTTCAGTCCCTGCTGCTGCCCGGTCACGTTAGACTGAGAGCTCAGCTGGACGAGGTGCTGGACATGGAGCTGATCCAGCAGGAGGTCGATCATGGAGCTCTGGATCTCCACAGACTGGCAGGATACATCATCAACACCATGGCATCTTTGTGTGCACCTGTGCGAGACCCAGTAGTCAGGGCACTGAGGGACCTCGAGGACCCTGTGGAGCTCTTGAGGTGAGGGTGCCTCCTGTATTTGACCCATTTTACACCGGGCTGGAGTTTGTGCTTTGTGAAACAAGTTTAATTGTTGCATGTTTGGGATTTTTTTTGGTAAAGCATCACAAAAGATGTTTCACTCAAAACTAATTCTCCTGCCCTTCCCTCAGGGAGATCTTCCGTGTCCTGGGCCTGATGAAGGCCGACATGGTTAACTTCACCATCCAGAGCCTGAGGCCTCACCTCATGCAGCAGGCCGTGCAGTACGAGAGGGCCAAGTTTCAGCAGATCCTGGACAAGCAGCCAGGTGAGGAAGAGTGTCTGAATTTCTAATCTGAGTGCTACAGTGTGATTGAGACCATAAAGGTGACTTTTTCCACTATGAAATTTATGGTCATTGGTTATATCATTGTTCAATTAAATAGACTTTGACCTTGGTCGCTCCAAAGCACTATCCTGCCATTTTTAGTTTCTCTAAGAGCAGGTGAGGATACTCTTGTCTATGTAGAGCTGACTAATCCGAGATTTTCATTTCAATTCAATTTCATTTAAAAAGCCCAATATCACAATTTGCCTCAGAGGGCTTTTTGAATTACAATCACATACTACTGCCGTCTGTTGGCGTGGAGAATTATTTCCTCTCACGCAGGCGCAGAACGTATATGCTGGTTTGCTGTCGGTTGAAGTCTTTGCAGTGTGCATGTGCAGCTTTTTGGCTGAGACACAGGTGACATGAGGCAGACTCACAAGTCAGTCTTTAGACGCTTTGCTTAATTAAAGACTGATGACTTTCTCCCTGATTTTGTGTTTAGATGGGCGGATACAATTTCAGAGTTTAAAAAAACTCCCTACGTTGCAGAACCAATAGTAAATCTGCAGGGCGGTCCTTCGGTGGCTCGCTGAACTCTTGTGCT
>NC_065529.1:39163432-39285755 GCF_006386435.1 Epinephelus moara | reverse complement strand
TTTTCCCCCCCATTAAAGGGTTTTTTTGGGGGAGTTTTTCCTTATCCGCTGCGAGGGTCATAAGGACAGAGGGATGTCGTATGCTGTAAAGCCCTGTGAGGCAAATTGTGATTTGTGATACTGGGCTTTATAAATAAAATTGATTGATTGATTTTCAAAAATGCAAGAGGCGTTGCTTTGTTGCCGGCCGTTTTCGCCGGTGTGTTAAACACACTTTAGAAAGGAGTGTCCCCAGACTATCAGAAGGCGGAGATCTCTGATTGTCTGGTGGCGAGACTCGACATGAGGTGATGCAGCAGGGGGCCTTCGTCGCTGCTAGTTCTCTGAAGTCAGTTTGGTGTGTCTGGGCCTTAAACCCACACTACTCTCTGTTAAAGGAAACATAAATACATCCATGTCTGTATCACTTAAAACACCCTGTGAATCCTCTGGTAATTCAGTGGCATTGCAGTAGATCTTAGTCATGTGTAAACTGTCTTTGTCATATATATTTTACTGCTTTTCTTCAGCCTCTCTGGACGATACTACGGCTTGGCTTCAGGCAGCAGCGTCAGAAGAGGCTTCGGCTGTCAGAGCTCAGTCTGAGTCTCCCAGCCCTGACAGCCGAGGTCCTGTCAGCGCCACCGCTGTCCTCAACCGGGCCTACATGCGTCTGCTACGCTGGGACCCACAAGACCAGAAGTATCCTGAGGTCAGCTGCAGCGCTGCAAAAAATGACATCACACCACACTTTGCCTTTCATATGAGTGATATTTTATTGATCATCAGGAAATATTCAGTCTTCCCACACACTCGCCCTCACCCTGCTGCATGTTGAAGCATGTGACAACACATTAGAGCTCATGCAGCACCTTTTCAGTCTGATGAACTGACACAGCACTGTCAGATGAACTCAGGCAGTCCCTCATCAGCATCAGCCATCATGTTTCAGACGTGTTCATCCGAACTGATTTTAAAGTCCATGTTACTTAATGCTATTAATTATAGAAAAGCAGGTACTGGTAGCCCACAGTTATGTCCTTACATCATTAATTAAACTGTCAGTGTTTAGGTGGTTTGGTGGCATTTGTATTACTACCACCCACAGAGTGGCAGAGGCTGTATGTTTCGAATATTTATCCGTTGATTCACATTACATACACTTAAGAATTTTTATCTGTTCATCCATTAAGCTACTTTCTATTTACCTATCACTTTTAGCTCATAATTTCACCTAATACATCCATAGCTGTATATCTTAAGCATTATCCATTTATTTTTATACATTTATCCATTTGGCTACTTAGCTATTTTAAGTGCTTCATCCATTACTCTTAGCTCACAATTTCACATCATATGTCTTTTACTTTTAGCCGTCTATTTTACCCATTTATCCATTAGGCTTCTTTTAGCTATTTCAACACTTCATCCATTACTTTTTGCTAACTGGTTAGACAATCTCTGCGCACTTTCAGTCACGACATGTAGTGTTCTGTGTTACAGCGTCCTCAATATCTGTGTATATATTTTTACTCAAATAGTGATTTCTATTTTTTCCCAATTAGTTGAGCTACTTTCAAATCTGTCAGTGTATCTCCTGGCAACTGCAAAATTAGCCCCTCTTTTTGTATCTAAAACCCAGAATGTTGTCATCTAGATGCAGCTGTTGGTTTTCTTTTTTAAGCTGAAAATGTTCTGTGATTAACCATCTAATGACGTGACCTCCACCCACAGACTGTGCTGATGGACCGAGCCCGCCTGGACGCCCTGGGCCAGAGGCTCCAGATGCTGGTTCTGGAGGCGTCAGTGCTGCTCCTGACTAACGCTCAGTGTGGGGGCGCCGTTTTCTCCCTGCAGGGGTTTATAGGTAAACTCAGGCAGTCCGTCACTGCCCTGCTGGAGGGCAGTCACACCAGGTAAGAGGAGGATTTGGTGATGCATGTACTGGCTGTCATGGGGAACAGGTATTGTATGAGAAGGAAACCAATGGAGGTGACAGGAGGAAACTAGCTTGTCAGAACGGATCCAGCTAACCTCATTCTTTCTGTTCAAGAGAAGCCTCGTCATGATTAGTGGATAAATGTGGAACAGCAGCTTGTAAATTCGAGGCATGCTCACACTCCAAGCTGCAATAAAATGCAGCACAGGCTACTTCTTCCTTAATCACCTTTATTAAAATGTCATTTTATTTCATCTAAACCTGAGAGACCCAGACGTTATTAAAGACCCTGATTTATTCACTTTCACGAGTCCCAGGACTCTTTGCTCAACACTTAGAAAGGGATAAATTCACAGGCCCGTGACCTAATAAACATCTAATGAAGCCTGTTGGTAATTTGTCTAATGCTGGTTTCTGTTGCTGCAGGGAAGCTGACCTGAAGGGGGCGCTGCTGGGGCTCGGGGAGAAAGTGCTGCAGCTGGTGACTGAGGCTGTGAGCGGCCAGGGAGAAGCAGTGCTGCCTCAGGAGAGCCAGGATCTGCTGAAAGGACAAATCTCAGAGCTGTGGAAGCACAACAACCCTGTCCGCACACTCATAGGTCAGACTGAGCACAAGAGCACTACATCAACAATTAACTGAAGACAAATGAGGGGAAATGACACACATCCAGATATTAGATTGAGGTTTCCAAGTGTTTGTAGCTGGATTTTGGTGGTGATTATGGTTTAGTTAGTTAGCTTTGATGCACCATTTTCACTTTTCATTATTGATTAATGTGCGCATTATTTTCTTAACTGACGACAGTAGTGCCATCCTCACATCCATCGCTGTCTCCAACTGATGGTCCATAAACAAAAAATATTTAATTTGTTATCATATATGACAAAGTTAAGCAGCAAATATAAAGGTTTAAGTCCTAGAACCAGAGGATGTTTGGTGTTTTGGCTTGACTGATTATAAAAACAGTCAGAGAATAATGTGGCATATGGCAGTATACTTTAATCTGTAGGAGAGAACACATCAGTGTTTGTAGTTTGGTTTATCAGGTCCACATGGATGTTTTTAAACTTGAATGTGTGCTGCAGCAGAGAGCTGACTTCTCTCCTCCTCCCTCCCTCCGCCCCCTCATCCCTCCCTCAATCACACATAGGAGAAAGGGTACAGGGCTTCCTCCAGGCCATGCTGCAGGGCGGCCCCGCTAAAAGGAGTCCAGAGCTGCCCGCTCCCCTCGGGCTGGTGAGCGCTGAGCTAGCCGAGCTGGGGACGGCCTTTGGGCAAATCGTCCACTTCAACCGAACGGTCTTTGGTCCCTTCTACGCACCCATCCTCAGGAAACTGCTGTTCCCACCAGGAGAGGCGGAGACCAGGGAGGACTCACGCTAGGCTGAGGGCGACCCAGAAAACCTCCGCTGACCTTAAGATAAGCTGCCATTTGGTATTGAATGTGTCGCTATAGAGTATAAATACAGTGAACAAGATTGTTTAAGGGCATTTACAGAAAATACATGTATATTATATTTTTTCAGGTGTTTGAACAGAAGAGTTTAAATCAAAGTATAAGGCAGTTACTTCAGCGTGTATCTCTGCATAAACATTAGGAAAACCTGACTGACTGTGTGAAAAAGAATGAGTGACAGTTTTCACCCAAACAAGAGTAACACATAGTTTGTATTGTGTTCATGAAAAGAGTAATAACAAGAAAATGACTGTGATTCTGAAATGTTTTTGAAAAGATCAGATGCCTGAAAAACAGATTTGTTGGCTGACTTCATCTCAAGATAAACACCCTCAGGAAAAACATCAAGTACCAAAGATTATGTAAATAGTTTGTAAATAACACTTAAGTTTTAATATGTAGCTGGTTTCAGTTCTCATCTTTATGTTGATGTATAACTCAGATGTTTATATATATAACTTACCAAAGACAGTACGCACTTTTTCTTACTTTTTTTTTTTTTTTTTGCACCTTTGATTACAAACGGCAACTATACTCAATGTCTCCCCTGCAGTTGTTGGCATTAGTGGGAGGTGGTGTACCAAACCAAACAGGCGCTTATTTGTAAATCAATATCAAAAAGATTAATATTCCATTTTTGGCAGCCATGATTCACTCCACTAAATAAACGGAAATACAGATATCAAATTTCTTTATGGGATCACCATTCACCTAGCTGAATTTTAAACAATATTCTGGGAAAATGATAAGTGGATACATTTATAACGGGCAAAATAAACACAAAAGCAAATAAACTGAAACCCTAAACTGAGCGCGACAGAAAACTCTCTGGAAAACCTGCAGTTTGTGAGTTGTTTTTTTTTTGTTTGTTTGTTTGTTTTTGTTTTTTTTATTTAGGTACTGAAGCGAGTTTCAAGACTGAGCTAGCATATTTTCATTTTGTACAAAAATAAATACATCAATAGTATCTGGGATGTGAGACAAAATCAGGGATGTGATTGTCCAGATTAATCTGGAATTCTGAATTTCTTTGACCGGTGTGTGTGTGTGAGGTGCCAGAATGAAATGGAGAGGATCTGACGATATAGGCTGAGGCGCGTGAATTTTTTTGTAACTTATCAAGTATCCACTGAAAAATTTGTTTGCATTCAGCTCAAGCTCAACCTGCTTATTTCAAAAGGACAGCAGTGAGCGGGGGAAAGACGACCGACATAGAACTTGCTAAGAGACATAACATAATTCGGATTTCAATCAAAAAAGGGGGGAAACTACCAACGAGTTGGGTTCA
The DNA here is from genome assembly GCF_006386435.1 of Epinephelus moara. Taxonomy (NCBI): domain Eukaryota; kingdom Metazoa; phylum Chordata; class Actinopteri; order Perciformes; family Serranidae; genus Epinephelus; species Epinephelus moara. The sequence continues at coordinate 39,281,092 of NC_065529.1, read as the reverse complement.
GGGAAGTGATATGTTCAGCAAAGTTATGCTATATATATATAGTATATAATATATATATATATATATATATATATAATTTGTGAAGTTATTAATGTTAAATTGCACAGACAAATTAATTAAAGTGAAACTCAAAAAGCTGTGTTCCCACCAAAAACTTCCTAGCTATATTTGTCCCTGAACTACTTATCCAGCAATTCTAATGTTTCTTCAGCCCATTGTTGTTTGTGTTTCCATAGGAGTCTAAAGATCTGAGGGAATAAAGCAAATAACTGATGTATAAAAAAGCTGTATGACATGGGACGAGGGCTACTGGTGGTCACAGGGGTTAACACACTCTGTTACCTGTATTTGCTGCAGTAAATTTGATGTAATAAATGAAATACAAAGTCAAAATAGCAGCATCTGTTAAATCATGTAAAATCTATCAGCTCGGTCACACGATCTCTTTTTCTTTCTGTCTTTTCAAAAATGAGTCGGTAGGCCAACAGCAAAGTCTAACTTTCCTTTTATTGCTGCTGAACAAAAAATGTTTTAAATGGTCCTAAAACAGCACTAGATTACTTCGTTGTCTTATGACCAGTCAGCAATGGTCATCTCTGCAAACCTCACCCTGAAAGTTCTTATATTTTCAGAAAGGACTATCCTCATGCAGGTACTTTGTGGGTTGAAAATGTCCTTGAAACTTAATTAAGACCCTGGTTTCTGCGGTAGAAATGCAATGAGTTCGTTAAAAGGTCCCTTGTAAAGGTTCCTCCAATAGGTTGGTAATTTTCCAGTAAACAGTCAATGCCATGAAGAGGGATGAATGCAAGCTAGCTAGGCAACAGCGTTCTTGGTATTTTGGGGGGGGGGGGGGGGGGGGGGGGGGGCATAACTTCTCTCATAATGAAATTCACAGAGAGGAGCATTTTCTGAAAGATTAAACTCTTTGCAGTCTTTTAAAAACTCACAAGGTCTTTAAACAAGTCCTTCTGTTTTGAAGGTATTTCCAGAAACTCAAAAACGCGTTAACCATGTGAATAAAAAAAAAAAGTAGTCTACTGCACCATAAAATAGATTTAACCAGTTTCCCAAACAGCAACTTGATTTACTAATGGAGGTAAAGCAAGAAAATACCACCGTGTTACTGTATATAAAAATATAATATAATGGAAAGTATCATCATGAGAAACAAATAACTGATATTTGTTTGTGTCGTACAAATCAAGCAAGGACCCCTACCAATTTTGTTTGGTTTAATTAAGGTGTATTTTGGGAAATGGGTGGAAAATCTTTTTTTTTTTTTTAATCATGTAAGAAAGTGTATTTTTTATCTTAATGGTTAGAAGAGTTATTGCAGCAGTAACAACCTGTGTTTTTTAAAGAACACCAGGCACTTGAGAAAATCAGATGCTTGGCTCTGTGACTTAAATGTAATAAAAAACACGGTGTGCACAAACTGGGGCTAATCGTTTGTTGAGATTAGAAGTTGCACCACCCACTAATCTCTGCAGCAGGGGAAACACTGATGGTATAATTGTACAATAATTATCGTGTTGTTGTGTTTTGTCACTTTAAATTTTGAACAGCTGGTGTAACTTTTGTGTTTTACGTTTTAACCATAAAACAAAAATCAATGCTGACAACAGACGTGAGAGGGATTCTTTTGTCATTGTATTATTTAATTTTTCATTAATATAATATTGCTTTGAAATTTGAAACAGTATCACATTTTCATTGACAAACCATACTCTGTCCACAAACATGGGCAAAGCATTGTATGCTGGTACAGTTTTTTTTTTCTCTACATTTTGTTACATATCTGTTCACCCTCAAAAACTCCCACAGTTACTATCTCCATTAGACCTGAATCAATAGAAATGCTCGTTAATGGTCTCTATCATTAATGGTCTACAGTGCTCTAAACATTACAGTACCTACATGACAAGATCAGAAAGTCACATGGAGGCCAAGAAATAGACTTGACCCTTTCTGACTGACCTCTCTGTCTCGTTACAGGAGTGATACACAGGTCCTGTTTAGCCAGTGATGTGGGACAACAGGTTACCTCTCGTCCGTGTGTTGGGGTTCATATCAGGGGCAGTGGAGGAGCAGGGGATATACAGAGTGAGATCTGAATGTTAGAGTAGCGCCGGTTGGCCCTGCACGTTGCATAAGGCTTACCTCTCATTTTCTCTGTCTCTTTCTTTCTCTCTCTACCTCTTTTCCACTGCTCTGCCCACTAAACTCAACACACACACTCGCATCCGCTGCTCCCCTTCAACTCACAGCTTGGTATCCGGAAACTTGAACGCTGGGGTGAGCTACACAAGGAAAACACCAATGTTAAAATAGACTGATACATGCACAGCCAAAAGATCATGCCACCAAAACTTGCTTTAAATAGCTGCTGCTCATTAAAGTGTAATGCTTTTATATTATGCATCCATACTAGAGCAGGTTGTCTTGGTGACACACAAAATGGAAGAACATACGTGACAAAGTGTTGGGAGGAATGACGACGATGGAAACGTGGAGGGATGAGGATGAAAATCGCTGTATTGGCGTGTAACAAAGAGAGAAGGGGGGGAAACGTAAGAAGCAGATGAGTGAGAGGAGACGAGACACTGCTACAGTACATACAGAGACTGCTCAGGCCAAGTGCATCAAAGGGTACAAGAACACAAAATAAACACTGCCAACATGCATCGTCAGTGGAAGCTAACAGTTAACAGTCAGAACAGAGTGGCAATGACACAGCCACGGTACCGCACACAAACCAGTTACATCTTAACAGTCAGTCTCCAGACACACTGTCTTCCGGAGCTCAATACCTCACGTCTCCCGCAGCACACAGAAACAAGGACAGTGGACAGTGATGTAACAGCAGCAGTCCAAACTCCCATGAGGACAGACAGAAACAAGGCATACAGCACGCACAGTAGGTAGTGCACACAAGACGGGAGGGAGGGGAGGAGGGGGGACCCACAGATATGTGTCGACTCCACGACGAGCATTTTTGAGTCACAGTGCAGGAGGGAAATTCTTTAACAAAAAAAAAAATAACTGTGTCATGTTCTCAGCATAACAAATCCATTCGCATTAACACGACACCAGAGCAACACTTAGATTTGGCTCTTTTAATGTGGTGGAATTAAATCTTTTCACTGCCGTTTATTTTCAAGTGACATACTTTGCATGTACTGTACCTAATTCTAAATTGGTGTGAAACAGCATGGATACCTACCCATGTAATCATGATAATAGGATGCTATGTTGGGAAGTGTGCGCCAAATTGTGCTCCAGGCTCATTAATATACGAGGCAAATGAAATCGTGTCGAGGATGTTTAGATTACCAAAATTGTGAAATGTAGATCCAATGTCAGCATACTCAATATGCTTTTTTTTTTTTTTTTTTGGTAGTATTCTTTTTTTTTTTTTTGCATCTGGTTGAATCAGTGTCTTAAATCACTCTTTCCCAAAATATTTCACTCAGCCCCCGTCTATCAAAAAGTATCACAAATGCACTAATGTCCTATTTGCACCGTAAGAAAAAAAAAAGAAGGTATTAAAAGGGATAGTGCCACGTTTTAACACAGTGTTATATATTTTTTTAAAACTGACAAGAAGAAGATGCTGTGATGTGCAGCCTCTCGGTGCTACCATGAATGCTGAGAGACTGCGGACAGGGCAGTACAAAGGCCAGAGCAAATACTCTCATCTGGACAAAACTGTACCATCATAAGAACATCCCAGCCAGTCACAGTCAATTGAACACACCAGGAAATCAGAAGTGTTGTCTCTTTTTTTTTAAAGTCTTTTAGAAGCAGGGGGAGGCGTGCAGTTGTTGGGTGGTGGTGGTGGTGGTGGTGGTGGTATTCAGGGAGGTCGGGGAAAGGTGGGGGGCTTTAGTTGATTATAGATAACCGAAATGACGTAAGGCTGTTGTCCTCGGTAAAGTGTAGGAAAGTGTCCTCCTGTGTGTGTCTGTATGTGTGTATGTGTGTATGTGTGTACGAGGGTTCAGTTCTTGGTCCATACAGAGTTCAGACATCAGTGATGGATTCATGACCAATCCATCGTGTTGTTATGAGTATTGTACAAATGCGTAGAAAAACAAAACAAAACAGGTTGTTTGCTGCATGTTGCTGTTTTTGTCTTTCATTGATTTAATTGTCCATCTTGCATCCCATGCTAGCAAAGCAGCCTCCTCATAGTGCCTCACAGTGGTAGATGCCTGGTAAGACAGGACAGGCTAAAGATGGAGAAAGAAAAAAAATTATAACTGTCCCGAGGCAAAACAATCAAATAATTCAGTGAGTCAAAAATTAAAAAGTGATGTTGAAAAAACTAAAAATCAACTCATGCTTCTTTTATAGATCTGAAATCTAAATCTTTGACTTGTGCGATATCAAAAGGGCAAGTTAAAAGAAAAGTGGGGAAAACGCTAATTTGCTTTCTTGTGAAGAGTTTGATAACACTGAGGCCACATACAGATCTGTATGATAAACATGAAGCTAACGCCAGCAACCGGCTAACATGGGTTAGCACAGACTGGAAACAAATCTGCACCTCTAAAACTCATTAATTAACATGTTATTTCTAATTTGTTTAATCCATACTAAAACCTAAAAAAGAAAAATCGACATTTTATGAAGGCGCCAGACTATTTCTCTATCTAGATTTAGTAGCTAGTAGCTGACTCTTTTTTACGTTTGGACAGAGCCAAGTTAGCTCTTTATCCCTATTTCCAGTCTTTAAGCTAAGCTAAGTTAGCCAACTGCTGGCTGTAGCTTCGTAGTCACTGTACAAATGTGAAAGTGGTATCAATATACTCATCTAATGCTTGGCAACAAAACGAATAAGCACATGTCCCAAAATGTTCAACTTTTCCTTTAACAGTTCAAAGTAATACTCCACCTACAAAATGATCATTTGTATATCAAATACTCATCCCGTGTTGTGTTGAATTTGTGAAGCAAACTTTGTTTTCCTCTAATGCCTCAACGGCGAATGAAGAATCCAAAACAGCAGCTTAAAAACTCGCACAACTCGTGCAGTATAACCCACGTCTCATTTATCCAGCCGTATGAACATTTGGAGTGACAGCCACATTTGTGTAATATAGTACACAAGCCAAATTAGCCCTCCAAGCTAATTCCTGCTAACTATGCTAACGACAGATTGGAAATGTGCCGACACCAGGCGTCAAACAAAAGCCAGAGACTGTGGCGTACTGAGTTGCTATGAGCTGTAAATTCCCCACTTTTAATCAGAGGACAGAAGATAACGTTATCTCAGATCCTGACTAGTCGAAGCCTCTCTTCCTCTGGGCAGCTGAGTCTGGGTCTGCAGCTGCCTGCACCGAAGAGCAGCATGAAAGCAAGGAGCGCTCACTCTGCAGTGAAATCTGGGGACTGAAATGTCTCCAGACAAAAACGACTGCTCGACTTGAAGGAATCTTGATCTAAAGTCTGGTGATCAGAATCATCTACCGTCTGCAGCTGAAGCATACAACTGGACAAATGAGGCTTGGATTATACTGCACAAGTTGTGTGAGAGTTTGTCAACGGATGTTTTGATGCTGCTGTTAAATGCCGCCTGTTTAGTTCAATTAATCAAGAATTTTCTTTTTTTTTTAATTCTTCGCTCACTGTCACATTCAAGGTGACACGGGTGAGTTATTTATATAAAAATGGTCATTTTGTTAGTTAAGCATTCCTTTAGCGCACCAGCCCTTTTGGTATTACACACAACTTTGTAGCTTACTCAAAATTACAAAGCTAACCTTTATGGAAACTAAACTCAGCCCATGAGCAGTCTAGATACATAGCAAAATAAAAAATGAACATGCTCGTTTTGCCTGCAGAGAATCAATTTAAAGAATGGCCTGAAAGAAGAAGAAGAATAAAGATGCAACCTCTGGGAGCTATCGGGGATTTGGAGGCAGATGCAAGTTGTCAGGAGGAGGAGGATGAGGAGGAAGAGGCAGTTTGGTTGAGAGAGCAGGGCCACTGTAAAATGAGATCAGTCCAGGATCATCCGTTCCAGGGCTCCGCCATTGGCTGCAGCAGCAACAGGCGAGGGAGGCTGCCAGGGGTGTTGGGGAGGCACGGGAGAGCCGCAGGAGTGTTTGTCATGGCGGGTAAAAAGGTTGGTGTGGGTCGCTGGGCAGGGCAAAGGAGGGTGCAGGAGTAGGCAGCCCTGAGGGATGCTATACCATCACAGTGAGAAGGCACGGGGCTCGCATGTATATGTGTGTGTGTGTGTGAGAGAGAGTTAAATAAAGAACCGGATGCAGGGGGGAGAGGGAAGTACGAGGGGGTGCAGAGGGGCGGCTGTGGGGATCCGGCCTCAGAATATGGTAGTCTCGTACTTGGTGCTGACAGGGCGCCTGTGGGAGTCCCGCTGGTCCAAGAGCCAGGTGGTGCTGCCCAGGGACTGCATGTCTGCGTCCATCTCCAGGGGGTCGATCTGCCGGGGGGGAGGGAGGGAGGAGGGACGAGAGGAGGGCGTGAGACGGGCGGCAGTGGAGGCCATTGCGCCACACTGACAAGTCCTCAGCTCACACACGTGCATGTGGATTAGAGGTACAGTCCAGTGATCATGTTATAATCACAGACACTCAGGGCTCAATCCACAACATGGATGATGTCTGACAGGAAACACACTCAGCCTCTGCAGGCGGCGGCAGTAAAACCAAAGCTACGACCCTCTGGGAGTTAAAACATACACTGATGAGTCGTTCAGAAAGCAACATGTGCTCTACAACCAGTGGCTCATACAAACATGAGTGCTACTGTCATGATACAAGCAGTCAAAACACACACATGCTGATTAATACTGATGTACTTGGAGCTAGGTAGGAATTGGAAATGGTTAAAAAAATCTCAAGGTAAGCATTTTTAAAATCCCCTGCATATGGAGGACATCTTCAGTTCAACATGTCTTAAAAAGATAGAAATACAAAGAAAGAGAAAGGGAGCTTAAAACCATCCAACAGAGACGACTTCAACCACCCTGTTTACAAACCCTCACTGACACAATTAAGCCAACAGTCCTCACAGAAGCTTATAGAGAAACCCTCTCTTCTCCTGAATGTGTTTAACCACAGATCTGACTGCGTCTTAAACTCTACAATGTAGGATGAAGATGAGAGATGGGAAAGTAAAGGGATGAGGAGAACGTTAATGGCTGAAATATAATAAGAACCACAAAACGAGGAGACAAAGTGCGCTGCAGCACCCCGACCACGACGACAAAAACAACACAAAGAAAGAGGGGAGGGACTGGTGTGTAAGCAGATGTGTGTGGTGATTACAGGTTGAATAGAGGAAAGGAAAGAGAAGGACCTGGACTCCAGGGCTAACAGAGTGCAACGGGAGGAAGGAAGGACGGTGGGTAGTACACGTGTGACAGTGACAGCAGCGGCATTCGAGCAGAGGGGCACCCTGGGAGGCAGGAGGACCAAGAAGACAAGAACAAAGACATGTTAAAAAAAACGAGAGTATAGAGGGTCAGAGCATTTAAAGGTATTTCACTGGGCTGTCTGTGAAGAAGAAAGACGTGAAGACTTTTGACATTTGTGCTACATGACAGGAGACAACAGAGAAAAGGGATGTGGCATTTGATTTGGCTCAAGAGGCAGAAAACCTACAACTACCAAAATTCAATAAACACTCCGGCTGGTGGGTGACGTCATGCGAGTTTGTCGGTTTTGACACAGGAAACAATATGGTGGCTGGCTGTTAATAAACAATCTTAAATTACAGTTATACTGTGAGCTAAAATATGTTCCTGAAAAAATGAAAAACTAGCATGTGGACACTGCCAGCTTCACTGTGTGCATACTGAGTGATAATGCAGTTGGTTACGCAGGGTTTAGAAGCGGAGGCCATATTACCCAACACTGAATTAATTAAGCTGCTTTCACACTACTGCATGGGGACCGCCATGACAGCCACCTACCTGCGAGAGCGCTCCATTTTAAAAGCAAAGCATTTTAAAAGCTGCTGCTGCCACTATGGAGCACAGCTGCGGTGCCAAACAAACTGCTTTGTTGAGCACTAGCAGAAGTGCGAGCTAGCTTGTAGTTGCATCTGTGATTCCGGCTGATTGATTGGCCGCGCAGGCCTATGAGGAAGGCGGCAACTGCCAGAAGTTCAATATGGTGGACAAAATCGTTTCATGTTTCTACCGCTGTGTTGGAAACCGCTGCCCCTCATTAAAATGACAGGAGGCAGCGAGTTACCACACAGCGGTGTGAAGGTCCCTTTAACTGGATTGTTTTAACCTCAGGATACATTGATTTGATCAATTTATTTTAATGAGAAATCTAAAACACCCACAAGGTTGCTCTGCTGCTTTACATTGCCTCTGGTACAATGAGGTGTTTATTTTAATCACTATTAAACAGATCATACTCGTTTTTTTTTTTTTTACACAGTTCTCTGTAGTTTTTACCTGTTTGAGGGCCGAACTGATAGAAAAGATTTTCGTACACTTATATCTACGCAGTGTTTCAGTTTATTCTTGAACTTTCGCTCTATTTCACCTTCATCAGAGCAGACATGAGGTAACAATAGACAGGCAGGTAAAAGTAACCAATCTCAGTCTAATCACTGGCGTATGCAACACACCTGTGCACAACCCTGGTGGTAGAAGCTCCACCTCCTGGGATCAATCAGTGAAGCAGCTTCAGCTGATTATAAAAGATGCTGTCTGCTGCGGGCTGTAGCAGGCATGTCATGCCACCTCCATGCCCTGTGTATTTTGGCCATTATACATGAAGATTTTTCTGCCTCTTTACAACTACAAGGTTGTTTTTTTAAGTGCCCCTTCACTAAATTTCTCCTCCGCACAGCAGATCTGTCAAGCTTTAATTTAATGTATGTTCTCACTGTGTGGAAGCCGGTCCCCGATAGGGAGCATTCCTATGGTCCCAGGGTCCAGTGTTCTCCAGCTCAATATCCTCTTAATATGACACAGTAGTCAGAACTTTCTGATGGTTTAATGTTCTTAGCACTGTTTTTACTGAAGGTCAAATGTTCAATGTATGTTTCCCTGGGTCAGTATGTTGAAATCACCCACCCAGCTTATAGCCTAGTGATGTTGTACTCTTTGAAACCTATGCCCTCAAATTTGCTAGCAAGACAGTTTTCTTGACTTTAGAAATCGATATCACCAAAGTAGCTGAACGGATTGTTAGCACTCAAACTGCATTTGAAACATCCATCTCCCTTCATCTTTTGCTATTTGAACTGTGAGAATAACCCTCACCAGTCTCTTACAATGTTGGTTTATATCTGGAAACAAATGATTAAAACTGAACACACTTGGGAGCACTGGATCCTGGGAACATGGGGATGACCCCCCTCTGTCATTCCCTGTGTTGGAGTACGCTCCAGCAGCTCAAGCAAAAGTTACTTAAGATATACGAGCATCACGTTTGCCACTTTGGTTAGTCCTCGTCATCCTAACAGCTTTTTCTCTTGTCACATCAAAAGTGAAAGGCTTGTCTGCAAATACAAACAAGTTCATAAGCCAAGCAGCCAGCAGGGTTATCTTAACAACAGTCTACACAGTCTAACAAAAGACGTACATTATTCCTTATCATACATGAATAGATTTAAACTATGATTTGTCCAAAGTATCTTAAGCTAATATTCCCTGATTCAGCCTCTAACTTCTTTAACCTATCACTGGTGATTTCTTACATTCCTATTTGAAAGTTGCTCGGAGGTATCTCTGTATGTAGCCGTGAAGTTCACCTTTACAGGATTTGTTTAAAACAGAGGCAGCATCTTCAACAAACTCACAGAGCTAATGTAAATAAGCAGCTGTCTTTTCAGGCAGAAAAATTGACTATCGACAGCTAAAATTGAGAAGGTTGCTCTATCCACCTCTGTTGATATCAAGAACCCACTGTTTCAAATATTACAAAGAATCTGAAGTTGTAAATCTGTCACTGTTATCACAGACTACCTTTACTTGCACAAAATATTCCAGTTTTGCGAAAAAGACTTTACCGAAAAAGACAATATTCCCATTAAGTTGTTGACATGACTAATGACAAGGAATATTCCACTAATATTCCAGTTTTCACACAGCGGTACATACTCAAATTCACATGCCCTCACATTATTGTTTATCATGTCAAAATATGCTGGATCCGCTTGTGCCATTTTGCTTCTTTGCATCAAAATAGGATTTTATCACAGTTTTCAACTGTGCAAACACAGCCTCCCTCTTTGATTCCTTCAACCAAGGTCTTGGTCGGTGTTGCGATGTTTGGGCCTATCCAAGTGTGCTGGATGTCCTTCTGATCAGAAATGTGGGCTTTTTGTTCATGCATGCATCTCTACCCCCCAGCCTTTGATACTGTAGGCTAGTTGGTTTGTGTACAATGCATCTATGACAACAAAGAGCTGACCATGAACAGGCAAGAGGCCGTGCGTCACACAGTGCTGTAAAAAAATGCCAGTTAAGACTGATATTAATAAATAAGAATGCTATTCAAAACTGAATAATGATGGCATATCCCAAGTCTTGATACTAAATTCCAAAAGAAAAAAGGCCTAATTCTGAATATCTAAATGGAATATATGGTTAACATGACCTGCATCATATTCAGACTATTGTCATACTCAGAATAATAGTGGAATATTAGTGTGCAGGTAAACGTAGTCTCTGCAAACTGCACGTGCTGTGCAAGAACAAGAAGCTTGACAGGTGTAGCAACAGTAACTAAAGAGGGGATGGGAGTGAAGCGAACTGTCAATCTCTCCCTATGGAAAATAAAATGTAAAAAAACTGCACGGCTGTCACAGTCTGTTTAAACCAGCTAGATTTGGTAGCGTTCACACGGCAATAAAAAACATTAAAACAAATTGCAGCAGATAGGAGTCCCCCCCGTCTCATTTAAAACTTAAACAACCAGCCAGACTCATTATGCAGCTCTGTGATTACTCCATATATTATCCTTACAGGCAGGTAGTAAAACAAAGTGATTTGTGCCTCTGCATAAGCATGTGGTCTCACAGTGTGCCTGCTCCCGGCTGTGCCGCTCTTTCAGGTGACAGTGATCACTGAGTGCTCATTATATGCAGCCTGAGAGGTCAATGCATCAATGCGTAGCTCAGGGTATACGTCAACATATACGCAACACAATTAATCAATAGTGAGGAAGCGGCTGATGGGTCCAACCAGCGGGGCTGAGTCCTCAGAAAAGTCCCCGAGGAAATCATTTACCCGCCTGTAAGCAACAAATAAAACTATTCATTCATCATGTTTCGCATATGCACAAAAAAAAAAAAAAAATCTCCCCTGATCTGAGTGAGTCAGAGTTGAGGGGTGGGCGAGATGAAATTGGTAGCAAAGTAATGACTCATCACTTTCTACCACACACACAGCAAATCTTCCTTTGTAGGTGGCCCATTGGGGATTCAGTGGCGGGGAGAAAGTCGGTCACGAGGTCTGTGTACCTTTTCTGAATTATGATTGTACAACAGTGTGTTTCTACTCCGCCCTCTATCCTCTTAACAACATAGAGCAAATTCAGCACACACACACGCTCAGAGATAACACGCGTTCAACATGTCTTTTAAAGAGCTGTAGGGTGGTACTCACTGCTGATCTCCGCATGCTGCTCCACGACTGAGATACAGGACGGCTGGTTTTGGTCTCTATGACCTCTGAGGTCAGAGATGTAGGTGGGACATAGTGTCTCGCCCTGGACTGCATCGCCATCTGATAGGCCACCTCAAACGCCTGTCCCAGTGTCAGGATGATCTCGTAGGTCTGCGTCTGTGTAGATTAAAAAAAAGTGTGTTGAAATAAGTCGACAGTGAACATAAAGTTAGGTCTTGATAATTGTGACGGCCCCTCTGCTTGGTTCCTCTTTCTGTGTTTTCTCTCTGCAGGGCTGCTCACCAGAGGCACGTTCAATCTGTAAATGGTGTCCACCATTTTGCAGGTTAAACGACATGTTTCCTCAAAAAGGTGTGAGGGCTTTAAGGTACTCTTTTCATGTTTGGTGGGAGTGTTGGAGGTGATCAGCAGCAATGTATATATAGAATATTTTCTAATAGATCTTGACTTACTGTGCATACAATTTTTGTTTTTATTTCACTTTTGCTTTGGTGATGTAAGCATATATTGCCATACCAATACGGCCCCTTTAAATTGTATTGAAATAATCCTCGCCGTATTAAAAGGCAGTGCGCCTGCATTACACAACAGGGTGTTCAACACACCACTGTTTCTGTTTAAATAAGTGTTTTGTTAGTTTTGTCAAGGCTGAACGCAGCCCCGGGGCACGTGCGTGTTGCAGTCTGCACCGTTATCCTACAGTTTCTAGGTTGAACAACATTTCCTCGAAACGGTGTGCAACAGGCTTAGAGGCATGTTTTCTCTCATTAGGTGGATGTGACAGAGGTGTTGCCCAATCAGCAGCGACATGTACATTAACATTGCTATTAAAAGGCACTGCGCTTACATAACACAACAGGGTGTTCAACACACCACCGTTTCAGTTTTGAATAAATGTTTTGCCACTTGCCAGGGAGCTGAAGGCAGCCCTGATTGAGTGTAATCAGTGGCATTGGAAACACCTGGGCCCGCTGTGAGCACCATGCATACAGGACAGAGCTGCAGCCAGTCCTGGTGCGGGCACATCTCCTCTCACCAAACATTATGTTTTTATTATTTTTGAGTAAATAAATCATACCCATGTGTGTCGCCATTTTTTGTCACAGTCTCAGAGCCAGGCTGTGACACTGACAGAAAAGAAAGTTGCCATTACAGCTGGCGCTCAAGATAGAAACAACTTCTTCACAGTTCTTTGGTTTTACAACAGATTTAAAGTGAGTTTACATTAACCTTAAAGAGATTTAGTGTATAGGCCCTTTGCTTGTGTGTATGACAAATAATATAACCGTTCAAACAACTCTCAGTAGAAGCCTTACACTTACACAAATGTGACTAAACATTTGGTACAAGTTCTGTTGAACAACTTAGCCATGTAGCTTGGAATCAAAATCTACTGTAAGTATATATTTAGTGACTTCTGACTGTTAGTCTAAACAAACAATTAACACAGTTATTTTCTTGGGTTTGCAAATGCTTGTTTTCAACAATTTGTCGTGCATCACACAAAAAACCCACTACACAGCACACAAAAGCGCTGCACTTCACATTGTTAGGGTAATTGCTCTGTATAATTATCCTTTGGCTCTTGTTTGAATATCACATTTTCAGAGAAAAGCAGAAGCAGTTTTCACATGACAATTTGCAACCATGGAGCAGATGTGTTAAATATAAATAGGTGTATCTTAAAATCGTGTTTTGGCCTCATGAAAACTTTCATCATTACGATAAAGTCTCCCTGCAGTTAACCGACACTCCACAGTGATCCGTCTGCAAAAGAGAAAAGATTGTCTTCGACCTTTAAAGAAGCTGAGATGCAAATTACAACATCATCTGTGACTGCATATAGAAAATGCCATGCATAGCGGGAGTAGAACTTCAATCAAGCCATTTGATGAGCCAATCAAGGAAATAATGTCCACAGGATGCTGCATGCAGGTTTACCTGCGGGATATTGGACATCCCACAAAGGACACCTTGTTTATTCTAAATTATTCAATGATGAATTTACCAAAAGCTCAAGAAATACGAAGATTTATGGGATTCCTTGATGGCTTGTATGGAAATGTTACAGCTACACTATCAGAGGTAGGAGAAAAAGTCGATTCTTGGATGTAGAAAAGTAAAAAATGTGAAATTTAAAACCCATTTCTCAACATTATGATTGCCTGTAACAATTTTGTAAGACCAAGCTGTACGTTTCTGATGACTGTACAAAATGGATGGTGAAATGTTTATCCATTTATTTTCATCTGCTTATCCATGGCCAGGTCGCAGGGGCAGCAGGCTGAACAAGGTACTCCAGACGTCCCTCTCCCCTGCAACACTTTCCAGCTCCTCCTGGGGATCCCGGGGCATTCCCAGGCCGATGAGATATGTAATCCCTCCAGCGTGTTCTGGGTCTGCCCCGGGCCTCCTTCCAGTTGGACGTGCCTGGAAAACCTCTAATAGGAGGTGCCCAGGAGGCATCCTGATCAGATGCCCGATTTACCTCAACTGGCCCTTGTCGATGCGAAGGAGCAGCTGCTCTACGCCAAGCTCCCTCCAAATGCCTAAGCTCCTCAACCTACCTCTAAAGCTGAGCCCAGCCACCCTATGGAGGAAACTCCTTTTAGCTACTTGTATCCGCAATCACACTCTTGCGGTCACTACCCAAAGCTCATGACCATAGGTGTGGATCCGAACGTAGATGGGCAAGTAAATCGAGAGCTTTATGTTTATGCTTAGCTCCACATTGCACCAAACCGCCTGTCCATTTTATGCTCCATTTACCCACGCTTGCGAACAGGACCCGGAGATATTTGAACTTCACTTGGGGGAGTTACTCCCAACCCAGAGGGTGCAATCCACTATTTTCTGGCAGAGAACCGTAAGACTGACACGAGCATGACGTTCTAATCTAGGCTATTTCTTGAGTTATGGTGGGGATGGCTGAGAGTGAGCAACCGCGGACAGATGCAATTTGACCTGCGCCGGCTGGCTTAAAAGCTAACGCATAAAAGTATTTTGATTTCTAAAGGGAAAAGGGACCTGGACAAGAGCCACACAAATTACAAATAAGCTATGTTGTAAAAGTAGCAAGTAGTCAAAAAGTGACAAAAATAATGCATAGAAATAAAAAAATTTGATGCATCAATATGCATTGATAATCATTTTAAAATCGCATCATAGCCCTCTGAATGGGAACTGAATTGTGAGGCTGCTAGAGATTCCCACCGTTATACACTACATGCTTATGTTTATAGCAACAGTCATATTTACATTATCAAGCAAAGACTGATGACAAGACCACTTTGTTCATATTTTTCTAACTTAAACAGGACAGAGTTGTATTACTCACCACTTCCACAGTGCTGAAGACGTGACAGAAGTGGTGGCCACTCTTCAGATCCTTGGTAATGTAAGCAAAAGTACAGAGGTCATCTGGGTCCTGGGCGGCGCAGGAAATGTTCCTGATCTCATGCTCCGCAACTATAGTCTAATGGAGACAGGAAGGAAGTCAGCGCTTACTGGAAATCAACCACTAATGAAGGGCTGAGAGAGTCGACTGCAATGTTTGGGTTGGACCGATCGATGTGCGCAGAGACACACAAACATACTTTCCCATTACCTTCGTGGCTGCATCAATAAACTTGACCCCTCTATAGGTAATGGACAGTATGACGACCGGACCCTTTCTGGAGTCCTTTGATTTCTGCAGGAAACACAATAAAAAGAGTGAGAGACGAGAACATACAGAACAACAAAACACGACAGCTCATGCACTCTAGATGTCATTATAGAAATAATTATGCACGAGGATTATCTCAGTCTGGGAAAAGTAATTGTCAGCTGTATTCCTCATCTGTAACCCTGTCATTTCATGTCTGACATTTTCATTGTTTGTTTGCTGGAATTATTTATTTTTTATTCATTTATTTTAACCAATAAAACATTCTTCAGTTCTTCAAAATGTCAGAGCAAATTAAATGAGAAGAAAACAATATTTTTGCAGCCTTTCAGTGATACTTACCCTAATTTTAGCACAGGCATCTTGTGTGGACTCAATCCCTCGTAGATCCCTGATTATCATTGATCCTAGGTACTAGGAGAAGAAATCAAAGCACACACTACATGTTCACTACACAGTGCAGGATGGAGGCACCAGGTGCAGTAAATTACATAAATTATCCCTGTCAATCTGTTTTATGGTAAACAATAAGTAATTCTGTCATCAATAAAATCAGTGTATGTCTGCGTCGATGCTGAAGGCAGTGAAAAGTGACTTACGGTTGCCTCGTACCCGCAGGAGTCCAGGATTAGCTTCTCAGGCTGGTGATGCCAGGCGGACACCGTGGCGTAGGTAGCAGAATGGCTCGGCGGCCGGAGGTTTAGACGAGACTCTTTGTGCCGTTCACTCTGTCTGTCCTGCAGAGATACAAAATCACTGGTTGGTGAAAACAAAAGAAAGAGGAAAACACAACCAACATTGGTGACATTAAACATATTATATACTTGTATAACGACAGTGGGAATCCTTTTCTCTTGGTAAGTATAGACCAGCGTTTCTTAAATGGTATGGGTACTGCAGGGGGTCTGTGAGACGTTTTTTAAATGTTAGTTTAAAAAATATCCCAGCTGGCAGGGGACGTCAATATGCATCAGAAAGATGTTGGACTATTACATCGAACAGACGTCAAATTTTGGTTGGAATAAAAATTGGGCTAACGATATTTTAGATGTCTAATGACGATAGAATTTCACGTTGATCCATATAATTAACAAAAATGGGAGAAAGAATCAGACAAAAATACAACCATATTGGCAAGAGATTGCAGCTGAGATTCATAAGATAATTGGGATGGATTTAGTCCATTCATTTGTCAGGTTATACTTAGGAAAAATATCTGAAAGTGTCCCAAACAAATAAGTATTTATTAAAGATACTTTTGGCAAGTAGCAGGAAAGCCATAAGTCGCAAATGGCTGCAAGTTAGTCCTCCAACATTGGTCCAATGGCTGTGGATTAAAGATGAAATATACTGTATGGAAAGACTTACTTTTATTTTAAGACCAGAGATGGAAAAATGTGCAAAATACTGTGAGAAATGGATTGTGCATAAACGCTGTTGAGAAAGGTGCGACACCATATGCCTGTATGTTAGTGAAAAATGTACTGGGAATTGACCTTGTAACACCCATGACGACCTCATGTTCTTTTTTTCTTAGATTAAACTAAGCTCTTTAACATCAAGATGACATTAGAATGAAACATTTGGAGGACATTTGATTTTATTTTCTTAACAACTCAACTTTAAACGTCATGTTGTCATTATCCTATGTCAAATTGACGCTGGCATTAGATATTGTGAAACCAATGTTTAGACTGATCGAATAAATGTTTTGGGACCATTTAGTAGTTTGCATTAGGTTAGTTTAGTCTCCAGATTTTTGGTTAGGGGGTTACGGTTTTGCTTCATGTCTGGGCCCCTATTCTCAAGCTTTCGATAGCTTATCAGGGTCTTTCATTTCACATCTCCATTATTTCTTATCAATTCTACCTGTATTTTTTAGCTGTTTTTGTAAATAAAAGTGTGAATTGAATTTAATTGAAAAATAATCTGATACTGAAATTTTGTCACCTGACATTACAACCTACATTCCACCAAATATCAAAGTCTAATGATGCTGGTTGCCAGCTGGGATCAGTCATGCATAATTCCTAAAATAATTCTACTATAATAAATTTAAAAAATGTAAATGTACGTTTGATAAACGATTTACCATTTCACATTCAATAGCTCTATATTCAGTGCAATCATGTCAACTGTCAAAAAAAATGGGATCATCTCAACATTTTTTTCACCTGTGTTTCAGACCAACAATGTTTTACAGTGGTCAGGAGGTAGTGAGCTTCAAAAACATTTCAAAAGGGGTACATTGTTAGAAGGAGTTTGCAAGCCACTGGTGTAGACAATAAAGAATGATAAGATACTGTATTTTGTGCATATTAGACTCCTGACTGCTGGAATATTAGTGTGAAGGCAACTCAAGTGTGCTCGGTCAGCACTTTACAGCAATACAAGTCCTTTTTGATCTGCTGGTAGGCTCATAAATATTCATGCACATGGTCGGGCCTTTAGGTCAGTGTGGGCTGTGCTCAGCTCTTTCATAAATCACCTGTCAGAGTAAAATATACTACTGACAATAATCCACCGAGCATTTAGGAAAATGATAAGTATTGATTTTAGATATAATGGATCCTGAGTGCTGCAGTCGTACCCAACGTTTCGCTTATCTGCGGACACTCCTCTGTGTTTTCTCTTTGACCGCAGTGAGTCAGACACGAGGCATGTCGGTTCAACTGTTTGTGTGTGTCGGAGTTTGACCTTTAGCAAATGGTAAAATTTGATCACTGAGTTATTCTTGGTTAAATTCCTTAAAGAGGAACACAAGAAATTCAGGGAAGCACATAAGAATCAGTGGAAGAAGATGCCGTATTTAGTTTTTCAAATTTAGTAAAAATCAGAGCTACTATGGAGACAGTTGATCTTAATGTGAGAGTTAGTTAAAATATACTGGATGAGTCTAACGGCCACAGTGCCTCTAGAAAAAGTTACATAACTGATAAATATGTTTTTTATGGCATTCATGATGGAGATGTAACATGCTTTAGTAGCTGAGAAGATTACGAGAACAGCTGTATTATTGCTAGTTTTGTCTGATACAATGCAAAATTTTAGGACAGTTCAGTGCACAGTATGTAGTTTCTGTTATTTCTGCAGCAGAGTGGGATCATGGGAGTTGTTGTCTTCATTGTTTAACAAGCATCGTGAAAGTCTATCTATTGTGACTCGAGCACAAATTATGTTTATGAATGAGAACACGCATAAAGGGTCTGATATGCCAAGCCGATGGTCAGCCATCGGTCAATGTTGGGCTGTCGGTGAGCATCTGTCACCCTAGTTGGTGTGGTGTGCTCAGCCTACATCAGTTTTTTTTTTTTGGCCATTTCAGAATCGGCGTTAGCTTCATGATTGTGTTGCTGATGTTGTATCGTTATAATGTTACCATATGCATTAGCTTTGTGGTCGGAGTAAGCTGGATTGAAACATCATGTCAGTGTATTACATCTCTTCTGGATTGCTGTGTTGCAAAATGGCATGCAATTAATAAAAAAAAAGTGGTGTGTGGCAGGAAAGAAAAAATGCTGTATTGCTGTTATTGAGTACATTTATGTGATACTGTGTAATTTTCAAAGACGTATCATCTGGTGTTTCCCTGAAAGTTAGAGCAACTAGAGGGAGTAAAGGGGATGTGATGCCATAGACAGGCGACGTGTCTTGAATAAATGAAATGTCACAGGGTTTGAACATTGTTGGAAACATTTTGGAATAACGTACGTACACAACTCAATAAAATATATAACATAGGTCTAGTTGTTTTAAGACATTTCAGTGCAGAAAAGTAACATATTAGGGTGTGTATCCACAGCGTTTTTCTTTAGCAGAAAAGGGGTTGCAGGGTGCTGGGGAGGCTTCACCCCTGGGCTTTTGGTTGATTTACATGTGGGGTTTTTTTCTATGACAACAATATCTTGACCTTGACATTAGCTAGGCAGCTAACATAATGCTACATTAACAGAGGCTTGGTGACACAGTTAACAGCAAGCTTCCAACACGTATGGTGATGAAAACACAACACTAACCAACAACGTTCAGTGTCCGACCGATATGCTCCAACAAAGGAATTTTCCGTCTTTGTTGTGAAAGTTAGACGGTAGCTAAAGGAGAGGCAGTGACATCACTAGTGCCCGAGTTGTCCAACAAGAAGCGCTAAGAGCAGCAGCACAAAAAAGCCAGAGGGCTCTGAAAATAGTCCTGGACATAAGGCTTTTTCTCCAGGTGGCCAAATGCATCTGCATACACTCATTCCACATTGGAAACAACTGTAAAAACACACCAGCACTCACAAAAAAACCTCTGTGTGGACACAGGCCGTTAAACCTTTCACTGCACTGAATATCAGTCATATGTGATTTTAACACTTTTTCCATATTGTGGAATATATCAAAATTTGGAAGAATTATCTTATGAATTCATCCAAATCATACAGCCCTAATGGAGGGTACATTAAGCTAACTAAATCTTGAGAATGTCTTAAATATATGTAATAGATTGCAGTTTTTCAGCCTGAATCAGAGGCGCTGCGCTTCATAAAATTAGCTCCTCCATGTGTTATATAATACTTATACTCAGTTGCCAGATTATTGGGTACACCTAGCTAAAACTAATTGAGTCTAATACAACTGTCTTGCAATAAAATAATGTTTCTTTTAATAAGATATTCAACTTAATGGTTTTAGAGGATGTAGTTTGTGGTGGTGCTCCTGATAAACTGGCAGCCGAGTATATTATAAAACATTTGGCCAATTCATCGAATTAAATGTGTGTTCAATCAAAGTACTTCATCATGTTGATACAAAAACAATATAAAAATCCGATATTTCCATGGAGCAGTCCTGCTTATTGATGTCCAACATTGTCCATGATGGTCCAATAATCCATCCAGAGATATTAAAGTGATAGCTACCACCGTATGAACGGTAGATGTAATTCTCATCATCTCACTGTGCTGTAGTATTGTCGCATCGCTCAACCCTAATTACCCTTTGCTGTTTCTCTGGTTACACTCTGACGTTGCTGTGGTTCTTTGGGCCTGCCCACTATGATTTAACTCAACCAGTGGGCTCAGTTTTTCATCCAGCACGGCTCATGTGACAAGACACCCCGACACGTCTAACTTTGTACAGCATCCTCCTCTATTATTCAGCTAGTCGCTCACTGGTGGTTTCCCAGTGGACGACAGAAGTGAAGTAAGGTGGGACTCACTACAGAGCGCGGCCTCTCACTATAT
This sequence comes from Epinephelus moara, assembly GCF_006386435.1. Classification (NCBI taxonomy): domain Eukaryota; kingdom Metazoa; phylum Chordata; class Actinopteri; order Perciformes; family Serranidae; genus Epinephelus; species Epinephelus moara. The sequence continues at coordinate 39,260,572 of NC_065529.1, read as the reverse complement.
GAACGCAGAGAAACACTACACACATCTTGGTCAACTCCTCTCCGCCTCCGGTCCGACTCAGCCAAGGGCAGGAGCATGTCCATGGAGCGACTGGTGTAGGGGTCCATCTGACTGAGTGGAGATGTCGTCTGGGACAGGAGGTCATGGAACTGCCATGCACGCACACACACACAGTCACACAAAAGAGTACAAACACACACACAGCACAGCACAGATTAATGATTTGACAGCACTGTCTACATGGGCTGGTTTCCCTGATCTACATCCAAGCTTAATCCTCGACAAAAGAGCCTCTTCCATGGAGATTCTCAATTCTTTTTAGCCCAGTTTAATCTGCCTGGGAAATCAGCCCTGAGTATTTAACTGTTGTGAACATAATGATATTGAAGAATCTCATTCCAAAATTAGATATCTGTGGCTGGAAAAAAAGAAGGATCCATTTTCTCACAAAATTATGTTGGCATAGAAATAAAGCTTGTCATGCAACGTTGTTTAACTAGTTTAACCTAAGCTCTGATTCTGATTGTTGATCAATGAGAAAAGTACCAGGGTGTCATCATCGATGTTGTCAACTGAAATACTGAGCACTAAAACAACACATCTGAACAAACGTGAACCCATTTCAGACAAAAAAGAAAAACATTCTGTATCTTTTATAGACATCAGTGACACTAAATATGGGTTTTATTGAAGCCATAAGCAGAACAGCCTTTCTAATTGGGCATATTGAGCACACCTGATCTTTTCACCAAATTAGCACTGACAGTGTGTTTCTCCACTTGATGGTTAAACAGCAGCACTAACGATGCTGCAGTCTGATTCACACTCTCAATCCTGCAAGGTGCTTTAGATTAATAACATTTTGGCAGACGCTATTTGCACCCAGGTGTTCATAGCCAGCAATGATATCTGCACCTATTTACACGCAAGTTTATATCCTGAGCGTCCTAGCAATTTCGAAATATGACATTAACACAAACTGGTCGATTCAGCTATTCTGCTAAGATGTATGTACACAGTGTGCATTCAGCAGCTTTTTACATCCTAGAAATAGAAAATAATAAGTCAACTAAGTCTAAGAATAAAAAGCCAATGTAAATTTATACTGGACTCAAACCTCAGTCTCCTGCGTTAAAGTCCTGTGCTTGACCTACTCATTAACAACATCTTATTTCCTCTGAGGACTGTGTTGCTCTCTATACTACCTCACCTGACTTTCTGGCAGTACGTGTGAGTTTTTCCTTAAAAATTTACCTCTTCAATCTCAGAATTTCCAAAATATCCTTATCCTAATCAGCTCCAACCACCACACATCAACGTGATGAGTACTAACCAATTACTGCACACAGTTGGATCCATAATAACTCGTTGTAGGGATGTGTGTCAACGGCTGCAGTGTGACTATTTTCATCAGAGTGCAAACACACTCTGAAACATTTTTCCTAGACTGTACTTTGTTATTTTGTGATTGTAGAGTAGAGATGATATCAAGTCAGTGACACCTAATGAAGTGCCAAAAATGAAGACCATATAATACTGTGACTTTGAACTGTATCAGTTTCTACATCCCAACTTAGCAGTAGCATGTTACAGTAATACTATTACTTTTTCAGTAACGGGTAGTGTAACGAATTATCAATTAAATGTCAGTAATAATATTACAGTTATCAAAAATAAATAAATAAACAAAATTAAAAAAAACTGCATTTTGTTGTAACCCTTCTAAGCATTGGAAATCCAACAATCAATGACATCCCTGGATTTATTTTTCAAACATTCTGGTGGCATCTCAGCATGCTGAACTACCAACTCTGTCAAATACACCACCCTCGACTTCACCACACTACAGACTGTATGGGCTGTTGCCAGGGACAGTTGCGAGAGTTCGCCCAACTGCACATACACGGTGATGGGGCTAATTGTTAGCATCACACAGTTAACATCACCCAACAGTCATTAACAGGTTTACCAACAGAGTTGAGCCATTTCGGTGTCAGTTTGAGATTGTTGGATGTTAGCAACTGCTGCCGTGTTAGCTCCTGCTAACCGGGCAGACGGTGAACTGACTGTTTTGCCGGGTGGAGAGCTGCTCTGGACACAGCAGCAACAGAGATTGTGCTGATCCAGCAAGGAGTTAGCAAATGCAAAAAGGATCAGATACAGGCATCGCATGACTGGAGACGTTTCGATACTACTTGGCACTGGGTTATCTTGGCCAATACATTAAAAAGGTATCAAGTATCAATACCCAGCCCAAGCAGGTGGTGGTACTAAGGCTCTATCCACTGCAAAAACACAACCTCAAACCTCCTAAAACAGCTACTACAGCTGACAGCACAACACCATGAAACTCATGGAACACACCCCACCGTAGGTGAGCCCTCTGCAGTCGTGAAGCAAGACTGTAGCCCTACACTGGTGAAACAACCAAAACTTTATTTTAATTGTGGACAGCAGGCTACAAGTGACAAAGAACTACTGAAGCTTGTGGCTAAATATGTGGTGAGTGAAATGTTGCCTATCTCCATGACAAACTCTCCATCACTCAGACAGATCACTGCGGAAAATACCTGTCACAGGAAACAGAAGACCCCGTGTAAAAAATAAATATGAAACCAAAAAGTAATATAATGAGTCGTAGTAGGGCTGCACAGTATATCGTTTAATACATTGTAATCACGGTGATGACAGATGGTATCAGTAGAAAACTGCACTTTAAAAATGGAACTATGACTTCTTCATTGGTGCCTTTTGTGCTCAGTTCAATGTTCAATTGACCTTTCACTAAGCCCCGTCGCTTCGTGATAGTCTGTCAAGCTGTTGGAGCAATCATGGAGCCCACTCTGTAACTAACTGCACTCCCTGAAGAGATATTATCAAATTTTTTGGAAAAATGAAAGAGTGATTCCAGAGAGAAGCAGACAGAGGGGTCTACAGTCTGTGTTTGAAGGATATATCCAGGATGTCAAACTGACTCAGCAGCAACAACAGGTTCAAAAGACAAAGATAGTTAGAAGCTAAAGCCGAACTATAGGCTACAGATCACAGTGTAAAACTGCACCACCACATCACTGGGCATTGAGACAGAAGACAATGAACACAAAGGGAAACTTTGCCAATATTCGGTGTTTGGCTTCCCCCCTGTGCCACCAGCTGTCAGACCTCCACCACCGGATGAGTGGGAGCTCCAAGGGAAGCCAAACAATGTGCTTCTGCAGACACTGCGATTATACACAGCTGGTTGAATATTTCTGGCTCCTGTACATCAGAGTGGGTCTTTACTCAGTGTATAATCATTAAAAAGCAAAAGCAGCATGTGTATACATTCAGTAGGCTATATCTTCAGTAGCTAGCTTGCTAACCCTACACTTTCTGGGTTTGATTTTGGTTTTGGAACAGGGAAGAAACGTATATTTTTTTCCAACCTCTCCAGGTAACAAGTATCATTAATACAACTGCCATAGACACAGTGTTTGGCTCAAAATCCACAAAAACAGCCTGAAAATGAGGGAAATTTGAAACGATTGCATTAGAGTCAATGGAGCACAGCTGTGTTGATGTCAGACCCTTGTTGGACCCGGCCGATGCTACAATATGATTAGCCAGTCTGTGTTCATGTGGCAGGACTTAGTTAAGGGTGAAATTGTTCAATAAAGCAATGTTGAAAATAATTTCCTTTCATTTTTACAATTCAAAAAGTAGTTTGTTGAACTTTTGCAGTATACTGAAAGGAGCAGAAAGGCAGAACTGAGCACATTTTAATTTAATTTTAATTTTATTATTGCAGCAAGTAATATCATTATGGCATATTTTCCTTATATTGTGCAGCCCTAATGAGTAATGTAACAAATTATTGTTGGCAGGGAGTAATACGTAAAGTAATAATATTAGTATTAAAAAGAATAACAAGTAATTTTCTGAGTAGCGAGCCCAACACTGATCACCAGTCTTACCATAATTGGGGACAGACGGCGAGACTTCGATGGCGCCTCTTCATAGGGTCTCTCTGCTAGAGAGGCGATGATCCTCTTCCTGTGGCCCAGGGGACCAATCTTAATAACCTACAGAGGACAACATCAGTGCTTTGTCACATCAATATCGCAAACACAAGAATTTATTTAGACAACGCTAATAGAGATACATCCAAAATACACTGACACAGAGTTGGTGGCATGCAGCCCTCACTGGCAGACATCCACAGGCAAACAGAAATGACTCTCGTCAATAATTCAGCCTCAATCTGTTTTGCTGTAAGCTTAAAGTACAGCACTGTCTCCTTCCTGGGACACTCTATAATTCACGATCCATTTTTGGACATGGTGCTTAAATAACAGAGGAGAATTTGGTGATTTATGGGATGACAGCAGGTAATATGCAAATGACCAAGTGATTTTTCAATAAAATATATAGCGAAGATCCACTGCATTTGTCACAATTTGAATATGTTTTTAATTCACAGTTGTAGCAGTGCAGGATCACCTGACACATCTATCCATGGTATCTCTGTTGCTTTAAACCTTTTACAAAATGCCATATCCGCTTGTGTGGCTAAAACCCTCAGAGGAGGAAACATAGGTTAATTTTATGTAGTCAAAACTCATTATCTTAATACTGTATATTTGCATAATTGGCTATTAACATTCACGCTCATCCTGTAAAGGTGGATGTCGAGTGATTAATGTTACATTCGCAATTACGTCGCTGGTACAAAATATTCCATAAAAGGCTCGTATGGCTCTTTGTCTGAAGACTTCAATTATTTATTCAGTGAGAGTCGGAGGCAGATGAGGCAACTGGTCTGTAGTCTGGATTTCTGGTGCTGCTTTCCTTTTTCTCGTGTTCAGAATCCCAGTGAGACCAGTGTGCATGAGGTGTAAGAAATAGGAGAAATTTTTAAATAGTAATAAAGAGCCCTGGGATTGCATGAGAATGTAAACCAGCTCGTAGATCAAATTGATGGTTGATACTGAGATGCTGTAAGATGCTGAAGAGGATGTAGGAAATGTAATGGCCATAGCAAGTCCTGCCAAGGCACTCACAGGCAGTTCTGCTACTCTGCACACTGAAAGTAATGTGCCCTCCTCTCACACCCATCTTTCTGTACTGCATCGCAGTCTGCTGGACACCGTCCCTCACACACTGCATATACAGTATGTTTGGCTGCTGCTGCTGCTGCTGCTGCTGCTACTACTGCAGCTGTTGCTGGTTTCTGCCATTTTGCCACCACTGTCTTTCTATTAATCACACTCAAACACATAGAAATACAGTGATGAGAAGGAAAACATGATCGCTGTAAATGCTCCCGCCTTCTGTGAGCGCTCATCAACATACCAGATCATGTGGCTGCCCGTCATGACATAAACGATGTTAATGTCTACATGATTACATCACTACTACTACAGTCTCCATTGCTACTTCTACTACCAGCCGTTACTAATTCCCATTAGGGATGGGCATTTTAAATAATTTCTATATTCAAGTACTTGCATTAAATTATTATCGAGTACTCAAGTACTCCACAAAAAAAATCTAATGTAAGGAATAGGGTCAGGGTGAGGGTTTAGAGTAAACCTATCTGTCTGTGCTGCACAGGCTGCAGAGATTAACTACGATACACAACTTCAATGTTACACAGCTTCCACTGCACATTTATTTCATTTTGATAAGTCAAATATTATCTGGGAAAAAAATTACAAAATCCATTTCAAGCCCTCAGTTAACTTTGATGGGATGACTGGTTACAGCTGCAGCAGTTTCTGTTTGGTGTATTACTATTAAAGAGATACTGTGTCGATTGTCAACCAGCTTTGTACCATTACTGTGTGGGTAATATGTTAAAACGGACTGTGGTTAACTTCCATCCATCTTACCAGCGCCCAGATCTCCCTGCTCTCCCACTATGGACAGCAGAAGAGAAAGACCTGCCCATTTCTCCATCTCGCTCTCTCAAATTTAGACCAAACTGAAATCAAACTCCATAAACCAAGATTCTGTTACTGTATTGCATATTTCCTGCTGAAAATCACTTCAGAAACATCCCTGCCTGAGGGTTTAAGGCAGACAAACTCAGTGACCTCTTTTAAATCTCTTCTTAAAACTCACTTTAATCATCTGGCTTTTTCTTATCTGATGGTATTTTTACTTTTATACTGTTTCTACTGTTTTCTATCTTGTACGTTTTTTAGATTTATTATTGTTTTTATTGTAAAGCACTTTGTAACTTTATTAGTATTATCATTATTACTATTATCATATTTTGGTGCACTGTTTGGCTGTATTCCGAGAATGAAACAGGAAGTGGACCCCATACTATTTCCTGTACAGTAAAATGGTGAAAGCAAAACTGATCAAATATAAACCAAGATTCTGTTACTGCGTTCCTTAGTCTTGGCTCAATTTTTTCAAAAACATTTTTTAGCTTACTTTTTGCTAACAATCATATGAGATTGTCTGTTACCAGCCGGCCGCCATATTGTTTCCTGTGTCAAAACGGACTAGGTCTGACACAGCGCAGTGCATACTGGTAGCTGTAGGTTTTCTACCTACTGAGCAAAAGGGAATGCTGCCGCCCTTTATCACAGTTTTCTCTTGTCACGAACCACCAATTTCAAAAGTGCTTGTGTGTTTCTACTGTATTGACAGCCCATTTTTATGAAAAGACCATCTTTCCAACAGTGAAATACTTCTTTAAGATCTTTGGGACAGTTATGAGATCTCCTTCTTAACTTAATTATTATTTCAACCTTGCTGTGTAACTCATTGGCAGAGTGGTTAGAGCAAATGTCCACACATGAAAACTGCAGGGTCAGGGTTCAACTTATAAGTGTTCTGCAGTGCATTTGGGCATCAAGATTTTCAACATATTTTCTGCAGGGAATGCATTTTCTAGTTGGTTATTAATACTATACCAAACTCGGCATCTGCCAAAGAGAGAAACTGTTAGTATTGCACTGCAGTGTGAAGTAGTGTCCAAAACATCAAAGACACGTGGGTTAAGTTCCTGTAACTTTGTGCTTACAACCCATTCTGGCTCGACTCATACAAACACAACAATGGCTACTTGCGACTATGCGGCAATGATACATCTATCTGGAACGATATATTTGTTTAATGATCAATGATCCAACATCACAGATACACAGTGAAAACATTGATACATATCGTCATCTATAAGATACGCCTTTATTTTGAAATTCATATGGAACTGTGTCACCACTTTCGTCCAAGTGTACCCATACTTACTAACATTCAAACAGTGCTCGTGGCCTAGCGCCAGGCAAATAATGATGAGCTGCAAAGAAAAAGAAATGCAGCTATTAACTGATATTGTCTCATATCGCTCATAGGTCCTTGAATTAAATCAAATCGATACTGTATCATGGCAGACTTTGTGTTATCAGCAAATATTGTATCATTCAAAGAATCTATATATTGTCCTATGAAATTTGTGATTTGTGGTTTACCCTTGTTTGCAATCCCTCTTTACCAGGTGTGCAAGTTAAGCCAAAAACAGTTGTTCCTTCTCAGATTGGTTCACATCAATCATTTTTAGGAGCCAGACAAAGAAAAACAATCGAATATTTCACAATAAATTAAAGACTAAAAAGAAAAGTCAGGAAAATGTAATTTTGTAGCACAGGATATGTTTTTTTCTTCTTTCTCATCCCGTTAATCACCTTGCAAATCCTCAGATTTATCTCAGGAACCCATGGTAAACCACTGCTGTAGTCTAAACACACACACGTACGCACCAACAAAGACAAATCGACACCTGCATATGTTCAAACCAAATTGGTACATGCGCCTCTCTACAACCTCCACACGTCTCAGCCTAAAAGAAATTAGGCCCCCTTTGTAATTACAAATTATCACAGAATGTTACACGATTTCCATAAAGATTAAACCAAATTAGATACTTCCCTGTCATCAGTCACCATATTGCTTCTTCATTTACATTTTATCGGTTAGCTATCTACTAATTACGCGGTGATATTGAAAACGTTTCTGCTATAGTTTTATGGAAATGCTTCAATCATCGAGCACTTCTCTGTTATTTCAGCATTAAATTTTAAAGTGCTTCTTAACCTCGAACATGATCCATAAATCAGTCTTGTGATTATTCTGAGTCCATCAACACTCATGTCTCTTTGTCAGAGCCTAAAACACCGACCAATTTCCTGCTCACCCATCTTCTATAAGAGGCCAACATCAGAACTGTGCTGAATAAATGTAAAAGATGGCTTCTTACATTGACAATCTCCAGCTCCCACAGGTTCTTGACACACTCCAGTGTGCGGTAGCCACTTGAAAGAAAGTTGGGCAGATATTCATGCAGGCCGAGGCCGTCCAGCCAGGAGACAAGAGATGTGCTGCCATCACAGCCCAGTGCTTTTACCTACAGTGAAGGGAGAGACACGTGAGGGAGCAAGTACTGTAACTTTTAGCATAAAACTTAAAATAGAAATGTACACTGTGTAGGCTTGTCTTCCAGTTGTAGTTATAATTCTACCTTACTAAAGCTGGAAACTGCTGCTGCTGTTTTTAGCCCTCCTAGCCGTGTGGTTCAAGGGACAGCAATGTCAGTCTGTGAAAGGTCTGTTCCCCAGAGGACAAATGCTGCTGACCTTGGTGATCACATGAATTTTCATCTAGCACCACAAGCTTTTGGGTCTTGAGTAAAATATTTTGACAAAGATCAGATGGATTGCTGTGAAATTTTCTACTGTGTGAACCCTCTCTGAGCAGGAGCCTGGTGGGTGGAGTCAGGTCATCAGGGAGATTCAGCTCACCTGTGCTGGCTACAGGACAATATGTATATAGCATTTTTTACACAGAGAACACACCATGGAGCCGCTACAAGGTCCCTTCTTTATGCCTCCTTTGCATTTATACACAGAGCCAAACGACAGCAGCATCATTCTGCTCTAATGTGTGATTATAGACTCCATGTCAGCATCGCAGAATCAAAAGAGGCGTGACGGGAGTGACATGTAGCATGTTAGCACTGGCCTCTAGTGTTACATGTAAGTGCCTCTAGTGTGACACATGAGCGTGGTGATAAGCTTAATGTAACAACACCAAGCAGGGTGGAGGCCAGGGGAGAGAGACTGGCTGACTGCCACCATCTTATATGCTCCTGCAGCCAACCCAGGTGAGCTGAATCTCTCTGATGATGACCTGACTTCACTAGAGGAGGGTCCTCATACTTCAGATAGTCAAAGTCCCTATAGGATGAATGCTGCTGACTTTAATGATCCCGATTTGGAGTCGCACACTTGAAAACATCATTTTTCATTTGAATAAATCATGTTTTTTCTTACATTGTCACACTTTTTTGACTCACAACCCATGTGCAGCCTTTATTATACGGTATAATTGGACCAATCCTTATTATTCCATTCTCCAGTACAAACTGTAGTTCATTTTTTGTGGACTACTTAAAATCATAGTTAATAATACTATGCAATACGTAGTTATAAGTGATTTTTTTTATTATTTCAATGTACTTTTGATTTGTTTGCCAGTAAATCTAGCACGCTATCTGTGGTCAAAACAGTGTTAATTTCATTGATGAAAACTATCATGAAAATGTTTCTGCAACGACCTTATATCCATGACAAAAACAAGATAATGGCAAGCTAAAAATAGAGCCTGATAATAAAAACTAAAACACAGCTGATCCCCACAGGACTCCACTCAGTCCGGACTTGGGGAGGTTTATAGGTTGATGCTGTTTGACAGGCAGGTAGGAGGACGGGTTACCTGTGAGTGTAGCTGTGCTGTCAGTAAACAGTCTGAACTCGGCGGAGTTTTCTCCGACAGAGACGCAAGTTTAGTTTTAATCACGAGTTTAAACCTCTAGACTAACATGTTGCAGATTGAGAATGAATTCAGGCTTTAGTTATTTTTCTGCTTCTTGACAGTGAGATCGATAAGTCAGCGTTTACAATGAACCAGAGTACAAATCCATGTTGTTTTAAATTAGTAATTTGTGGTGTCAATGTTTTTGAGACCATAAATAGAGAGATGTTGAGTTTTTCAGATGATGATCAGTAAGTGTGTGCTCGTAAATCTCCCCCTAAACCTGTGAAAAACTGCTGGAGAAATGCAGGTTTGTAAGTGTGTAGAAATTATTTGCTGTTGTCACAAATGCAATTCTTACACAACCTGTCACCTTGATTCTAATTTCTGAAACATGAATTAGCCTCACTAGATTAGTTTAAAGATAAAAGACTAAAAATTTTCATCGACTAAAATGTTTTGAATTTTTTCATCAACTAAAACTATGGAGGATAAAAATGACTAAAACTAATCAGCATTTTTGTCTCAAGACTAAGACTAAATCTAAAACAGCTGTCAAAATAACACAAGAGTTTTTCCATTTAATGTTTAATTGAAATTATGTTACTCCAGCTCTGACAATCCACTGTATTCATCCATTTTCTTATTACCATATTATCTTTTTTTTTTGCTTATCTTCTATTTTTATAAACATACTGACATTGTGACCTTTTTTCTCAGACACCGTCAGTCACTGTCTCGCTCAGTGCCGAGGTTAAGTTATGATGTTAAGTACCTTAGGCAAGCTGCGTGCCGCATGGAGGATTTTCTTTCTGTGTCCTGGGTCAGTGATCCCGATGTCTCTGAGATCCTGGTCCTCCATCACGTTACTTCCCTACATGTGCACAAACGCAAGAGACACACACAAGTAAACACATTCACACACAGGCGCACACACACGGCCACACTCATACATACACACACATGCACGTAAACAAATAAACACGTACAAACAAACACATGCACAGAGAGACAATACACCGTATGGACATACAGTGATACAATCCATGAAATTAAATCAGTTGATGATACTGTATATCAGTGCAGTAATTTAAATGTCTGCATACACACACGGGGATACAGTATTTACACATGAAAGACATCATACTGACATGTGACAAATAGCTTTACATGAACAAAGGCTGATAAAAGTACTGTATCATGATGCTTTCTACACTGTAACTACAGGGCAACATTGCAGCTGTGCAAACACACACTTTCTCATAACACACACACACACACACACACACACACATACACACACACAGAGTATGCACATCTCTGACATAAGCAGTAACAGCAGAGTGGGAGGACAATGAAGTCAAATAAATTGTGCATGCCAAGAGTAATCAATCTGATCCGGTGCGACTCAGAGGGAACAAAGCCTTCATAACTGCAGCAGCATCTACAGGATCTCAGTGTTTCACTGAGGGAAACCAAACAGTCCGAGAGGAAACGAGAACGTTTCTCTACAGTTTGTAACAATTATTTAATTTGGGAACAGAAACAATGAACAATAATCGTTCTCCACCTCCTAAAATCTTGACTGACAAGCAGATTCTTGTCTGTTTCATGTAGCTGTCCATATTTGCAGCTCCAGCTGCTTTGTCATCTTATTCCGGTTTATAGGCAGGAATAAAGATACAAGGAGAACCTTGAAAATGTGGAGCTAAGCGTTTTTCCCCGTGGACTGCTGCAGATTGATTCTTCCTGGCCAAGAATGTTAAAATGTTCTGTAGTCTTTACTCAATCTGCTCTTACTGGATTGGTTTCAGAGCACAATGCAGCAGTATTCACAGGCCTGTATCAGGGTGCAGTTTGGAGATTACTCACTGATCGCTAGAATAAAGGTCAAAATGAAGCGGGGTCTGATGTAAGGGAGGACCAAAATAGATCCTCCACTTTTATTAACACAGTTTGAAGTTGGATGATGCCTCGGGAGACTCTGCAAACTTATTATTTCATGCTGCATTTGAAACATGTGACGGGAATGTATGGTTCAGTTCTTACATAGCTCATGAGCAATGGTAGTCTGATCTAATCTGATACGACTTGCAGATGTAGCCATGGTAGAAGTCCTTCATCTCACTAAATGCACTCAGTTAATGCAACAGTGAATTAGAATTGCTCTATTTCTCTGCACCACGGGGGAATTGTTTAGAAAAATCAAATTTTGTTACTTTTTTCAAGAGTCAGCCGGCGCAACGATAATATGGCAAAGAAAGAGGACTTAATTTATGTGTTAGAATATGCATGCTTAGTTCAACATTATAACATTCAAGAAAGAGGGGGCTGCAGAATCTGATGCAATATTGATGCAGGGAAGATGCAATGTAAATGCATGATGGGTAACTTCTAAGATGTTTCCTACTAGACAAATTGCATCTTTGCCACATTAGTTTGGACATCAGAGCAACTAAGCGTAATGCTTTTTAAAAACAGCAATTATGTGAGTGACAACGAATCCCACAAACAAATCCTGATGTTCAAGTCCAGTTAGATTGATCACATCTGAAGCAAGTCTGGCAGAATCTAAAAGGGCACAATATTAAACATTCACAATGTCTGCCTGACTACTCTGACCTTTCCCTTGTTTGCAACTTCCACATCCTTGTAAATATCCATGGGTAATTTGCCTTGTGAAATTAATGATTTATCTCCTTGATGCATCAAGTCCAGCAGACACATTAGTCGTGGCATGAAAATGAGCATCAGAATGCTTAATGACCCATCGTCCTCATCACATTAAATCTTGATCAACGTGGTATCTTCCAAACCAATAAGACAAGAAGGCTGCTTTGTTTTCTTTCTAGATATCTGTACATTAGTGTCGGCCACAGTGGGACAATAAAAGAATTTGTGTCAGCCAATAAAGATTTTGCAATACGTTTAATACTCCACTAGCTGTTTCTTTAATATCTCTGGTTGCATTAGGCTATTGTGGGCGATGCTGCAAATCAATAAGCGGGACTGATTTATGGCATCAATTTAAATAAGTACCTTTATTTGTCAGGTATTCAATTTACTTGATTAGTGAGCATTTCAACATTATCTATTTCTTAAATTGAAAGGCCAGAGAGTATACTTTATCGTGGTATGTAATATTATTACATACAATAATATTACACATAAAGAGATAAAGGATTTTATCCATACTAAAGCCCTAATGATTTTTGAGGCTGATACTGATATCAATAAAATTTTTATAAGGATCCTCAGGCATTGAGATGGTCTAGTGGTTAAGATACATACAAAACATCATCAGCTCAATTCCACTGCTGCACACCACTTCCTATCTATCCATGTCCCCTCATTTCCTGTCACCTTGTAAGAAAAACGGGTCCTTTAAATTAGTCTTTACAAGACTCTGACTATGAAATGTACTGAGCAGGACATTTTACAGTTGAAAAAGAACTAGTCACTAGGGCCGGGCCAAATGGAGGAAATCGCACATCACAATATTTCTGACCAAACATCTCAATATCGATATTGCCACGATATTGTCGGGTTGACTATTACACATTAAGATTTTTGGTAAATAATCAACAGTAATGTGGGCAAATAACAGAACGGCTAGAACAGTCTGGTAGGTTTAGAAAATGACATCACTTTACTGTAATGCAGCCTTTAAAACCAGGAAAAGACAACACATATGACAGAACAATATCCAAATCAGAGACGATATCTAGTCTCTAGTGATGCGCGGGTCAACCCATAACTCATTAAGTGACAAAGCAGCGTTCAGAGTAATTGTGCAAAAGTCCACCTTCCACCCTTTCTTCATTTCTCTCTCTGTCTCTCGAACACACACAGCAAGCAGCTTTATCATCAGCCGTACTGCGCTCAGTGTTTCTGTTATCCAATTCTTGGCCAGGAAATTTTGTTAAAGTACAACATATTTAAATCTGTCTGGTAAGAATATATAGGCCTACCACCATGTCCTAGGAGCAAACGTCTCTCTGTCCACACTGAATTGTTAAATATGCACTTCTGTTACGTCATTAAACATACCACGTAGGATATCAGCTGTGCGCTCGAGATCAAATTTAGGATGAAACTACGCAAAAGATGGGTGAGGACTTGCTGTCTTCCCTACGTTTGTACTTTTTTAAAACAAAAGAACACTTGTTTTTTTGTGATATTTACTGGAAATGACATACATTATAGCCAACAGCAAGTAGGTTGTTTTTAGCAATGGTCATTACCAGACAATTTGCGGATCAGGTTCAGGTGGTTGATTAATGCGTGTTTGCAGGTTCATTGGGGCGGATTCACTCTCTTGATTGGCCAGGATGATGCAGGTTTTAAAAAATCTTTATTCACGCATCACTACTTGTCTCATATCACGATATTGAAATAATACCAATCTATTTCCCAGTTTCTAAATAACCTCAAACATATCTTTGGTGTTTCTGTACTAAAATGTTTTGTTACTTATTGTTTGAAATATATTACACAATATCGATATATATATAGTATACTGTATATAAAGGCAAAAAGCTGGCCCCAACAATCCATATTGCACACCACTACTGTATTCCTTTTACTATAACTATATATTATAACTACACATATTGCTCCTTTAGGCTTGTTGTCACTTCATGAACAAATCTGACCCTAAAGCTCAGATCTCCATGGCACCTCATAGTAGGAGTGATCACGTGTTCATAAGGACTCCCATTATGTTGTGATCTCATGCCTTATCGGAAAGAAAAACAGATCAGAGAGCAGCACTCCTCGACTGGAGCGCTTTATGAATACAACCACTTTCCCTCTGAGCTCGCTGGTCTCACTTAAGTGAGCTCAGCTGTGACAAACTGATGTAACATATAGCCTATAGTGCTAATGCAGCTCTGTGGTCTGCGAAATGTCCGCATTTACCCTTTGGGCCTGGTTATTTACAGTGTATGGCCGTGTTTTTTCAGAGTAACATGACCAGGGGATTGGAAACGTAATGGTGTTTTCTACAATCATCACCAAATGCAATATCAAGTTTCCTTGTGATGTTCTCTACGGGAAACATGATAATGCTTTCAGTCAGAATGTGGACGTCTTTTGAGCTGCAGCTGAATGAATCTATCAATATGTAATTTGATGGAGGCGTTTTAAAAATGCAAAACATTCATCCAAAATGTGTCAATGTTTTCCAGAAACTGTCTGATCATGTTTTTAAATCATCATGGAGGACGAATCATGTGTCTTTTGATAATTCATTTACTAGTGACATAATAACTTTTAACCAAAGTAAATGTCTGCATGCAAAAATGTGTGACTACACTCTAAAAACCAGGAGTGTACAGACTATAAATACAACACTAGCATGCTGCTGCAGTCTAATCATACATTGTGCAGTTATTGCAAGACTCATAAGCACCACAAGCATAATAGGTGGTGGATTTAGTGAGATTTGGCAAGCAACCATGCAGCTATGGTGTGTTTAGAGTGAGGACTGTTTGTTCACGTCATCTGAGTGTATCTACACAGAGGTCAAGTCCAGTGACTGTAAATCAGAAGATTCAATATAGAGGGGAGGAGGTGGATTTAGAATTGTGCAGTAAATGAGGTAACATGATTGGGAAAGCTGGGAAAAAGTTAATAGGTTCTGGTTGTCATTTGTCTTTCCACTGGTGACAGCCCACATTCCTTAAAGGGATTCAGTGTGGGGCCATAAATCTTAGCAGGGTCATGCATCGCACAGGAGGTGCAGAGGAGTTATAAAAGGGGCGAGGGGAAAGGGGGAAGGATGAGAGAAGGTGCAGGGGTGAGTGGGAAAGAGAAAGGCGGGGGGGGGGGGGCTACTGACAGACAGGCAGAGGGTGAGAGAGCAGAGTGGTGACATAAAAAGGCAAATGCAGCTAGGTTGACACAGGGAGAGGCAGAGTGATGTAAAGTGGAACCGACCCCTGAGATGACGTGCTGCAGGTGACTCACCATGAATCGTAGGTCGTCGAAGCCATTGAGCAGGAACTTGCTCTCGTACTGCGGCAGCCCCACGTGCTCCAGCCACTCTCCGACCGGCTGGTCCAGGGCTTTACCACAGGCCCCATCTGCCGAGAGAGGGAAGCGCTTCAGCAGGGAGAAGCCGTTCAGCCGGTAGCAGCGGCACTCAGAGGACGACACATGGCATTGCCACATCATCCTCGGCCAGCAGAGGCAGAGCCGAGTGCAGCAGCACCAGGCGGGGTGGGGGGGAGACAGGGTCCAGGCCGGGGGTGAGGGGCTCCCAAGGTACGGTTGGGGGCCCAGCTAACTCAAACACAGGAGGAGGGTAGGAAGTGCTGCAGGCCCAGCTCAAGCCCTGCAGGGGACTGACTAGGCTAATATACACCCACTGGTGTTAGTGTGACTGACTAAAAATGTCAGGCGAGGGTGGAGGTAGTGCAGGGAAGGAAGCCCATCTGAAGCTTGGTATAGTGAGTTATGTTGGACTGAGCCACTACGGCATCTTCCAACAAACAGGGTTCACTAAACATTCCTTTAGTGAGCAGATGAGCGAGTGTATGAACAAGTGCCTAGCTAGTCCAAAAACAACAAATTTGAACACTACAAATCAGGAGGCTAAATAATTTTCAAGCTGAGGGAAAATGGAAATCACTAAATCAAACATTTTCACACATCACACATTATTTACTCTGCTAAAACTATCCCCGTCATTCTTCCTAAAATCAGAAATTACTCCATCAGGGTCTAACACAGAAATATTAATTTCCCCCAAAATAAATTGGTCACGGTTTTCACCACATACTTGTAAAGCTCTGGCTGAGTCCCATGGCTTCATTGGTCAATCTCTTTGAGAGCTAGGACACGGCTCATACAATGAAGGTAGCAGCATTCTAAAGTACTGTTGAGGTACTCATGTTATTTTTGATCAAGGAATACTCGTTTGCTTAAATCATTTTTCATCTTTACTCCAGAGCCACAAGGAGTACGGTCAGGTAGACATATTGTAAATCCTACATCAAAAAAAGAAACGTTGGCTTAGGATTTCCACAGTGTGCTGATTCCAAACTCCTCAATTCATAATCAAATCCAAATATAGATTCCTTGATAAAGCTCCTGGTAAGCTGTCTGCCAGTGGAAAAAGGCTCGGTGTCCTTGGTGGTGCCAGTGCTGCCCAGCATTCACACTCTTCAGCAGGCTGCTGGCTGTGCGGCTCCGCCAGAGAACGTGCTTCTCATCTCTCAAAGCAGTAAATCCAGGTTCAGATCCAACAGACGGCAGGTGAGCCTCTTGACTCTGAAGCGAGGATCACTGCGGGACCACAGTGCAGGTTAAGCTAGCTCCTTCCTGAGGCAGGCGCCCCCACTCCCACCCCAGCCCACCTGGTTCTTCTCCTCGCTGGGTACAGCTAGCAGCCTCTGTGCTCAGGGCAGAGGTTTGCTGCATCCCCTGCCTGTCTGAGACATGCAGGCAGCGCAGATGCAGTCACAGCAGCTGCTCCTGGCTCACACGCGCTACCCCTCACTGCTCACAGGGCATAACGTCCTGACGCCGGCTACTTCTTACACAGGAGACCACAGATCTGCCTCAACCTCAGCCACTGCTGCCACGTCCTTCCCACATCCACGACAGGCAACAGACTCAGATCATCCCCCCTTCTCATCCGAGCAAATCCCTCAAGCTCTTCTTTTTAACTCCCCCCCTCCTCGCTCTCGTCTCTCTCTGCTTTCTTTCTCTTGCTCTCGATCTCATAGCCCCATTCCCATATTGTGTGATCGCACTGCAGGGCTGCCGTATGCTGCCTGATGAAGTGGGGTGCTGCTCCACGTAACCACCTCTCTCTCCCTCACTCTCCCACTATATCAATTCCCCTCCCTCTGCCGCTCTCTCCCTCACTCTGTCTCGCTCCCTGCCTCTCGTCCTCAAACACACAGACAGATGCAAAAACACACACACTCTTTCTCTCTCTTCGTCCTCTGTCTCTCTACCCCTTTTCCCCTTCTATCTTGCACCCCTTTTTTCCCTCACACAAATGCACACATCCTCGCTCTCCTCTGTCTGTCTGTCTCTCCCTAACCTTACCCCACCTCTCCCCCTCTCGCTTCCCCCACTGCACTGATTAGAATTGCAGAGGCACTCTGATCTTGCCAGTGCAGAAAGGACACCACCATCAGAGGCAAGGAACAAGCACCGAGAGCCCAAAAATCACAGTCCTGCTCTGCCAAGAATGACTAGAATGTAAAGGGATGACGAAGACCCAATCCTCTCCTGCAGGAGCAGCGCCAAATTTTTTAAGGCTAACACGGAATATTGAAACAAAGCACCTCATCAAGCCCCTACTTATTAGCAGACGGCTTTAATTCATTTACATCTTACTTTGATGATAGGACAAGGGGGGGCAGCATTGATTCAAGTCAGCAGAAGTCTCTAATGCACTCGTACAGGAAAAGAGAAGAGGCGACCCGCACTTCAAGTCCTGTCTCTTCTTCATCTCACGCAGTCATACAGCATGACAGAAAAGAGGCAAATTCAATTATGTACTTCCAGATGCTCGTGTCATATCAAGCGTTTTTACAGCACAACAGAGGCTACTTGCAGGAGAAAAAAAAGCCTGGATAAAACAAGTGAGGTAATATATAATTAAGATAGATTTTGGGTACAAAGACTGCCTCGGTCTACAAAGGGAGTGGTAGACTTTAGCACCCACCTATGCAGGGCTGCTCACTGAGTCCGTCACTGGTGTTATCTGGGTACAGCTGCAGGCAGAGCGTAATTATGCAGGCTTTCAAGCTGCTTGCAATCACCTCACACATTCCCAGATGGGTAGTCAGCCAGTCAGTAAGGCAGTCAGGGCAAGGAGAAGCGGTGCCAACAGAGGGAAGCAAAGTGAAGGGCTATTGATTGAACCTCCTCCGTAATTGGCCGCCTGTACCCCTGTTGCTCTGGCGTTAACGATCAGGTAAAAGGCCAAGTCGGGTCTCCATGACCCGTCAGTCATCCACAAGGACCAATGCTCATCATTTGTTATCAGGAAGAGAAGCTGCTGTCAGATTTGCCCTGACTGAGGAGAGAGATGATGGAAGGAGGGAGTGACTGAGTGAGAAAGGGAGAGAATGAGCAGGAGACAGATAAGAGACAGAGAAAGACTAATAAAGGAGGAGGCGATGAAACATATGGGGGAGATAAGATGGTAATAGGACGTAAGAAGGATTGAAGTGGACTAATTATGATTCACTACGAGATCCCACAACTCCTCCTCCTTCTTTACTCTTCCCTCCCGAGCATCATACCAAAGTCAGCTCTTACACCACAGTATCCAGACAAAGACTGTTAAAAATACCGGCCACCCCATCCAATTACCTCCATTCATTTGGGACAGCAACACCTCCCACGGTAGTAGGACCTAATTACTGACTGACAGAGTATCCGATGCTCCTCCGTGGGGGGGAACTGGGTCACTGTCTTATCCCCTGTTATACAGGCCATGCTGTCAAATCTATCCAAGTGGGTTTCTGTACTGTTTGAGCACTGCTAGGTCTAGACTTGGCTCAGAGGAGCGCCCAGAAAGACCTATTTACAGAGGAAGAGGTAGAGGTTGTGCCTAGATAAAGCCGTGCCTCTTTATCAGAGCGGCAGAAAAAGCACTAGCTCCTTGTCAACACACCCAAGCACTGGAGAAAATGAGCCGCAAAGCTGAATTAATTCAGGGAAACTGAAGGCGGACTCTTTTCCTTTGAACGTCAGAGTGTGCCTGTACACAAACCGAGCCGATGCCTCCTGTGTGCTGTTAGCTGAGCTCTCTCTCTCCACTCCCTCTCTCTTTTTAAGCTCATTTACTCAGTGCTCTCTTAGCACACAATCGAGGCACTCGTGATGGGCACACAACACAAACAACCTCATCCTTGAGTATGAAGAATGGTGCAAAACTGCAAGGCGAGTTTTTGTAGCTGCACAAAATCTGATGTCCACAAATCTGCTTCCAGAAGATGAATTGGCCATCCTTGGCTCCTGATATGAGGGACAGCAAACAAGGAGAAGGTGGATGGTATGAGAATTCACGAAAACAGGGACAGTGGATAAGGTTCTCCCAGTTCTATCACAATAAAAAATAAATGTGGAAAGAAGCGTGACGATTTGTGTTTCCATCTTTGTGATATCTCCCTCATCTCCTTCTCTTTTCCCCTCCTCTCCTCTACCTCTCCTCTCCCCTCTCCCTCCCTCTCCTGGTGATGACTCTGATGGGTACCTGTTTGTTCCCTTTCATTCATGTGACCTCTTTACTAAGCGACACATACGAAAACAGCAACAAAAGCATCTTCGCAACCTCCAGAACTACTTGTGCACAATCTCCGATTAGAATCGGAGCAGCAACTGCATGACTCAGCTGAATCTGGGACACTTTCAGCATTCCCTCCTTCAAACCAGGCCTATAAATAGCTCACACCTATATGTGTAAAAGAAAAAAAACAAACAAACAACATATTTCCTCTTATGTAATGTAGAATAAGCCCTGGTCTTAATTGTTAGGACAGCAATTAATCTGAGAATGCTTGGGGTGTGCTGGAAGTCAGGTTACAATTAAAATCGTAAATTAACACTGCGATGGAAACCGGCTTTGCTTTGAGATCGTTTTGTTGATATGTATTTCCTTTTGGCTTAAAATAATATTAACTAATATTAATATTGTGTGATGGTTAAGAGCAGTCTGGAAGGCACTGATACACATTAGAAAAAATTAAGATGAAGATGGTGAAAGTGGTTATGGTGACAATAATTGCCGTTGTTACTGTTATTTATTTTATTTTCCCATTTTAACTGTTCTTTTGAAGTCATAATTATGTTTATTTTATGATGCTGAATAGTTTATTCATTGCTTCACTTCTCAGTTTAAATGTATTTAAATATTTTGTTGTCTAAATGATCTGCGCTTTTCTCTTTCATCATGTGAGGTATTCTGAGCTGCACTGTTTCTAGAAGAAGCTATATAATTAAATTGTTTTATTTAGTTAAAATTATATAATTAAGTTAGACAATATTTATTATTTGAAGGCTAAAAGAAATAAACCCCATATTCATACCGTCTACACTTCCCCTTCTTGAGTGAAAGTAAAAGTGGACATATGAAATCAACAAGAGATTTGATCGAAAGAGTAGATGTCCGTAACATTTTGTACTCTGTGTTTAGTTTAATTGGCTGCATAGGTCAAACTATTACTTACCTTTTTTCCATTACGAGTATTGCCATTTAACTGCATATACACTTGAAGCCTTTGTAATGGGCTGACAGGACGGAGTGATGTAAGGCGCAATATAATTACCTGACGACATTTTAACACATGTAGGTTTAAATAGTGGTTCAGCAGTAAAAGTCTTAAAGGGGCAGTTCACCCCATAATCAAATGTATATTTTTCCTTTTACCTTTAGTGCTGTTTTTCAGTCTAGATTGTCTTGGTGTAAGATGCCGTAGAGATGTCTACCCTCTCTCGAATATAATGGAAAAAGACGACACTCAGCATGTGGTGCTCAAAACTCAAAATTCAACAGCAGTGTCTCTAAATTGTGACCCTGTTACTCAAGACAATCCACAGACCTTGTTGTGAGTAGTTTCATGTAGGAACTATTTTCTTTTTACTGAACTACACCCACCAACCGAATCACCACACAGACAGAAGTGTGCATCTACTGCTAGCTCACTTAGGATCACTTAGCTAGCCGACATTACAGCTCAGCCGAGGAGGACGCCGTTAATGTTCACATCTCGCGCTGTCACAAGCACAAGCCTCTCATTCCCTTCACCTTCCCCCCCCTGTGTTTTGTTTTGTCTGTGGGTCCATTTCGGTGCGTCATTGCACCACTTAACTCGACAGCTCTTTAAATGGAGTGCAATCTGTCAACGAGTGGCAACAACCAGCTTTCCTAGTTGGCAGATGATTGCTGACATGGACAGTAAAGTTGACAATGGGGTTCATCAGTTCTGTCTCATCAGTCTCCCTTGACTTGTTTGGGTTTGTATGGTTCATGTGGTCATGGTCACGTAAACGCCGCTCTCGCTGCTCAATTTTAGCGCCGTATTTGCCAGCTACAGTAACTGTCAAATGGTGTGCAGACTCCACCTACTTGGCCCACTGCAGGTATGTGCTGATGCTGTAATGGTGCAGACCCAGTGTGGTCTCCCTCCTTGATTTCTCTGGTACCTGGCTCTGTTTATCACACTCACCTGCCTGCTATCAGCTCATCAAGTGCACCTGCCTCTCATCAGTTCATCCACCTGCAGCACTTTTTATTCCAGCTCTCCAACCACTCAACGCCAGATTATTGTTTAATCTTTTGTGGTAGCTACACATCAAGGCCAACTAAGTTTATTCTTGGCATTTCTCTTCCTCGTGTTTTCCTGCTATTAAACTGAGTTTTTCCTACGCTCCAGGATCACCAGTTACCTACCTGCCAGCTTCACCTGCTCTCCACTCCTCCCTTCCCCCCCAGCTTCCTCTCAGCCACTTCATTCCTCCCCATGGACTTCCATCCCTCACCACCGTTCCCATATCATTATCTTTTGTGGCAATAAACCTCAGTCTGCGTCCTGCACTGCGTTCTACTCGTGTTCATATCAAGTGGGTCATGATTTCTGGAGAGAGACATTACTGTTGAGTTTTTTAAATGTTTTTTTTTTTTCAATGCTTTGAGCACCACAAGCTGAGCACCATCTAGTTTTATTATACTGAAGAGAAGGCAGAAATCACTACAGCCGATATCTGCAACACTCCGCAACACACACCAAAACAACACTACAGGTAAAAAGGAAAAATATGTATTTCTGATTTTTTCCTGAACTGTTACTTTAAATCTCTATTTCCAGCTTCCTTACTTTATATGCATTTATCACTAGCACATATTTTACTGTTCCTGTCTTCCAGCTTGGGCAGTGTTCCACCTTGCTGTGGTTAGCAGATTGTTAATCCATGAAACATACTGCGCATAACTAATGAAGATTTCTTCTTAATAAATCTGAGTAGATTTCTTAAAGGCAATCCTGTGCACACCCAGAGGAGCTGTTACACAATACTGTATGATGAAACCACCTTATGGCAGAGTCTCTAATGGAGGTAGGTTTACACTGTATCAACTCAGGAGTGTTACCTAAACAAACTGAGTCGATGCCAGCTGGCTTCTCCTTCTGCACCGCCTGAAGGACACTTGATGAAGCGTACTATCAATTCAAGCCCTATTGAGATATACAGTAACTCCAGAAAATAAAAAATATGACAGTGAGTGGAATTCAGAATTAGATTTCGCACAACGTGAAAACTTTGTTTATAAGGAAAAAAACAGCATTGTGCCAAACAAATGTCAGCTTGAATCTCTTTGACTTATAAGGGCAAAATAAACCCTCCTCTCCATCCCTTCTGAAGGTGTTTGAATAATGAATAGCAGCTATTGGAAAAGCTGCTCACAAATGTAATCAGTGACAGGGTGTAAAAAGTTTGGTTGCTGCTAACATTACATATAAATCCCGTCCAATAAACTCCACGGGGCTATCATGAAAGCAGCACCGAGGGCAATTAAGAGTTTTATAAATGGTTAACGAATAAGACTCACTTAATCCCCAAGACCCAGTTGTCATTTGGTATTAACCAACCACTAAATTACACACCACATAGTCATATCTCTGAAAAAAACACTCCATACTGCATATATTAAAAAATCTATCATCATGGTGGTGAGGCGTTACCTGAGCTTGTTGTGGGCTGTTTCTTTTTGGACGTTTCAATGCCTGCTCCAATCAGGTTCATGATCTTCTCAATCTGTTGAAGAGAACAAGCATGAAACATCAGAGACTGAGTGAACAACTACTAATACATAACAAATCAATACAGAACTGTGGAATACATGTTGGTATTGTAGATTTCTACAAACCATGGATATGTACGATTTTTATGGCATAAGTGCTGCTGGAAATGCCACCAATGTCTCTCTAGGCACACCTGTATTTATATCTGTGCACAATAGTTTCTACAACACGTGTAATCACTCTTATCACAAACATAAGACAATAAAAATAAGAAAAAAATAAGACTGGTAGCTTTCGTGATTCGTGATATTGTCTACTGACAGTTTTCTTTCTCTTTTCTTTCAGCGGTAGGTCGTCTTTGCTGGTGCTTTGTTGTAATTTGCTCTGTACAATAAAGCGATCTATTGTCCTGCTGACGGCTTTCTCCTTTTAAATGTTATCATTCCTCGCACTGGCTGCCAATCAGGGCTTTTTGATGTATCACACACTTATAATTCCCACGCTCAAACGGCGACAAATAATACAATCAATTACAACTTAAATCATAACTTTTTGTAAAGGCACAGTTGAATATTGCAATAATAATGTGTGGTTGGCACACCTGGATTGGTATCATGGCACACCAGTGTACCGCAGCACACCATTTGAGAACCACTGCTCTAAGGACACCTGCTTTTGGTGGCACAATAATGGCCAGAAATGCCACTGAGGTCTCCCTAACAAACAACCACTTTTGTTGTTTGTTGGCCACGAACAATGGGCTGCAGCTTGGCATCTGTCCCGCCTTGGTCTCACACCATCCACCTCCTTCTGATGAGAAACTCAGCTCATAAGCATATAAACAAAACTGCTTCACTTTAAGGGAAAGTTAATATGATACATATGAAATGTACAGATGTAACATATGCGGTTTGCAGAAACGTACAATGCCAACATTTTCTTCTGGTGTGTGGGCTGTGAACTCTTCAAAACATGCTTTAAACTCCTGTCTAACCCTCCCCCAGCCCACCACAGCCAAACCAATTACAAAACAGCACCAGTGAAGGAGTAGCACTGGGTGAGGAGTTAGGACAGAGAGCTGCTGCTGCTGCTTGGAGTATTGGGGTGGAGGCGGGCTGCTTTGCAGTGATGGATTACAAGCAACAGTCCGACGTGGACAGCAATTCAATGACTAACCCACAACTCAGCAAAAAACACAGCAGGGTGAAAAGGTGAGTTACAAGCTTCTGAAACTCCAAATTATCATGGCCTATAGGCAGTCCTATAGCAGAGTCCATCCTGCACAAACAGACCCTCCGGAGATTGTGATCTGTTGCTGACTGTTTCTTAGTGAGCGTTTGATTGCCCTCTCAGACCTGTATTACTTAAGCTTCACAGAAGAAGGCAACAGCTTACTGCAAGGTTAAGTGAGCACAATGCTGCATGCAGGAGATTACAGAGCAACTCAGAGAAGAGTTGTTTAGGGGCTTAGAGCCAAAAATGTTTATTTAAGTAGTCTCTGGCTTTCCAGGAGAGCCAAAATACATTTTCCAGGTTGTTTGCATTTGTTTATTTGCTGGATAACTGAACAGTAACTCAAAATCCAACAAAGGACCTTTTTTCTGCTAGATGCAGCATGTTATCAAGTCCTGTTAAAAATATATGTAGCATGAATAATGAACTTCTTTTTTTCGATCCAGAACCAATAGGCTTTTCACACAGCAGACAATTTGACTTGTCATAGTATGAAAAGCACAGGTGTTACTAATAATATTAATGATGACTCTGTTCTGTTTATGTGTTCAAACTCTGAAGAAGGTGACTAAGCACACCTCCCAAAATGCTGAACTATTCCTTTAAATAGAGCCGCATGAAAACTGAATAAGGTGGAACCACTTAGAGCAGGTGTGAAACAAGTTATCCTAATGTCCCTGCCTCTTATTAAACATTCAAATACAAGGATTGTATTTCACTGATGTCATTAAGCTCAACTGGAACAGACAGTTCATTCTGAAGTACCCAGCGTCATATTCGTTCCACATAAATATACCCAGTTGTTCATTCATGAGTCATGATATTCCAACTAAAACAAACAGTCTGGGATTTATCATATGTACTGCATTTTGAGTAATCATCACTCATCGCTGGTTGAGTGTAAGCAATTTGTCTACAGCACAGATCACCACACTACTCGCTGACACTTCATGCTTCAAGGACAACAGGACCTCGTACACAGAGCGCACCATTCGCCTCACTACAAAGAAAATAGACTATACATATTAATAGCATTCAATAATACTTGACTGTTGTAAGGAAGAGAAGAGAAGTAGATGTTTTGATTATTTCAAGCAGTTAGCAGGCTGGGGTCACCTAAAATTCTGCGTGGGAACTACTGCAGATCAGGCTGGGAACTAAATTTAGAATCACTAGAGGAGTCTATTCACAATCAGCAATGAAGATTTTTTGCAAGCCTGAAAAGCTGATTCTGCTTTCACTAGTGACACCAGAGACACAGCCAGGCTTATTTGATGTAATATTTAGTGTTTGAAAAAGCCCTATGCACTTCGCTAGTGGCATCAACACTGTGGAAAAGCCTTGATTCATTTGGAAGTCAGGCACGTGGGACGCATGGCATATGCCTCAAGCTACACAGACCTCACATTACTCTTTGAATTAACCCAGTTACATTCTATATCATACACACACACACACACACATCAGGACTGCATTACATCTGAGCTTAAGTGCACCTTTATTAAAACCCGTCACAAAAAATGCTGCCTCTAGGGAATCCCGCGTCATCACAGTTAAAGTGCTGAAACATTTCATAACACCATGCAGTCTCATCCACTGTTTAAATAGCAAGATGTTAGGCAGTGTGGAAACACTCTAAATATATTTTTGTTATTCAAAAGATACACGATTTAAACATACAGTATGTAACACATTCTTTTAATGAAATACAGATGCCATGTGAACTCAGGTCAATTGGTCCATTAGTGTTTCTATCCATCCATTAGCTATGACCTTGAGGGTCGCTAGGGGACTGTAGTCCATCCCAGCTGACATTGGGCAAGTATACCCTTGGCAAGGTCGCCAGTCAATCACAGGGCTGACACGTAGGCCCTGTTTACATCTGGTTTTAACATGCGTCCTGGGTGATTGGATCACAAGTGGACAGCTCTAACTACAAGTGTGTACACAACCAATACACGGTGAGATCCAATTGCTCAGACCATACTCGGAGGTCACCTGGCCACATATGGCTAAATTCTTTAAGCAGGGTATTTACTTTACCGGGGAGTCCCATTGAGATCAAAAATCTCTTTAACAAAAGAGACCTGGCCAAGGTAGCAGCCGTACAAAACCACAAGGTATTAAAATACACTATATACAACGAGATATACGAAATTAACAATAAAAAAGAGGAACAGCTATTTACTACAGTGGCCTCTCATATAAACAACCACATGCCTTCATGATGCCCTTAAAGTCATCAATGGATACAAAAGTTTTGATTTTAGATTTTCCATGCCCAAGGTGCACAGCAGGAAAATGCCGTTTTCCCCAGATCTGTAAAAAACCCAGTGTACAATGAGCCCTGAACCACATTGAAGACCGCCTACTCAGCTGATGTCATGCTTAGTTGACTCCCCACCAGAAAACTGTCTGTGGGTGCAGTTGCACCAAGACACAGCTGAAGGACAGTCTCTGGGGCCTCTCTCCTCCTAGCGAATGGTCAGTTCATAGTCATTGCCTGGTTACCAGGATCTAATGCAGCAGCAGCTGTTAAAAGGTTCCAACAAACTCACACCGACACCAAAACGGCTTCACTCTGTCGTTAAACCCTTTAATAATCATTAGGTAATGTTAGCCACAGGGCTGCAGCCTGGCAGTCTGAGATTCTAATCATCAATTTGAAACCCCTCAGTCGACTGAGATTGCTTCAAGTCAAGCTGTCTGTTTTTTTGCTAGGCAATGCACTGTGCAGTGTAATTCTGGAGACGTTTTGGTCCCCAGATTTTGCAGTGTGAGTGCTCTTGACTTTGAAATACAAAAGTCACACAATAAAATAAACAGACTATATGATCGATGCAGCGGTAGACCAGCAGCTCCCGTGTTCAGCGAGGAAAATGGAGTCTGACTGTGAGGAGAGCATAGGTAAGTTTCACTTTTAACTCCCAATCAGAAAATGCTGTCTGTTTGGAAGTACTGAGCATTCAACTGGATTTCCGTTTTGGAATTTTCATTCAACAGAGGCATGCAAGAACAACATCTTCTTCACAAATTAAACGCATATAGAATGAGAAATGAATATACTAATGATTTGTGGGATGAAGTATTCCTTTAACTACTAAATCCACTTCAGCCTTGAACAGCAGCCACAGATAGTCTGGTGAAAATCAGGTTGTAATAGAGTGTTTTACCTATGAGAAGCATTTTGCGACAAACTTCTTTACTTT
Source organism: Epinephelus moara (assembly GCF_006386435.1). NCBI lineage: Eukaryota > Metazoa > Chordata > Actinopteri > Perciformes > Serranidae > Epinephelus > Epinephelus moara. The sequence goes on along the minus strand of NC_065529.1, from coordinate 39,232,560 downwards.
TCTTACTAAGAGTTAGATGAGAAGATTGATACCACTCTCAAATAGGAGTGGTATCAATCTTCTCATCCAATTCTCAGGAGGAAAGCTGAGAAACACACTGACGGGTGTTTCTATTATTTTGTCCACCCCATTTATATCTATAATATAAGCTAGGCAACAGAAACACCTCTCTACATAATGCAATACAGTTCAAGAGCACCACAAGCTTCATCCTCACAAATGAGTGACTGAGCGTACATGGAATTGAGTTAAGTATTGAGTTTTCCTTATTGGACATGTATTACTAAGGGAAAGGTGAAGTTCCCCTGACCTGCAACTGCATGCCAGCTCTCAGTGGAAATTAACTCCACACAAAGAGCGCTTTCCAGTGAATGACTGGGAGCAGGCTGGAAATAATCAACTCAGGAGATCTTTTCACACAGAAATCTAATTGCTGGTGCAGTTGTGAAGCGCGTGAGGCTCTGAGTGGACTGTCATTAAATCACTGGTGCGCAACTCTGAGTGATAGCGCCACATCCTGAAATGATTTACATGTTAATACCGGTTGATCTGCCCTTCAATTCCTGCGCACACTGCAAAAATGATCCATTTAATGTCACCGTTTCATGCTCAAGTTTAGGTAGAAAGATCTGACAGGAAGGTGAAATAATTTTTGTTTAGTTCCAATATAAGTCAAGTGGTTGGTGGATTTTTTGTGCACATATCACATATTTGGCACTTGCCTTATTCTGCATTATCTCTAGATATTATGACTCTTTCTCTTCAAACTCAAAACAGATGAAAATACAAAAGGAAACCAGCTCCTCTGAAAACTGGTCTTCATTTCATTTATAAGAATACATTACAAGGCCTTGGTGGTCAGATAATTTGATTTTAGAAAACAAAAACCTTTAGCAAGACTTCCAGACCCAAAAACAGACCTTAGGTTCACACCTTCTAGTACAACTCAAAGGACTACAAAGTCAGGACCAAACTTAAATTGCTACTGATCTTGGGTTTGTGATTTTGATTGGATCCAAAAGGACCAGAGACAGATTAAATGAGCAACATAGGCTGGATTTTTTTTTTCCAGGCAATCAAAGACAGATACAACAGATTGCCGACCTGAATCGACGGGGCTTCAACATGTTGGAGACTGTGCTTGTTAGTTCTAAGAGAGCTCCATATTAGCCAGGAGTCGGCCAGTTTTATCCTGAGTCAGTCAGCCTCAGTGGGCTCCTCTGCAGGCCTCATTATACCTACATTCATTATGTGCATCGCTGCTCCTAAAAAATACACAGTATATATACATACATAAAGGCGCGGTTGCATGAGAAAAACATCAGAATTCTGAAATATGAATATCAATCAGGAAACTGAATATTATAATTAGAATGAATTGTAACATGTTCCCTGTTTGTTCCAGCCGGTCATTTTGGGTGAAGTTGTCATAGTGCGCGGTTGTCTTTTCTTTTTTTGGCAATTTTGCCCTTAATGGACAGGACAGACAAGTGTGAAAGGGGGAGAGAGGGAGAGGGGATGACATGCAGCAAAGGGCCATAGGCTGGATTCGAACCCGGGCTGCTGCGGCAACAGCCTTGTACATGGGGCGCCTGCTCTATCCACTAATCCACCAACGCCCCGACGGTTGTCTTTTTTTAAATGGCACAGAGAACAGAAAAAAGTGAAAATGGTGCAAACACAATCAAACTGTACAATAATTGCTCGAGACTAGGGATGCGCCGATTAGACATCTTAACGATTAAACGTCCGCCATCGCTAGTTGGCACCAGAAATATTAGTCTGTTAAGCCAATTAGTGTTTTATTCGTGTACAAGGCTGCTTAACGGTCATGCAGCCAACCGCCACTAGTGGGTGCTACAGAGCCATAAGACAGCGGCCCCCTCCCCGCGGTAATGCTCGAGTAGTTTTAAAACAGCACAGTGGGATATTGGAGAGATGTCCTCTCTCAAAACCAGTGCGGTTTGGCAGTAATCTGATCTAGAAAATGAATTCAGCAGCAATTAATCTTTTTTGAGATGTTATATTATTTGTTAACTTTAAGTGAATGTTGTCAGATAATGTGCAGTGTTTACATTCATACTGCACAACGCTAAATGCCTCTCATTTCAGCTGAAATTTAATTATAATTTAGACGTTGTTTCTGTCAGATAATCTGCAAGGTTCAATGTGCCCCACATTTCAGAGGCAATTTATTTATTTTAGATGTTATTTCAGTGGTTAACTTTTGACTGAGTTGCCGTCATGTTCACATTCCTACTGCATGGTGCAAAGTGTCTCGTACATCAGCAGCATTTAAAATCCGCCATGGTTGAAGATTGTGATTAAAGGCTTCAAAGGGCTCTTAATGCACATTTTTTGGGGACAATGTTTCAAATACATAGCAATAAATTATGCTAAATTTTGAGTGTTTTCCCTTTTTTAGACTAGTCAGCTAGTTAGTCTTAATTAAAATTTTCATTTAGTCGACAGGGAAATTAGTCGCCAGGAACATCCCTATTTCAGACAGTTATTCAGACAATCAATTCCAGCAGACAGTATCAACAAACGTGACTTCTAGTACATTAACCTAAATGCAGACTCTATCATGATTACTCACTATCAGCTTCAGGATTTGAAGAACACAACAAGTCTACACAGAAACCACACCTGTGTGTCCCACCAGCTCTATACAGTACATTAATCTCCACATCATGCAACAAATGCCTTGACTATACTTCATCATTTTGAACCAATTGTGTGAGACACGAGCTGTCAATCACACTTTGGCTATTGTGAACACCACTGCCAATTAAACTTCACAAGGAGGAAGCAAAATGTTTACTTCCTTTTCTTGTTTTACAAGATGTTCCTGACGCTGCCTCACCAGCCACATTTTGTCAGGGTTTGAGCTGCTCCTTGGTTTCATTGTGCACTGCATTGTGGGGTAACATCAGGAGATCAATGCAAAAACAAAGGCAAATTTAGTATAAATACTGACATACTTAAGTACAGCAGAAACAAAGAGACTATGTGATACAGTCTTAATTCACGTTGCTAGCTACTAAGATAGCAATAATGTGAAATAGTCTTGAACAATGTGCTTTAGCGATAGGGAGTCCAATATTGTCCACTGAGCCAAAGTCTCCTGCGATGGCATGATGATGGCAGTGAGCCCAAAGCGGAGCAGATACTGGAAATGATGGCTGGATATAATAAACTAACCAAAAAGGCCTGCCTGCCTCACTGGCGCTGGCCTGGAAACAGGATTACCGCCTCAGTATCATTGTCAATAAAGACAGATGGGCCAGTAGCTCCACACTATACAAGACCCAGATCACATAATTCTATCCAGCAGTCCACATGATTTGGATTGATTTTTATTTATTTGACAGCTCTGAAACCACACGCCATAAATAAAGCTACTAAAAATGATAATAGTAAAGTCATGATGGGCTTTTCGTGGTTTACTGTAACTGCGGTGAGGCATGGTGACATGAGTGTAAAGTTTTTTCTCACAAATGCATTATTATATTGGTGTTATAAGACTTCATAGTTACAATTCATAGTAAGTGCCAAAAAGGTTTTAGTCATTTCATCACAGAGGTCTTTTAAGGACACTGCACTCAGTTAATGCTTTTCTTTCAGCAACTCCTGGTTCTTAGGTCTTCATACATTACCCACTGCTTTATTAACCACTACATGAAAATAAATGTCAGGATCTTGCAGTGTCACCCCTGCCGTATGATAGAGTATACCATTACTTGATTTGTGTATATTTTGCCATGTAGTTCTCCCTAATCCAGCTTGTCAGGTAGCACTGGAATTGGGACTTAATGTCTAGTAATATCAGATTATCATAAATTAAATTCCTTAGTGTGTATTTTTCCACAAGTAGAAAACAAGACTTATCAACTCTAAATGTGACTGATGAATGAGAGCTGGGGCTGCAACTAACAATTATTTTCATTATTGATTATACTGCCAGTTATTTTTCAAGATTAATCGTTTAATCTTTCAGCCTTCGAAGGGCCATCACAACCCTGGAAAGCCCAAGGTCATGTCGTCAAATGTCTTGTTTTGTCTGACCAACAGTCCAAAACCTGAAAATACTTGAATATTTATGACATGCAATAAAGGAAAGCACAAATCCTCACAAATAAAAAACTCAACCCATCACATTTTTGGCATTTTTGTTTGAAAAATGACTTAAACGATTATCAAAATCAATTATTTTTCTGTCTATCAACTGATTAATCGATCACTTGTTTTAGCTGTGATGAAATCAAAATAGTAATGTTGGATTTGAATCAACTTTATTTGAAATGACTGAACAAACGTATATGTATAACTTTGTTAGGCTGTCTACTTTTAGAGGTGTTACTGGATGAGCTACACATTACATTTCCAGGAATGTTAACACAACTCCTGTGAATTACACAACCTGAAGTACGGATGCACAATATTGAATTTTTTTGCCCATATCCGATATGTCAATATGATAACCGTGTCGATACCAATATTGATATTTTTCCCTACCTAATTTTAGTGATCAATAAGTCTCTTCTGTGGTGAAATTAACATCATATTATGCATGCATACTCTTATCATAAGCAGATGGAAACATGAAATGCAAAACTTTTCAATTTATATAATACTAATTCATTGTGCAAAATAAGAATAAGCATGTTGGCCCTTTCTGATAGTTCATTTTAAAGCCAATATCGGCCGATACTGATGAAGTGCAGATATAATCGTGCATCTCTAAAGCTACTTTTGATAAGCAACTATGTTTTGGGGGAAAGTAAAACTACCCTACGCTTTTCTTTGAGACATCACGTGTATATTTCTGTAACACAAAACTGATCAGGGAAGGCTCATGGTCATGGTTAAATAATTAAATTCCTACTACTATAAAATGGGACACGAACCTACCAGTGTTACAGTAATATGGTTTATATAACCCTCCACTACCCTGCTCTTGACACTTTGTTTTTATAAAGATAAAATGTTACTGGTCAGCAATATATTTTCTGCAAAATATGATTTCCAAATAAAATGCAAAATAATCACATTTGACAGTAATTTGTAAAAGACTGGGCCGAGAGCAGCAGCTGCAATTGGACCAGCTAAGCAAAACTGTATACAGTTAATGAAAAGCATCACTTAGTCTGACAAAGGGAAAACCAGATTTCTGTTTCAAGCTGATGGTCACCACATTCAAGTTTCTGAATTTATATTTAAATGTAAGAATCTCTTCCCTTACTAGATTACATTATACAATCATTTAATGTGATGAAACAGCCTTCAAACCCTCACATAGCGATTTTCAAACTAGCAAACGTCCATTTTTTGAAAGCACACGATAGCGTTTTAACACTTCTAGCCCTTGCATGTGTAGAACAACTGCATTTCACAGCAGGCTGGATGAGATGTGGTGTCTCATGTTTCACCTGGTAAGAAATTTTACGGGCAATGTGGCAGGTGAAAAGGACTGTGCCTCCCCCCCACCGCCCAGCCCCCACCAACACCATCACCACTACTCTCATATTCATGTACCACATCTGTCTAACCAGATCTTGGGATGTGTTCACTCTGCCGTGCCTCTCTATATGAATTATAAACCAGCTTACATGTACTTTGAAAATATTCTCTCTATATCAACTGGATTTACCAACATGAAAATGGTTTTTTGTGAGTTAAATTTTTTTTCACTGTGGCCAAATCAAATTCATAGTGACTGAAAACTAATTTTGTTTAATAGGCGCTAAGATACGTATATCTGTTTTCACAATATTAATTTCAAAAGTACTATATTACAAAGAGGTAGAAATTCTTTACGCTAAAAAAGGAACATAATAAACCAAAATGAACATAATAAAAATATGAGTATTTTCATTAGAGATTCCAATCTATGTGTGTTACGTAAGACCAGAGCCATTAGCAGGTGTAGCAGCATATAAACCCATACACATACACACACTGTATGCACTTTAAAAGCTTGCATGTGTAATGACCCAAGGAATACCGCTGGGAAATTTAGAGTACGCACACGAATGAAGCCACTCAAGCATCTGTAACATGTGGTGGTGTTAACCTTTGCCTTTTGAGTATCGAACAGATGTGGTGAGATGTCAATCACCTTAATCATACATGCCATTTCTATTATTAGTACAGTGTGTAATGGTCACTGGAATGCATGATTATTATGTAATAAGGTTTATTACGGTTATCTGTTGTATTTAAAAGGAAGAATCCACACTGACAAGTAGTGAAAGCAGTGTGGATGTACCTTACATTTATGGATCCATTTTGTTGTGAAGGTGTATGTTTAATATTTCCGCAGACAACTCGCCAAACGTCAACAGGAGGATGTTAAATTTTTCCGTGGCAGCCACAACACAGTTTAAGAAACAATTACATTTGCTAAATGACTGGTATTGACAATAGCGTTTAAAATGGAAGACAACCTATAGGATGGCTTAATTTATCAGATATGTGCTATGGTAACATAAAATAGTAGCTAACCGTGTGAGGTGAAGTATATTGTTAATGTCCATAAGATGCAGCTAGTTAGCTGTTGTGCACTTTTAAGGTATAACTCCTTAAAGTGGAAACAGACAACCTTTCAACATTTTCTCCCTAGCGTTTTCAAGTGGTATTTTTTGATTGCTTTTCCCTTTCCTTCAAGCCTCCCTCAGTTACTTTGGTTGTTTCACTGTCCGCCATTTCAGCTCCTGGGGATAGTAACTTCCAAGCACTTACTCTGATACTCTTTGGTAATTGGGTATAGCTACCGTGGAAAATAAAGGCGCTTTCCTCTTCCCGTTTTGGCTGGGCAGGGTTGACACACCTCCTTTGCGCCATCAAATTAGCCTTCATTTTCCCAGGAGATCGTACCCTATGGCAGACCAAATTACATGGTGAAAGTGAGGGTTATAGGAATCAACCTCAACACTGATGGTGCTGTTATTCTATAGCCATCACATAATGCAATCAACCTTTACTTCATAATGATGCGTTAAAGCAAAAAATGTGTCTATTTCCATCACAAAAATGCAATATCTGTATCTGTACATACTATGAAATATCTATACGTAATAAATGCACTAATGTCTTTATATTTAGATTTATATCTTGCTTTTTTTACAGCTTAAAATTAATCAATCAGGTGCAATATCAGTATTGTTCAGTCTGTCTCTTTATTATATTCCGCTTCTTTTTTATGCTTCCTTATTACATTGTTTTGTGTTTTTTATACTGTTTGCTTATCATAATGCTGTTTGTTTTTGTACAGTTTATTTATTTTAAGTACTTACAGTATATATTGCTTTGTAGTTTTTTCTACTGATGCTTCTTGTTTGCTTTATCCCTCTGCTGCTGTAATGTTGGGAATGCTAAATTAGGAATAATGATAAATTTAGTTTGGAGGTTAGACCACTACCGTTTGGACAGTACTTTAGCAATAATATTCTTCACCTTAAAAGTTTAGCTTGTAGCTATTATTTCATGTTACCACACATGTAGTTGATGGCATTTTGACCGGTTTCTGCAGTGGATCGTTAATGTTAGCTAGCTTACGTTAGCTTTAATGTGACGCAGGTGGATTTTAATTGCAGTTTAGCCCTTTAGCTAGCTAACGGAACTCGCGCTAGCTAACTAATTTACATGAAGCTGACAATGAATTAATGTCTATATTAGACAAAACTAATAGTTAACACATAAGACACTAAACATTTTTACTGAAACCTTGACTTACAGTTAAAACGTCCATCCGAGCAATTAAACAACCTGTCTCACAGCAGTTGAAGACATCACCTGTATGTGGTATCATGTTACCAACGTACTTTGGGTTAAGGCTGCATAGGGACTGTTGCTGTCAATATGTAACGGCATAATTAAACTAAAATTAAAATTCCCATTCTGCTTTTTTTAGGCAAACCTTTAGTGGATTTATTCGGCTTGATGTTTGTTTGTTTGGACTAGTGTCCCGGGCTCCACCCTGCTGCCCAAATTTGGACTTTTCCGACTACAACTGACAAACATGGCGGCCACCGGAAATGCTCTGAAATGAAATGATTTTTGATTATTTGACTTCCGTTTTTGTGTTTATTTTATTTATTTATTTATTTATTTACATCACATTGTTTAAAAAAAAATTCAAATATGATAATACGGCAACCTTAAACACTTTTTTAAAAAATATATTATTATATTATATTTAATTTACTTATTTCATGTTAACTGAAGTAGCCTAACTGATGGCTATTCAATGAATTTTGGACTTCAGGGATTTTTTTTTCTTTATCTCTGTTAAATGTGTTCAGTGAAATTTAGTTGGAGAGAATGAAGGGTAGATGTGCAAGGGATTTTGTTTACAGTGAGGAAAGGCATCTTCACATTGTATGAATTATGGACAGACTTCAGCGATAAAGTTTAACAGCAATTAACATGGAGTCTTAATTCATGATGATGCATGAGAAATTATGTCAAACTATAAAATACAATGTGCAATAAATATGCTTACTCTAGCCTAAGTCAATGATGTGATGTGCTGTCCCAATCACCAAGAGGTGTTGGAATATGATATATCCTTCTTTCCTCCTCAAATGGATAGGTAACATCTTCAGTATTACAGAACTATATCATTTGTTCATTTATTTACAGCAAGAAAACTTACAGAATCACTCTGAATGCACCCTACTTATTTTAATATATCTAATATTTTTATCAATAGGCTATGCAATGTGATCATCATACATTAAAGAATGATAAACAGTGAGCATCCATACAGACGTCGCCCAAATCAGATGTCAAAAGAATGATTTACTAATCCAACAAAAGCTGTCAGGACAGGTAGAGGACATCATAAAGTGACATCATAAATTTTGAACCATCACACAGGCAATGACACTCACCATGCAGAAGCAGCCACCCATTACAGGGCTGAGAGTGATGTCTTTGAGGTTTTCCATAGAGTATTTGCCTTATTAAAGTTTCATTTAGTTAGAGTAATGACACCTCCAGAAGGCGTAAAATGAATTAAAGTGTCCTGCACACTTAAAAATATCCAGTCTTATTCAAATAAGACACTAGATCATTTTTGCTCTGTATGAAGTTGTTCATAAAGTAAGCTGCAGAAAAGAAATTCGACAAAACTACAACAGGAGCAAAAATGGTCAACAATACACAATCTGCCAGACATGATAAAACTCAAATCATGTATCATTCTAACAACATACCAGCATTTGTATTCAGTACTTTAGCTTTCTGTGTGTTCCTGTACTGACATACGTGTGTGTTTACATATCTGATCTAAAGCCCAGCCTCCCTCTGAGCCTCGTGTGTCGCTTCAGTGTTTGATGGCGGCCGATCGCTTCATGAGATACACTCACAAGCAAGGGTAAATTTTTGCCCTCACCACACACACACACAAACTCACACAGGCATATCCCCAACCCAAACAAATCCCTTGAAACCTGGAAGAGAAACAGACACTCAGGAACAGCTGCAAAACAGGATGCCCTTGAGAACCGGACACTCCACCCAACATGGCCTGAATAAACAGTTTTGTCAGAGAGCACAGGGGTGGAGCAGAGGGCAGGCTCGGGACAGGGAGGGATGACAAAGAGAGGGGTGTGCGGAGCCAAGTAAAACTTCGAGATCTCCTGGTACTTTAAAGAGACACCCAGCTGCCCTTGCTGTAAAGATGAAAAGGGTACATGCTCACGACATACTGTAAAGGCCAGACACCATTTATGTGATCATACCCTCGGCAGGGCTGTCGTCAAGTCCGAGACCAGACCAAGTCCAAGTTTGAACAGTTTCAAAATAGATTCAAATCAAAATGGGGACGCGGCTAAGTCAAGACCAAGACTTTAAAAGAAACAAAACAGCCCCAATTCAGTATTCTTCAAACTGTGTTGCCGCACTGTTTTTTAAGTGAAAGTCAACTGTATTATCACTTCAATCACTCAGTCTGAGTTCAGTGAAGTTTAAAGTTTACTGAATCTTTCTGTGATATCAACAACAAAAGAAAGGTAATGGATTATGCATCTATCCAGCGCATCAACAGCACCTGCTTTGTGTTACAGGACTGTTAGATCAAAGTAGCTCTTCCTCACTTGTTTTTGTGTAGCATACAATGTAAATATCCCTTTATAGATGCATTTGATGAAATTATGATCACACAGCTCAGTCAGTAGAAGAAAATGCTGGCATTTTATGTTCCTGCAAACCATGGATACATTTCATACGTATCACATCAGTGTTTCTGAAGTGACATAGTATATGAGCTGATTTTATCATCAGGAGGAGGAGGGCAAGCCACAGACCCCTGTTTGAGATCAATAAACAACAAAACCAGTTGGATTTTAGGGGGTCATCGCTGCATTTCCAGCAGCTTTTTAGCCATCAAACATGGGTGTTTTTTAGCCACCCTTTACTGTGTCTCCACCAAGCATAATGCCACAGAAATTGATTGTTTTTTATAGAGGCATTGCTGTGTTTCCAGCTGGGATAGTGCCACCAAAACCAGGTCATTTAAACCAAAACATGACCTTTGCCTAATCATAATCAAGTGGATTTTTTGCCTAAACCTTACCACATGTTTACCAAAGTGTAAAGAAATGTTAAGTTTCAATATATCTGCTACATATTAACATACAAAGTAATGTATGCATCGGTTACAGTGACATTTATGATCAAAAACTGATTCATGTATACGCATAGTTAAAAAATGACTATGAAAATATAATATTCTTTCCACACATTATGCATAAAACTTGTTTGCTTGTTACATGGCAAAGACACAGTATGAAAAATAGAGCAACATGTAAGGAAGAATTTTGCATCTTTTTGGAGCTAACAGCAGAGCAGCCCCTTCAGTGTGCAAAGAAACCCAGAGCAGAGCCCCACCTGAAGAAATTAAGGACTAGCCACTAACCAAACCTAATTTTACTTTTCTCAGTATTTAGGGGAAAAAAAAATCACATTTTACTTAATAATTTAACTGTCCTATTACATTTTCTGGTAAGTCTATCATTTATATTATGGTCTAAATGTTGTTCCAAAGCTGTCTCTGCATCGCTGGATATGTAATTGTGTTGGAGATATAAGATATTTTGTGTGATGTAATATCAGAATCAGCCAACTTCAACACGTATAGTGTAATCGCAGGATGTAAACCCCTCTTCATGTTAAACCCCTTAAATACAAATACTGTACATTATTACCTAGGACATATCCTCTGTGTCCTCTCGATGGTAGCTACAAATAAGAGAAACCAGTGACTAAGTGGCAATCAAAACAGCCACAAGGCACAGACAAATGCACAATAACAGAGACAACGTCACACAAATACTCAGTCGTGACAAGTTCAAACCTTGAATGAAGGGTGCCAGCATAAATAACTTCTTGAATATACTGTGTGCTTTCAGAATATTATCTTGGACTTCATGACAGGAATTATGTTGCTCTGTAATTCTCTCTCTCAAGGTTAACTCAGCTTTTTGTCAAATTTGCAGATAAAAATGCAAAGTGGCTAAAATCAGAACTGCTCCCAGATAGTTTCTTGAGACAAGATATTGCACAATGCTAAAACTTAAGTGGCTGGTTCGATTTGTCTGAAGTGGGGTTGTATGGGCTACTTATCTATAGTTAGTGTATTACATACAATAGATGTCAGTCGCCACATCCCCAGTTTATAGAAGCAGGCTGGAGTCCGACATGAGAGCTAAGCAATATACTGCTGTGGATGGGGATCAGCAACAATATTTATCTTAGCCACTTAAAAAAAGTCCCACCAAATAAAATCAATATTAGTTTAGCTTTGGGGTTACATTTTTGATGTATGAAAGGCGCTATATAAATAAAGTTTGATTGATTGATTGATAGTTTTCCCATTTATGCCTATCATCAAAGCCACCAGGCTCTGTTGACAAAAACAGTAATTTTAGCTCGCTGAACACAGGAGCTGCTGGTCTACAGCTGCCTCAGTCAGTTAGTTCATTTGTGTTATTGTGTGACTTTGATCAGTCTGGACTAACTCTTTAAAATGACAAAGTCACACAATAACACAAAAAAAAAAAAAACTGATGGAGGCAGTGGTAGACCAGCAGCTCCTCAAGTTTACCTTGACCTTGACCTTGACCTTGAGCTCCTGTCTTCAGGAATATTAAATCAATGTTTTTCTAAATGGAGTCTGGCCTTGGTGAGAGCAATATAACTGCTCCATTTTCCCATTGAAAATCACTCTCTGACATCAAGGTAAGGCGGTGAAAATACTCCCAGTATAGCATTTGTTTAGGTGGCTAAAGTATGTTTTGGTGCTGCCCCCTCCACAGCAGTACATTGCTTAGCTTCCATGTCATTACTCCATCCTGCTTCTCCAAACTGGGGGTGTGCCAACAGACATCTACTGTTTGTAATATACTGTCTATGGATAATTACCCAATGTAACCTCACTTCAAAAAATCTGAACTGTCCCTGCAAACTAATATTCTGAAGATTTAATACTATTTTATTGTTGTGATAGGGCTTAAACACTCAGCAGAAGTGTCAGAGACATCTCAGTCTGCTGTGGGCATTTGCATCTAAACTGTCGACTGTAATAATATTTTATCAGTCATCAGCCATTGTCCCCACAGGTTTCAACGTTTGGAGGTTTTGGTAAGAAATGATTATTAATTTCAGGGCCTTTGCAGTGCTTTAGGCTGAGCTGCATTGATGCTCCAAGAGTGCTCAAAAATCACAAGTTAAAGCTTTTCGGGGGAGGGGATTGCTCACAGTGGGCTGAAAGTAGATGGCGTAAGACGGAGCAAAGGAGCCAGAGGAGTGCAGGAGGAGACAGTGGAAGCGTGGGTCGGCCCCAGAGACATGTACTGAGTGGATGTGGAATGACAGCACAAGCCCAATTAGTCTTGGATGCCAGGGCTGCTACAGGGAGGTCGGTGCAAGTGATCAAGCCATTCATGCATTCAAGCACTCACCCACAGGCACTCTACGCCAACAGCCTGGGTAAAGTTACTACAGTCTATCACTGCTTCTGCTGGACTCCTGATCGCTCTCATACTGCTGCCTCTGCTCTGCTTCCTTCCTTCCTTCCCTTTCTCTCTCTCTCCTGAAATATGCTGCTTCACCCGTTTCCACTTCTTTCTTTTTCTCTCACTAACCCTCAGTCGCATCTCTTATCATGCCTCTCTTTTTTCAACACATTCGCTAACACACTCTCTCTCTTAAGGACATAAACACACTCTACTTGAAAGCCTGACAGTGCCACTCCCTCTGCCATCGACACCCTCCCACTTGTTTCCCATCCCCAGAGCTTGATATTACCTCATCCCACTCGGAGGCAAAAGAAGGCATGCGCTCCATGGACGGTTGCCCAGAGCTGCAGTTAGACACGGACCCACTGCGGCCAGCCAGACCTCCATCCTCCTCTCCCAGTGGAGACGCTAACAAGTCAGAGTCCGACTTGGACAGGCTTCGAATCAGCCCCAGGTCTGCAGGTCTGACTTTGACCGCTGCCACCGATGCAGCTGAAACTTCTCTTGAGTCCTTCATGTCAGCTTTCGGATTCTGCTTCACCTTGGCGGGGTTGGCATCCTGCGTGCACTCTGCCATTGTTTTGGAGCTGCCAAGTGCAGCTCAGGATCCTCGGTTTCCTTGAGTCAAGAGGGCAATCCAGGATCTTTGTGGAACTTTTAAACTTCCAGAAAGCCAGTCAATGATTGTACTGAAACAGATTAATAAAATATAAGTACTGTAGGCTTGCAGATTTTACCCCCAACATATACAAAGTGCTCCTGTTTGGAGGGAAAGGAAATACGAAAGGGAGAGACTTGTTGTGCACAGAAACAAGCATCGAGGTCCACCCACTAGTTGTATCCTGTTGCCCTCCCCTTAGTGACTGGCTCCCACAAAGAGTCCCCCTCCTTAATCCTCTCACATGTGACTTTTTTACTCAAAGTCTGCTTTTCTGGCCACATGTCTAACGTCGCCATAAAATTCTTTGCCAGGAGAATCTAACACACAGAGATACATTCAAATACATACAGTGCTCTAACCTCATCACTGTTAATCAAAATAAAGAATTTATGCATCCTCTTACCTGCTCTGGTGCTCTCCCTGCTCCGTGTCTTTGTGTCCGTCCTGTTCTGAGGTTGTTTCCAGACTCTCCAGGAGGACCAGCTCTGTCCCGTACTGAGGATCAGAGGACGGGAGGATCCCAAAGCCTGGCCTTATTCAGACTGACAGCTGGGGTAATCAGGTTACTGACGCACTGGGTGGCTGCTCCATTTTAAAGAAGGGAAGCCGGGATTCCTCCTTTTCTCTGTCTGCGTGTGTGTGTGTCTGCAGGAGAGTGAGGTTACTGAGTTGAGATTAGTCTTGTTATTGTAGGGCAGACGTGGCGTAAATTGTGTTTCAGACCTTTTTGAACTGACGTGGACTGTTGTATCAACTGCCACACATACAAGTAAAAGTCCAAGCGGAAGTACAAAAGTATTAGCATGAAAATATATTTAAGGTATCAAACATAACTTTATTCATTATGCAGATTGGCTCATTTCAGAATCAAATCAAAATGGGGACACGGCTAAGTCAAGACCAAGACTTTAAAAGAAACAAAACAGCCCCAATTCAGACAGACAACCATTCACACTCACATTCACACCTACGGACAATTTAGAGTCACCAGTTAACCTGCATGTCTTTGGACTGTGGGAGGAGAAAACCCTGACATTGGGAGTACATGCAAACTCTGCACAGAAGGGCTCCTCCACCCTGAGTTTGAGTTTGTGCCACCTAATATGCACCTATATACCGCCTTATATACATTCCTGTATTTAAGAGGCTGTAGCTGAATGGGTTTTAAAGCTAGAGTGCCGGTGCTGGTATCATACGAAACTGGAAGACCTAAGGAATCCATTGGTACCAACTATGTCATGTGTGCCAAGAGGAGGGTTAAGAAGAGGGTTACATAATGCTCCAAAGTTAGGCTACATTTTGGCAAAGGAAAACTGGCCATTTTCGCAGGGATCTCTTGACCTTTCACCTCGAGATATCTGAATGAAAATGGGTTCTATGGGTACCCTCAAGTCTCTCCTGTACAGCCATGCCCACTTTAGGCTAGCCCTATGCCCTTTGGGGCAAGTATAAATGTGTTATTTTTGCTTATCATACTTGAATATTTCTGCATACTGGCGCCCCTTAATGGTATTGGAGTTGCATGAATTGGGTATGACTGGAAAGCTGAGACTCCTGTGGATTCAATGAGCCAAGTTTTATTTATGTGTGATGATATTCGTCCCCATAGAAGACATTTCATTGTAGTGACACCATTTTTAAAACGGACATCATTATGTAAAATGACCTCCCGTGACCTCTAGGATAATCTCTACTCTAGGATATGTTAGGGTCTATGTGCTTTTGTATAGTATGTTGTCCTTTATGTGCTTTGGTTATGTCTCTGTCTTGCTGATTGTGCTTTGCTTCGTGCTGTGCTTTGGTCTCTGTTGTGTTTTATGTTGTACTTTTGTATAGTATGTCCTTAAATGTTTTTGGTTATATGGTTATGTCATTGCTTTATTAATAGTGCTTATGTCTTGTTTTTGCTTATGTGCCTTGCTATGTGCTTTTGTCTATGGTTATATGCTTGCTCCGTGCTTATGTGCCCTTCTATGGACGTGCCATTAATCCACTTTTATCTGTGTTTATGTGCTTTTGTATGTCATTTTTAATGTCTTTTTCTTGTATACAAATATACTATGAACCTGCCAGGGACTGCAGATGAAAATTAGCCTGTATGTTAATTAATGTGCACTGTCCCTTTCTAAATAAAATAAACATAAACATAATCACAGCCTCATAAACTTAACAGCTACAAACAAGAGCACTCAGGCATTTAAAGAATGTATGGCTTTCATAGGTATATTGACAATAGAGGGGGTTTCTCAGCAGTTTCGAGAGCAGAAGTGCCGCAGAGAAATGCCAATTCTCACAGAAATCTCCAAATGTCAAAAGTTTGTAATACCAAATCACAGCATGGGTTCTTCTGTGGGGTTCTTCAAGGTCTTAGTGTCTTGATGCGGCATTTTGGAGGGATTTTGGACCATTTTTCTTAATTCTAAAGTCATAAAAAATACTTAAATTTAGCAGCAAATCTGTGTAACTTCCCCAGAAAATGCTACAATAACTTATGAGACATAAATGAGCCTGGGAATGACTGTCATATACATATGTTCTAAGTCCTTGTACAGTTAGGTTTGAATAGGTGCCAAATCAAATCACATTGTTATTTATTGTGGCTAGAAAAATCTGTTAGAGAGTGATGAGCTGCATCTCAAATTAATCTTCAGGCTCCAAGCTTTCAGATGTTGACCTGCTATCCCCCCCGAGGATCCCATCTCCCCTAAATAAAGACAAAAATTGGTGTATGGTTGGCCTCAGAAGGTTAATGGTGCAGCTAGAAAATAATCTATCTATCTATCTATCTATCTATCTATCATCCTCTACTCTGTAAAAGTGTCAATGACCTGAAGTGTAGCAGAAAATTTAGGGTGCTCCCCTGGATCCTTCTCCCTGTAAATTCTGCCTGACCAGGAGCTTCAGCTGTAATACACTTTCATGCACATATTTTACAGTCACAAATCCAGTCTAGGCCCCAGTGGTGACACCTCACAGTGGGGAAACACAGATTTTGATGCCAAAATCATTAGATCATATAGATTTTCTCTACTTCTCTGCGATATATTTGAAGGAAAATATCTCACTGATATCATTTACAAACCCATAAATGCCATAAAGTGTTTTTATTGTGATTTAAGGAAAATATGAACTCTTGGGATCTGCAGAGTAAAAAAAAAAAAAAAAAAAAAATCCAAGATAGGAAATGTTGATGATATGGGAGGAATGTAGAAAAGATCTCACACACTCTGTGCTATTCATGACTCCTCTCAAAGAGAGTTGATGCTGACAAAAGAGTCTCTTGTGAGTGAGGCATCCTTAGTATTCACAGGCAACCGTAGCCGTGCACAGCGCGCCTCTGTGCCCTGTGCCCTCAATCAGCCAAGCTCCTTGCATGCTCACCTCTTCCCTATGGGCAGCGCTGGTATGTGCATGACAGAAAAGATAACATCCTTCGCTCGCCAAGGAGGGTTCACACAGCCACACACCGCTTGGCTGACAATAACAAAAGCCACATCTAATGAAGTAAGTTGAATTGCACATTTAATGATCTCTGTGACTGCGATGAGGATAAAGCCGTTTAAGTTATCCACATCTTCTGTGCCATTTTAAACAATAGAGGCTCTGGAATACAACATGTTTCAAGATAATGATGTCTTCACGGCATATTAGAGCGACTAAAATAAAACATGCATCCCCTCCTTCAGCTGGCTGGCTGCTGAGCCTCGGGCTAAAGACAGTGGTGACTCATGAACACTCTTCTCCAACAAAGACATGCACACTGTGCAAGTCACAGAGAGACAGCGCGTACAGTAAACACACACACACACTGGAGTGAAATGTTTTCATGTGCACGGTGTTTGTGCGTATGGGCTGTGTGCTCCTAAATTGTTTGTGCTTGCTGACACACGGAGGCCTTTTCAGGATTCTTGTGCGTGTTTGTGACATTCTTTCCACCTGCTGTATGTGTCCCCAGGTCCGCAATTGACATTTTTAATAACACTGCGCAAGTTTTAAAACCACTTTTCTCACCACTCTGGCGTATAAATCATTAGCCTTCTCTGCAATTTGGTGCCCTGCAGTTCCCACCTGATCAGCCGGCATTACGGAAAGGGAGAATGAGGCCACTGGGTAAAGATCTAATAAAGTTAATCAACCTTGGATGCTATTACCTTCAGATAGGCTGTTTGGCTTCAAAACAAATCTGCAAGTGGTGACAAAGCTCCCAATCAGCCTCTCATGAAAACCATAAAAAGAGCTGCATGATTCCCTGTATGCCTAGGAATCTACACATCTAAGTGACAGTTATTGTGTATGCTTCACTCTCTTAAACCCCACGGTGCTTTGTTTGGCTTGTGTTTTTCTCCTTGGAGAGTGTGAGAGGACGTTAACCCGAGAGTCACGGACAAGAATGCTCTAATGCTAACCTTTAAGGTCATCTGTTCCCCGAGGCAGCAGGGATGCCATTCATCCAAGCTTTCATTTTCAAACCCCCAGAATGTGGGAATTCAGACTGCTTGTCAGTGAACAAGCGGAGAACACAAGAAACAATTATGTACAGATCAAGTTATGCTTAGAAGAGTATAAAACAGAGGTCATCTACAGGTCAACGACATAAACAGTATATGCATTTTGAGAGGAACCCTATACAAAGTCGATGTCCCAGCAGTAAAAGAGATGCTTTTTGCATTATTTTGGAGCTATCAAGCCCTGGTGTCTGTCTTTGAAACAACACTCTTCAAATACGACTTCATTTTTAAAGTAACTTCAAAGTTGAGGGATGAAATAAATCACTTCAGTCGAGGAAACGGCAAAATTACCTGCTGTTAGCTCAGAATGGCTAAAGATGCGGCTCCTGTGAAAGCTTTCCAACAGACACGAACAGAGCTGACCTCTCAGCGGGGAAATGGGAGGGCAAGTGTGCATGGCTGAGTGAAGACGTAGCGCTGGATATCCATCAGTGTTAGAGAGCGGGAGAGAGACGGAGAGACTGGAGGGTAGAGATACAATCTTTTCTCAGCGTCTAACTGGGTTTAGTTGGTAATCTCGCTGGGTTTATTCTGTGAATTTCCTCAAATACCCCTCTTATCAGTAGCATCTGCAACATCTGTGGGTTATGGGAAAATCGACACGAGGTTCCCCACAGTGAGGGGATCTGTCAGTTCTCTACTGGTGTTGAATGGTTTACTGGCGTTTTAGCCACGCTTTCAGCACGGCTCTGTTGATGGCAGTGATGGTCAGCTGGTTTTAGTGAGATGTCTCAACAGTTATTGGATGTATTGTCGTGAGATTTAGTACAGACATAAATCTCCAGACATAAATCAGTGGGTCAAAGTTTTGACTTTATGAACATCTTGAGAGAAGAACCTTGCGCTGATCAATCCCAATGATTGTGACTTTGGCGCTACCATGGGGTTCACATTTGGGGTTTTGATTGAAATATTCTTGACAACTGCTAAAGGGATTGCCATGAAACTTTGCTCTTAGCCATGCACACTTGCCCTCCCCAAACTATTTATCTTGTGCTATCGGGTCATGATTTAAATGTGTCCAGTACTGAGGTTTATGATGGAGTATTTGCAAATCAAAAAAGCATTTCACAAATTTTGGTGAACATGGTAAAAAAAAAAAAAATCAGAATTGTCATTGTAAGCATGTTCAAATGTTAATATTAAAATTTAGCTCAAATGGGAGTGTATCTATGTCCCCAAAGTCCTAAGTTCCCAGGGTCCTATGTTCCCCGGGTCCAATATTCCCAGGCTCTTATGTTCCAAAATCCATACGTTCCCAAGAGTCCTATTGTTCCCAGGGTTCAATATTGCGAGGCTCCTATGTTCCAAATACATATGTCCCCAAGGTCTTATGTTCCTAGGTTCCTATGTTGCCAAGATCCTATGTTCTGGGGGTCCTAGGTTCCTAAAGTCCTATGTTCCCATAACTTAACTAGGACCCTCTGTTCCCAAGTTCCTTTTTCCCAGAGCACTATGTTTCTAGGGCCCTCTGTTCCCAAGATCCTATGTTCACACAGTTCTATGTTCCCAGGGTCCTATGTTCACAAAGTCCTATATATATGTCCCCAAGACCCTAAGTTCCCGGGTTCCTATGTTCCTAGGGTCCCATGTTTCCCAAGGTCCTATGTACCCAGGTACTTATGTTCCCAAGTTCAAAATTCTGTTTACCCACATTAACCGTCCTGTTGTTTTCCAGACCTCTTTTCTAACCCTAACCTGTTTGGAAAAGGCACTATTCAACTACTATTGATTTTCTAACCCTAAAATGTTCAATAATTAATTTTCTCTTTTCTTCATCTTTTGTTTTGCTCCCTCTCTTTTAATTGTTGGTTAATCAATTAGTTGACTATTATTTTGAATTTAGGGCTGAAATATGTTTGGGAGTTGTTCTCCATACAAATATAGTACCTGTTTGGGTGCCCCAGCAGCTCACCAGCTACAGCAGGTACCATTAAAGGGAAATTTCGGTTTATTTCAACCTGTCTCCTATCGTCCTAAATTTGTTTCAAGTGACTAGTGACATAAAAATAATAGTTAGCATGTTAGCCGTTAGCCTAGATACAGCCGTAGCGTCAGACCTGTTAAAACATGAAAGGGCAAACTTCAAGTGCAAAGTTAGTCCACTAAACAAGCTTTTTTTCCACAAAGACCGCCTCATATCGTTAGGATAAATGTCAGAGAACATAGAAAACGACATGTAAACGTGTTGTCTTACCTTACCGGGTGTGTGCCGAAATATTGCGAGAACAAGCAGCGATCTCATACAGTGCCTGAAATCTCGCGAGCTCTAGATAAAGTCCAGCTGGATACTACTCCAGGTGGAGGTGTCTCGTCCTTGGTCACATCCAGACCTTGAAAATAAGGCTGCAACCGGTCCCATTCCTTGCAACAGAGGCATTCCTCTTCTGTGGGCACTGGGGCACATCATTCACAGGTACACCACCTATCTCCAGAGCTATGCAGCCTTGCAGCAGCCATTCCTCCTCTCTCGCCCTCTACCTGTTGCGCCTCTCTCTCTCTCCTCCTCCGTTCTTCAATTTCACGAAGCTCTTCGTCAGTGNNNCTAACTTTGCACTTGAAGTATGCCCGTTCACTTATGTTTTAACAGGTCTGACGCTACTATGCGCCCTGGCTGTATCTAGGCTAACGGCTAACATGCTAACTATTATTTTTCGTCACTAGTCACTTGAAACAAATTTAGGACAATAGGAGACAGGTTGAAATAAACCAAAATTTCCCTTTAAGGCAGAGTCCAGAGTAATTTCATGATTCTCATAGTCATGATTATAGTCCCCTAATCTAACCCTAGCCCTGCCATTTTAAGTGAATAAAGAGCCAGGAAACATAGGGCCTTGGAAACATAGGACTGTTTATCATGTTCTCATTGTATGCCATATAAATTTTGGGGAACATAGGACCACAGGATTGTAGGGATGACCCTGCTCAGAGCACAGCTGTGCCTAAGTTCAGCCTCACAGAGCTGCTAGCATGCTGTAGCCGCTTGTTTAGTTGTAATTGTACCATGGGGGGGAGACACAGAAATCTGAATGTGAAGGCTTGACGAGCGCTGATAGCCTGCAGATGCCTTTGAACAAGATGCATTGTTGTGGCAATATAAAATAGGAGCAATCAATCCTGAGAGGGACATTGCTGCATTGTTGCCTTGAATTCTCACCTTCAGAAACCGGTTATCAGTGATGTTATTACAGCATTTATACTGCATCCTTTTCAAGAGGAAAATAGTTTTTGGGTCTGGTGCGATAAGGGACTGCTCATTCTTTTCTATCACGCTGCGTGGCATCATGTGCCACAACAAGCGCTGCCGGCAACATGAGGATAAAGATAAATTTAACAGATAAATTCAGCATGCCGGAAAGATCAGAATCAAAGCACACTGTGGACTCCAGCTGTAGTTTCTTCATTTGTATGTAAGACGACATACGACGGCATGAAAGCTGGATGTGCGTGCATGCAGGTGTGTGCTCACCTGCAGCGCATTCATGTTTGTATGTGTGTGTGTTTATGCGTGCTTGTGTGTGTGTGTGTGCACAGAGGGGTAAATGTTTGTGTTGAAACCAGAGGCATGCAGAGCTTCCTGTGTTAGGTTAATGCTCTCTGTGCTGCTCTCAGTGAAAACAATGGGCACGGATCCATGTTTCTGAATTTCCCTTCAGGGGGGTGATGATGACAATGGCCACTGACAGATTAAACACATTCTCTGTGTTATTGCAGTATGATGGTTAAACAAAACACCATAAAATTTCAATTGAATCTAATAACGAACAATTCACACATGTGTCTTATCTAATATACATGGGGGAGAACACAATGGAGGGGCGCATTTAAATTCAGATGGAAGACAGGGACAAAGGGAATGAATGAGCAAAAGACGGCACAGAGGAGAGCAGGTAGAGCAGAGCACTTCTGATGGAGTACACTGGCCCCCTTAATTAATCCTCAGATAATGCTGACGGTTCACAGCCAGGTCACTTTCAGTGAAACACCGCCATAATAGCTGCCCTTGACATGCTCCATATCCACAGAGTACCGCAGATGTATGTCCTAATGATAGTAATGATATTGGCAGTCATGAATCAATCAGACATGCTTGATATATTCAGCTCAGAGTCGAGAAATTTATTCTCAGGGAAGTGATACTGTAAGACAATCCACTTTCATTATGAGATGGCTCACACAGCACTTTAAGATAGATTAAGACCACACATTGAGAATAAAGACATTAATCAGTGCTCATAGTTGAGGGAAAATCCATTTATAAAAGAGGAGCCGTCAAGGTACAATATGCAATAGGAGCGTCTTTCTATTATCACGTTGTACTCCTTGTTGCACAAACCCTGCCTACTGTCTCAAATCTCTTTTAAAAAAGTCATTCTTTCATGTGCAAAAGTTTATTGCTATGGTTAAATCTGCCTTCATCTTTGGATACACAGCGCTTAGCCAAAGGCTTTTAGCCTTTTTAACTTTTGAACATCAAAGAATTTTAGAGAGTAAGAATCCTTTCCTTCCTTAAAAATAGACTCTGCCCTTGACTCTATATTGAGCACATTTTTAGAAGCAATTTCACTTGTTGCCGGAGTAAAAGGCAAGATAGCACTCTAGTATTCAGTCCTGGCTCTCTGTTATGACTACCTCAGATTTAAAAGGTGACATCACAGGAGATTTTTGTGTGTTAACCTCGATTCACCCGCTCGTTCTTATTTTTAGAAAGAGAGAATGTTCATATTGTTTTGTGCACAATGTTATGTCTTTATCTTGGAGATCTCAGTCAGTTATAACTACAGATGTGAACACAAGCAGCTCTTCAGAGGAGCATGACCTGACAACATGACCGCTCTAATGGCAGTTAAAAAAAAAAGTTGTCAGAGAGTGAATAAAAATGTGCCTGGAAACGGGTCATTTAGCAGAGAGCTGACGAACTCAAATCTTTGGCAAAACAGAGACACAAGAACAGTACTCAGCAGTCTCTCGCGTACTTTGATAAAGACGAGTTTTGCTCATTTCTAACAAGAGCTGAGTCAATCTATTAAAAACCATTACATGCATGAATGAGATGGTAACCGATGATGGGCTTTTCAATACCACCTTGGGCGCATATTGACTGGCAGGAGGGAACAACAGATATTTCTGTAGGGGAGATAAGCAGAGAGACACTTGATTGCCAAGACAGTTTCCCGATAGAAACAATTTGGGATACATGAGGTGGTTTCGTGTACGCCTCTGAGGCTGGAAACGAAGTGATTTGTGAAACTTCTCTCTCCTCTGCTCGCTGGTAATCTTCCACGATCATTATGGATAAAACTGCACCTTCATTCTGGATTCATCACGTTGTGTGTTGCTGTACAAGTGCTGAACTGAAGGGTTTTCAGATTGTTCATGCTGCTCCTAATGAGAAGACAGACAAAGAGAGTGTGTGAGCAGGCTACATCCACGTTTCCTTTATGCTTGCACAGCACACATACATGATTGTGGGAACTCAGAAATCAATAAGATGACTCCTTCTGGAGCTACTTATTGCCAATTTCAGCATTTTGGTAGAGAAGCAACAACTGCAGAAACAGTGAAGTTAAGAAAAAGTGTTTTAATCCTGGTAAACTGCATAACAGAGGTCGTAGCCTATGCCTTCATTTTACGCCTTTCCAGGCTGATTATACAAAAAAAAGTAGGCATACTCTGCCTTTGGGTGATCTTCACAAAATGCAGTATCTACCAACAAAATCCACTCAGCTTTCAATTACCAACTTCTTTTATGAGAATAAATCGTGTTGTTTGGTTACAGCATCTCTCTTTGTTGCTAGGTGTCCATCTCTCCATCTATAATAAGGTTATTTATATTGAATTCAGTATCTATCATCTGCAATGAAATACATTTGATTTAAAGGTGGTCTAATGCTGCATTCACACTAAGAGCGATGCAACTCTGCTGCAAGAGCTCTAATGAACCACTCGGAGGTGGTAGATGGTGGTAATGGCCAGGTTCATTCACCTCATGGAAAACCCTTTCTAAGTCTGGGATTAATAGCAAAGGACAAAGGTGTTAGACCTCGTGTGGATAACCCACTCATGCTCTATCTCATGGAAAATCCTCCATCGCTCTGAAAATTACTGTACAACTCTACAAGAAAATAATAAAGTGATACAGTGATCGTATAGTGAATTTTAGATTTGTGCAAACATAATGGCTAATGCTGCCTCTTGCTCCAAACATTACAGTGTACAAACAAAAACATTCATATTTTAACATTGCACATAGAAACACCAGAGGGAAACCAACCATAGAAAAACATTTTATCTCCCTAAAATGTACCTGGGATGAATAGCAAAGGACAACAATGTTAAGTGACCTCGTGTGGACTATCTGAAATGATGGCATCATGCTAATGTTAGCTAACAGACAATGTTTACTGGTTGCAAAAATAACAAAAACAAATATTTGACATGGCAAACTTAATGACAGTCAACAAATACACAAACAGATAAAGCCAGCTCAGCTTCTAACTTAACTTTACGTTTGTCCACAGACACTGACAAGCTACACCATGGAAAATCCTCCATACCTAGCTCTGAAAATTACCCACAATCCTCTGCTATCCTCTGCTGTTCATGCAGCTACTGAATTTTGACAGCAGGTGGCACTGTCGCTCCCTCACACTGAATGTATTCTGAATTTAAAGCATCTCAACATAGATATATCTTAGACACACAAAATGAATATAAAAAGGGCACACATAACGGCACTATTAGCAAATTTAGCTGGATTTAGCCTAGATCTTATTAACCGTGTTACTCAACAAAGGGCTACAAGTCATTGGTGACATTGAGCTACAAACTGACGCAAACACCTCCCCAGAAATGTAACACGTCGCGGCGACGCAGACCTCCTGTCTGTTTTTGCAAACTGAAACCATTGCCCACATTTTTCCTGCCTTCATGTGAGCAGAGGGAATGTCTGCTCGTGGTTAGGCTAATTTATACAATCTAAAATGCCATAGGCTTGTGCTAATAACGTTAGCATGTTGTATTTGTTTGGAAAACATGTTTAGTAGACAGTTGTTTTGTCAGTGAACCTTGTGAGTTGTAATGGAGCCAAATTATGTACCGTTACCTTTGTTAAATGTTGCTGTTGTCCCTGGATTTATATGAGAAGAGGAAAAGATCGCTAGCTGCTAGGCTAATTTATACAATGTTAAATGCCATAGGCTTGTGCTAATAACATTAGCATGTTGTATTTGTGGGGAAAATGTGTCCAGATAAAGACAAGTGCTTTGTCTGTGAATGCTGCGAGTTATAGTGAAGCAAATTTGTGTACTATTATGTCATGTTTAATGTGTGTTTTGAATCAACTAAACTACAGCACGCCGCCAACTAGTGTTTTGGAGGTGTAAATGCAGAGTGACACAGACACACTACCACACAAGTATAACGGCTCACAACAGTGTAGGCTATGTACGTAGGATCTGCGCACTACCATAAATCTTGCTTAAACCAGATTGGTTCCCTGTAAGTCTCTCTCAGTGGAAAATATTCTATATCAGTTTAACTGTGCGCTATATTCAGAATATTTTCATTGCTGTACCTTGCTACAGGACACATTTATTTGTTTGTTTATATTGTTTTTTATTTCATTCATTCATGTTGTTTGTTGTTTTACTTTGAAACTCACTCCTCTTGTTTCAGATCACTTCACTTCCTGCCCCTGTGCGTTTTCCCTCCCTTTTGATGACTTCACCTGTGTCTGATTGTCTGTCCTGCTCTGATTAGCCTCACCTGTGTCTCCTTATGCTTCCCCTCACCAGAGTATTTAGTGTGTGTCTTGTTTGCTTCCAGTGTCAGTTCATCTTGTGTGTCCAGCGTTGCAGCCATTTGTTTTCCAGTGTCCTTGTCTTGGTTTTTGTTGATTGACTCTGCCTCTGCTACTTCCTCATCCCTATTGGATTTGTCTGCTTTCACTGACAGTCCTTCTGTGTACCAAACCTACATTTTGACCAGTGAAGACTCTCCTCTGGTTCACCAGTTGTGACAAAAAACTGTCATTTTACTTTGCAGAACATGGGAGTTGCTGATCTATTGCTTCATTGATCAGTTAGTGTGTAAGGTACTAGTAGTGTAACTATATAGTGCACACTTAAACTGATATTAATTTTTAAGTGGGTCTTTTTAGGTTGCTAAAATATGTTTTGCTGCGCCCTGTGTCCAACACAGTAGCCTACATTGCTTGGCTTCCATGCCAGTAGATTTACAGTAGTTCCTCAAAGTCACTAGCAAAGCAACAAAGTACATAGACCTAAAATAAGCACAACAGAAACGTCAGGTCAGACCACCATCAAAAATTACACTTACAGCTGAAAATGACAACAAAAATAAACAAATCTACCAATTTCACCTATCTCCACAATTAAAATCAGTTGCCAGCTGTTTACCCAGAAGAGACTGTTGTTAGCCCAACATCACAGTGATTTAGTCTATATTGTAGAACAGATAACACAAAGTCAGATTCCTGTCTTAACTCACCTTTAACAAATATATTTGCTGTTCATTGGCATTAACAGGCTCACACCATAATAGGCTATATCAAACCTGATGTAATAAAAAGTGAGTAGTGGCTCAGTAGTTTTAAAGGGCAGACCTTGATTTACTGAAATAATAATTGAATGATAAAGTTCAGACAGTGAATAAAAATCAACAAAACTGGGTCACAAAGTGCAAAAAATCAAGTAAAGGTAAGTGACACAACCTCACACAGAACAACATTACATGACCACAGGGGCAGGATAAGCTTTAAACAAAAAGCAAAGAAAATAAGATCTTCTTGCAACAAAGTGATAAGAAAGGCAAAAAATAATCTTTGTAATGGCACATCGGCTCAGGGCCGGGGGCACTCGTTAAAGGCAGACATTTGCAACTACTTTTATATGCATGTATGGATAAGAACCATATGTTTGAGGTGATGAGGACCCTGATAAAAAATTCAAGTCCTTTAGTTGGAGGTGAGGTTATATGAAATATTTATCAAGTCAAGTTATTCCAAATTTAGACTTTCAGAATTGGGGGGAAAACAAAAACACTGCAAAAAGGACCATAAGAATCCCATCGCCTTAGGTGTACTTGAGCTTTTCATCCACTTCAGCTTCTAAAAATGACCTTTTACTGTCAGAATTGTTCATAGTAGGGATGTGGTGTTTATTTGATTTAACAGCTAACATTTTTATCCGTTAGAAATCACTGGATTGTATTACCAAGATACTAATACTAATTACTACATACACTGTTCAGTTGCAATGCAGCGCTCTACTGGGAAACCTTGGGTCTTGGCATTCACGTGGATGCCACTTGACATTCACCACTCACCCAAACACTGCTGCAGACCAAGTACAGTCCCTCATGGCAATGGCACTCTGCAACAGATCGCAAAAACTGCCCAGGAGTGGCCCGAGGAATCTGACAAAGAGGTCAAGGCATCAACCTGGCCTCCAAATTCCACAGATCCCAATCTGATTATGCATCAGTGGGATGAACTTGTACCCCAGAGGAACCCCAATCTATTGTGGCGCCTCCTTGGTTTGCACTTGGCTCCTCGGACTTGGCTCTGACCTGTCGAGACATGGACACAGGACCTACTAGGGGTGTCCTGTAATGTCTGGCACCAGAGTGTTGGCGGCGGATCCTTTGAGTCCTGTGGGTTGCAAGGTGGCGTATTGACACGTCCCACACATGCTCAATTGGACTGGGATCTGGGGAATTTGGAGTCCAGGTCAACACCTTGAGCATTTCGTCACAATTCTCACAACATGGCGTGCTGTCCTGCGGGACTGTACTTGGTCTGCAGTGGTTTTGTTTTGAGTCTAGTGGCATCGACATGAATGCCAAGACTCAAGGTTTCCCAGACCATTGCTGTTGGGATCAATGTTATTCACTTCATCTGTCAGTGGTTTTAATGGTTTGGCTCATCAGTGTATATTTAATTAATAGTTAGTTAGTGATGTAGATTAGTGTATTAACATACAGCTCTTATTTTGAAAAACAATAGAAAGCTGTTAGTAGGTTAACAAATAACAGTGGATGCGTCCTGGTGCCCTGGTGGTTTAAGGTGCTGACCAGGTAATAACAGCAACATCCATAGTTCAGTTCTGACTGTGGCCTTGGGCAGATTATGAGACAACAGGCCCCTGGGCACAGCTAATCCAAAAGGCCCCACCACCTCTCCTACACAGGAGCATACAGACTTTGTGGTGTTTTTTCTTCATCTTTATGTGGTTATTTGTCTCCTTGTGGTTGTTTTTGTCTCGTTGTCGTCTCTTCATGGTCATTTTGAGTCTTCCTGGTCCGCACCTTTTAATTTGAAGCCTCTTTTACACTGTCTATTCAAGGTGGGAATATCACGCTGTTATGCTGCCCTGCCATGGTGTATATAAGGTTTTTTTCATTTCATTTCATTTCCATAACCGCTTATCCTGTTAAGGGTCGTGAGGTGCTGGAGCCTATCCCAGCTGACATTGGATGAGAGGTGGACAGGACAGGTCGCCAGACTATCACAGGGCTGACACATAGAGACAGACAACCATTTACACTCACATTCACACCTACGGACAATTTAGAGTCATCAATTATCCTGCATGTCTTTGGATTGTGGCAGGAAGGCAGAGTACCCAGAGAAAACTCATGCTGACACAGGGAGAACGTGCAGACTCTGCACAGAAGGGCTCCCCCACCCCGAGTTTGGGGTGCCAGGAGCCCTCTTGTTGAGAGGCAACAATGCTAACCACTACACCACCGTGCCACCCAATGTAAGTATGTAAGGTGCGATCGTGTAATGGGGAGTCAGAGTGGTCTCCCCTTTAATCCAGAATGGGAGGTATAGCAACAGCCCCGCAACAGTGTCTGTGTGACGTTTTGACGATGTATTATGTGTGCGACCCACCACGGAAGATTTCAAAGGTAGCTGTTAGCAATTAGTGGCTAACTCAAAGAAGAACAGCAGCCGTTAATGTCCGCAAATAGGGAAAACAAGAAGGTCAAGGAGCTCCTTACCCTCAAAGCAGAGGACCAGATCAGCTACAATACGACAGGGATGGTAAATGATTGTTGCTGACACGTGAATGTCATTATTGTTGTTTAAAAAGCCCTACCTACATGTATATAAGTCACACTGGAGGCTGACGCTGATGTGTTGCATGCTTTGACCACCATGCCTCTCTTTTAATTACACAAAGCCACAATGCTGTACATAATCATAATGTTTGGCTCCCTGTCAAAATGCAAAGGAGGCATAAAGAAGGGACTTCATAGTGACCTTATAGCACAATCTCTGTGTAAAAAGGGCTTGGGTGACAGTTTGCAGGTGAAGTTCAGGGTCTGGCCTAACATTTTGGGCCTCTGGACCTGTGTCAGTAGGCCTGTTCAGTAATCCATTCATGGCTGTGGCTCTTTGTTGAGCATCACTGTCAACTCTTTAATGGAGGCATAAAACACTCAAAGCTCAAACATTATTCTCAAGCAGCCATTGTACTTTACAGAATGCACTTGTCATCAGTTTAATTAGGCCTATAAATAAAAAATATTGCCTGATGAGTGAATATTTCCTTTGGGCCTGCATATGGTTATAAACTCAAAAATATGTGAGTAACACACAGGTGGGACGTGTGGTTTTGAGACAATTTCAAAATCCATTAAAAATTAATGTAACACTGACATATCTGTAACCAAATCTTTATGTCTTATTTCACTCCAGTATTTACGACCGTGTCAGTAAATAGTTGAGCAAATTGTTTGCCTGTCCTTTTGACTTTATGAAACTCAGCTGCAAAATACTTTGGATGCAAATGCTGACAGATGAATATTTAACACGGTTATTTATAAAACATGGCAATGCACAACGCAGTGGAGCAGGTGAAGGAGAATCACTGTCAGTGTCCACAGAGCGTACAGCTGGCCGGTGGCAGGCCGCCACGGGGCCGGCTAAAGACAGTTTACACTGAAGTAGGGCAGCTAACAATGTTATGTGCGCTCAAAATGTTCACCCAATGGCAGCAAGTGACTAATTCTTACAGTCACATTTAGACTTTTAGCTGATGGCATATTGTTATCTTGCTCAAGGACACTTTAGCAGACCGTTTGTGGTAATTGAACCTTTTTATTGCTGTATAGTGGAGTGCAGTATGCCACATTGTGCCGACAGTAAATCAAATCCTGGAGGGGTTAATAATTCCATCTTTCTTCCTGGTCACTTACAAGGCCCGCTAATCAAATTAGCCTTAATTGAATCTATTTTGATGTCATTCATTTGCTTACCGGCCGGGCGTTGCATTTCAACATCTCAGTAGGAGAGAATAATTCATCTGTGATCAAGAAGGGAGTCTTTTTGGATTTGAAGTGATGCAAAGTGTGATGAAAAAGTTTGTAGAAAAATGTGAAAATGCACATAAAGCTCCAGCATCTGCAGCTGTGTTTCGCACAGTGAGAGATTAGATGTAAGCTTTGCTTTGTTTTCTCAGACAGTGTGCTGTACTACATCTGTATCAGCCCGCAGGCCCATGGGAGCCCCTGCTGGCCAACACAACCACTGTTTGAAACAAGCACATTCAAGAGGCTCTCCCTTAAGGCCAAGGAAAATGGATATTGATCTGGAGCCATGACTAAATGGATTAAATTACAGGGTAGTGTTGGTAGCAGGGCAGCAGAGAGAACGAGAGGGAGGAGGAGGAGGAGGAGGAGGAGGAGGAGGAGATAGAATAGAGGTGGAGGGAGAGACAAAAGGGAGGAGGAAGAGGAGAGACAGGGGGTATTGAAAGAAGTCTACCAAGTCTTTGCCTTGCAGACTGCTTTCTTTCTCTGCGACTCTTTTCATCAATAGCCCACCCAGCAGCCCTGTGCAATCATGCCGTACTCCCAAGCATCATCCAGGTCTTTATGCAGTTTTGAGCCAATTGGCTTTGGAGGAATCGACAGTCGGGGGGATTATCATTTTCCATTCAACCAAGGCTGTTGAGTGGTAAGAATGCCAACTGCATGCTGGGAGCAAAAGAAGATGCATCATCATGAATACAGAACCCTAAATGATTCCTTCAGAGAGCGTAAATCTGGGCGGATGTGCCCGGCCGGCGGTCGCAGTCAAACCTGTTTGGTATAAACAGTTAATCAATCAGCTGTCCTCCTTTAAAGCCCCTCTCCTTCACAGCCTTGCTGATGGGTCTGGGGGCTGCAGAGAATAGCTTTCTGAGTGCTTCTCCTATTCTCAGAGTTGATATTCGGGACATTAATGCCTTCACTTGTATGACAGGAATATCAAAGAGGTGAGTGTGAACTGCACTGTAAAAAAAAAAAGGACGTCAAGTCAACTTCCAGGCAACAAAATACAACATCATTATCTTAAGTTCTGTCTTTAAATCCATCCAACTCCCAGTGGTCAGTACATGTATGAACAAATCTTAAACTCCAGATCTCAAAGCTGAGCTGACTGAATCATTTCTGAGTCAGTAGATTTAGGAAGTGGAGCTCCTCTCACTGGTGACTGAAAGCAAGTGAGAACCTCCTGGTTAAAAACTGAACGCCACATCAACGATTATGACGTGGTAAACAGGTGTCTGCTGAGCTGTTAAAGGACAGGTTCACATTGTTTCAGTTTAGCTTTCCAAAATTTAGCTGAAAACAAAATATAAGGCTTCAACAGTCTGAGTATATCAACTCAAGTGGGAGGAGACACAGAGAGGGAATTTTGTCATAACAGGGTTCTTACAACTCAAGATAAGTCAGATTTAATACTATTTAAGACTTATATACAGTGGTGGATGAAGTATCTGAAAACTACATGGAGTAAAGATTCCTATTTTCTTTATTTTGACACTCCTTTCCTCCCCTTTCCTTAGTCCTGATTGGGTGTTTCTCAAAGTCAAGGAAGAATCCTGAAACGGCTGAATTTCAAGGATGCTACATCATCAAATCCCGCCTCAGGACTGTTCCAATGTTGAGTATCCTTCAAATTCTTCTGATGACTGAATCCATCGTTCAGAGAAATTTCAAGGATGCATGTGTGTATCCTCAGCAGGTGTAAAGTACCCACAATTCTTTGCACACGATTTGCTGGAAGTGACGGCGGACCTCATCAATGAAACCTGCCATAGAGGAACTCGGTGGGATTCAAATAGATATGTCAGTTATTTGGATTAATATCTCAGAAACCTCATAATTTACGCGTTCCAATGTGTCCACTGCCAAATACTGAGATTTTTTAAAATATCGTGATTTAGATAAAACATAACTGTGTTTAAACCCTGAACACAATTTCACTCATTCTTTCTTTATTGTCACAGCAGCTTCTTTCTCTTTAGTTTACCCTGTGCGTTATTAGTTTAACTTGGAGCATAATTTACCCTTATTAAGATGGACATTTGTTTAATTTGATTTAAGTTCTAATTTTGTATTTGTTTCTTTCAGATTCAAACCCATGTGTGTTTGCACCCCCCCACAAAGTCTTTTAGTATGTAATATTTACTGTTTTTAGGTATCAAAAATACTTATGATATTCAATGTACTTAAGTATTTATAGTAAAAGTTCAAGTAAATGCTGTCACTTAAAAAGACAGCAGTCAGCACTCTGCTAATTATGATTTTTTTTTTTCTGCTTCACATGAACACCACCCTAAAAATGGAGCCTACATCACACACAAAAATGAGGTCTTCTTCACAGCTTAAATGATTGAAAGGAAACCTTTGACCCCGGGGCTGACACACTGCAGTGGAGCAGTCACCGCACAGTTACCTGTCACAAATCTTTATCTCCCTGAATCATTACTCACCTTCTCTGCTGCGGGACTCTCCAGTCTTAAAATGATTGATGAGAATTGGTGCATCCAGGCTGAGCACAACTGTGCTAACAAAACACAGCCATACAGATACTGGACACAATGTCTTCTTCGTAACATGTACATCACCTTTAAAATGGAGCCTATAATCACACTTGAAGAAAAGTTGGGTCTTCACAACTTAAAGGATTTAACTAACAAAACATTCATTCATCTCTTCGTCTATTCCTCCCTCCTTCCTTCCCTATTTTTTCAGAATTGACTAGGATGCTTAGGGGAAATATATTAGAGTGAAATTATACATATTATTTCAGAGATGTGAAGTAAAATTGAAAGTTGACAAACCACATTGTGATTAATTTACGTCTAATAGAAGAAAAAGAGGTTCAATCATAAATAATATTAAAAAAAAACAACAGGGAAATGGAATTAGAATTGTTATCCATGTTACCGAATCACTCAAGGTTATATTTACTTAAGTTTCATTATTTATATTGACCAGTGTCACACGACCCCCTACATGAGTTCTTAAATTGAACACCTGTCGCCAATACATTTTATACCCTGAGAAAGACTCTTTAGTTGAAATGTGTTGGTCCTTCCATAAATTAATAAGGACGTTTTAACCAAACGCGTGTCTCAGATGCATGTTTGGACTGGCGGCCTGTATCATGGACTTTCACACTGAGTAAACTCATTTTTTATTGTTATGACTATTTGTCCTGTCCTTAAAGAGCACCTGATTTTTTTACAATTACACAGTGTCTTGATCCAGTGCAGCTCTCTACACCTGCCAACCGTATCACCGTGTAGAAGGAAGTGTGCATCTACTGCTAGCTCACCTAGCACCACTGAGCTAGCTAACGTTACAGCTCAGGCAAGGAGGAGGCCATTAATGTTAACATCTGGCACTGTCATGAGCACTAGCCTCTTGTCCATGAGTAGATGCACGCTTCCTTCTGCACGGTGATACGGTTGGCAAGTGTAGTTCGGTAGAAAGAAAACAGTTCCTAAATGAAACTGCTCACAACAAGGTCTGTGGATTATCTTGCGAACGAAATGGAGCAGTACCACAAGAGAAATCATGGAGGCAGTGTAGCATATTTCAAGTGTGATATGACCGTGGGAGACGACGAAGAAGTTTAAATAATGACAGAACGGAACGAATTGATAACATAATGAAAAGAATCCTCCATCCGCAGGTTGCAATCTACTGAATGGCCTCACACACCACCGCAGTCTGCACTTTTCCATGTTTCTTCCGTTTGACTGTTGTGTGAAGCTTGACTCTCTAGTGCCATCTATTGGCTGTATCTATGCCAACATAAAGGACACATGAAACAATGAGGGCAGTGACATCTAGGTTTGAAAAAGACTAATCTATTCACGTATGTTAAGGGAGTTTAAATGAGCCTTAATCGGGTCACGATTTCTGAAAAGAGACCTTGCTGTTGAGTTTTCCAAATGTATTTTTGTGGCACTTTGAGCACCACAAGCCGAGCGCCATCTAGTTCCATTATATAAGACAGAAGGGAGACATCTCTACGGCTGGTGTCTCCAACACTCTGCAACTCACACCAAAACAATCAAGCACCACAGGTCAGTGAAAAAACTATCCTTTAAGACAGTAAGTTATCAGGACATGTTATATTTGTAAGTCCCAACAGCCTGCAATCCTCATTTAAACGACAAATATCAAAGTTGGTGTTTTTACAGTGCAGCATGCAGCAACAGCAACATCAAGGGAACGCTGTTTCCTCCCAAAGGTCACTCCTGCGATTGTCAGAAATAAATGTGAACAGCCGTTTTTCAGCACCAAATTTGTCTCATCTAACATTCAAAATATCTGATCAAGCCCCACGGTGTCTTTTCACGAGTGGTCTCCCTCCTGTTAAATTTATTATAATACACATTTCTCATGATCAAGGCTTATTTCCTCAACTCCTGAGCTCTAATCATAAACACTTTTCCCCACTCCACTTCATTCCCTTCAGGGCAACGCTCCACTTCATGGCTAGATTGAATATTCATAAAGACTCTTCCGATGTCAGATGACACACGGGCATCCGCCTATGCTCGACATATGCATAAAATGTGCATTAACATGGTTTTATTCCTGTCTCGCTGATGTGGGGAGTGGATGTTTATAGGACTTTTAATGGAACCCATCCTTTAGAGTGGCCATCAGATTGCATGTAATCTGCCAAAGTCTCTTTGAAGATCACAATTTACAACATGCATGACTGACAGCTACCAAAAGTTATCTGATGCGGTGCACAGCAGCAGAGCAGTCTGGATTGTCTTTGCAGTGCTCTCCCTCCGGTCTGCAAGTATATAAATTGGCAAACACAGCGTGAAGCATATGGCTATTGCCCCCCAACAAATTTGTTTCTTTTTTATATGTGGCCTAGAAATTTCCTAAACCATAAAGCCACAAAAATGTCCTCTGGGAGCGTGAGATACAAAGATATTTGACAGTCCATGGAAGCACATAATCAGTCATCGCACATCATTCCACTGTCTTGGCTCTAATTGCAAAGCATTACGACTCTCTAGCTCCATCTGTTGAGACATTTTCATAATTATAGACGAGACGGCTGTGATTATGGATACAGAAGTTTACAATCCAGCTAGAGGATGAGTGCTGGATTCTTGCGAGGCATTGTAGACACAAATGTCAGCAGAGATAATGATTCACTAGCAGCCACAGATTCTTATGTAAGCACTGTAATTCTTCAAACATGCTTGACTGAATAAACTAATGAGGGCTGGCTCAACGTTCTCATTCATCTACTGAAACAATATTTTATACATCTGTCTGTTTTCTGCATATCTGCTTGTAATATTCAGGATCTTGAGAGGGTGATGCAGAGGGCAGATTTCACCAGTCTCTCGCTAACACTCTTAAACACATTCACACCTCCAGCCCGACAGAACTTGTCAAATTCACTCAGGGAAACCTCAGGTGGCACGTTTGGGTTCAACTAAGGGACCTCTTTGCCTTTTTTTTTTTTTAGACACAGTGCTAATCTTGATTACTTAATTTAGCTTTGACAACTTTAATCTTTGAAAATGCCAGGCAAAAATAATGGGCCTAATGCAGAGGCAAACATTTATCTCTTTTGAGGGATGTCTTGGCAAGTTTACAGCAAGGACGTTTTGAAATGGAGCAATTATTCTGATGGTTTTAGTTATTTTAAGGCAAAAATGTCAAATTATTTTCTGGTTCTAGCCTCTCAAATGTGAGGATTTGACTCTTCATAGTGGTGCATGATAGTTAAAGGGAATACTTCATCTGTATAATGACCATTTGTTCATCAGTTACTCATCATGTTATCCTGAATTTGTGATATTTTAAAGACCAAATATAAACTTTAGATGATGTTTGTGGCAGGTAGCAGACACACTCAAGCCTTTTGTGATGTAACCATGTCAATGAGCGCTTGAAAAACACTTCACCAGCAACTCGGTGATAACGGAGCTGGGCACACAATTGCTGTGTTGCCTGTAGTGTGAACACAGCATAAGCCTCAGTTTCAATTTGATAGCAGCCACAAATCCATGTGTCATCACATAAACTTACATTACCTTATAAAGTGGATATGCCAAACTTGTAAGCAAATGATTGCCTTCCACATCCATGACATACAAAGCAACATAAGCGTGAATCTGGAGTCTTGTTTGCATGGAGCCCACACTGTAGCTAAGTGCACTCCCTGAAGAAATGTTTCATATTTTTGGAAAAATGAAAGAGTGATTCCAGAGAGAAGCAGACAGAGGGGTCTACAGTCTGTGTTTGAAGGATATATCCAGGATGTCAAACTGACTCAGCAGCAACAACAGGTTTAAAAGACAAAGATAGTTAGAAGCTAAAGCCGAACTATAGGCTACAGATCACAGTGTAAAAGTGAACCACCACATCACTGCTGATCGCCACACAAGACAATGAATATAAAGGGAAATTTGCCGATACTGAACCTGCTGTGTGGCATCACAGTGTGTGCAGATGAACCGTGTTTGGCTTCATCCCTGTGCCGCTGCCAGCACCTGGATCTATGCGACCAGATGGGCAAGGATCTCCAAAGCAAAAGCAGCATGTGTATACATTCAGTAGGCTATATCTTCAGTAGCTAGCTAGCTAACCCTACACTTTTCAGGGTTTGATTTTGGTTTTGGAACAGGGAATATCTTTTTCTAACCTCTCCAGGTAACGAGTATCATTAATACACAACGTGCCCCAGGAACAACATTTAGCTCCAAATCCACAAAACCAGCCTGAAAATGAAGGAAATCTGAAACGACTGCATTAGAGTCAATGGAGCACAGCTGTGCTGTTGATGGACCCTGGTCTGAGCTGGCCCAACGCTACGTTATGATTGACCAGTCTGCGTCCGGGGGCGGGACTTAGTGAAGGGTCATTTGTCAAAAAGATGCCTTTCAAACATTAGAAACAGGTTTGAAATCACTGTTTTATTCTCAAAGCAATGACATTCAACAAAAACACATAAAACCTAAAACAAAAGTAAAAATATAGTAACAAATATTGTCATATCAAACAGGCTCTTTAAATGTGCCTGCTGAACAGTTTGTCAAAGTAAGACGAGATATTTCACACTTGATGTTAACACACAAGAGGGATGTTTAAAAAAAATAAAAAAAGGTCTTTAAAACAGGGACCGAAATGTATTCTAGTGAGGTGAATAGTAATAAATACCACGATTCTGGCACAAGAAAATGAAGCTGTTATACAAAAATAACATTATTGAATCAGGGAATTCAGATTTGAGGAGTTTGGACATTTGACAGTTTCATGAGCTGTGCTGAAAAATCCGAGTGTTAACCGAAGTGTCCTCACTAGACAGTGTCTGTTCATGGCAACAAAGAACGGAGAAAATCCAACCGGTCTTATCTGTCTGGTCGCATCATGCCCGGCCTGACTGGCATCATCATCGGGCGAGGATGACGCATCATGTGTGGCGGTCCTGGCATCATCTGCATGGGTCCTCCCATTGGCGGCCTCATGCCTCCTAAAATGTGACAGTGAAGGGATGAATGGTGAATGGACTGGATTTCTACCTCACTGGACAAAGCGCTTCAATTTCTGCAAGCACTTTAAAATGTTGTGTGACACACGTTAGGAGCAGTTTTTTCTTACCTGGTCCACCGGGCATCATTCCATGTGGTGGAGGCCCCATCATGGGCATCATAGGCGGACCTCCCATAGGGGGCGTTGGTAGCATGCCTGGACGAGGAGGACCACCTGTGTGACAAACAGCAAATGTTAGTGTACAATCAAAATGACTAAGATTAACATAATTTACATCAGATTCACATGTATCCCTGTCAACTGTTATATTTTGAGAGATTTATTTGCACTGTCTTCCAACTAACTAAACAGAAAAAAATGCACCTTTGTAACTAATCAATATGTTATTATATTAGGCCTCTCCCCTGTCGACCAACGTTAGTCGACAAGAAAGGTCATTAGTCAGAGAGATTTCATTGGTCGCTTTGTCGCAGAAAAACAATCCAAATGTGAAACTCTATCAGGAGCTGCGTCTTGTCAAAATAAATCAAAACCTATATGACTGGCACATGTGGGAATTTAATTTGAAAGGACAGACACAGGAAGAGGCCACACTCAGCAGTCAGACAGGAGTCATGTTACAAACCAATCACAGCCGACAGATATCTTTCCCTTCTTCTGTAAATATTCAGTCTGATAAATACGGAAAAGTTGATCATGTTAGTGCAGGGCTACCCAGAGCTTTACATCTGTCCCACAGACGATAGGCCTACACACTTAAAAACTGCGTCTGGAAGAAGATCAGCTCTGCTCTCAGGATCACAGGTAAATAGGTAAATGAAAGCTGGCACAAAAAAGGCACAAGAGTAGCATCCAGTGCCCGATCTCACAGGATCGATACAGTGTAGCATCGCAATATTTTTGTGAGGCAATATCGTATTAGCACATAATGCACTTTATTACACTGCTCAAAAAAATTAAGGGAACACCCCATCATCACAGCATAACACCAGGTCAGTTAAACTTCAGGGATATTAATCCGTCCATTTAGGTAGCACAAGTGATTGTGAATCAGTTTCACCTGCTTTGGAGCAAAAAAAAAAAAAGAGTAACAACAGGTGCAATGGAGAGGTAATGGGTTTTGCACATCTCCTTATCTTTCCTGGCTGATTCTTCTCTAGTTGTGTGGTCTGCTAGTGTCCTTGTCACTACTGGTAGCGTGAGGCCGTACCTGCAGCCCAATCAGGTTGCACAGGAGAGCATACAGGCACGCGGGGGCCACACACACTACTTCGTCACATCATGAGTTGCCGTGATAAAATTCACACAGGTTGGATGAGCCTGTGATTTCAACTTTTCACCTTAATTGTCGGTGTGATTTTGAATCTAGCCCTCAGTGGGTTGATGAGTTTGGTTTCCATTGACCGCTGTTATGTAATTTTGTTCTCAACAAATTATCCAATGTATATCAGTAAAGATTATACTCAGAACATATTCAACAGTGACTATGATGTGTTTGCACAGTTTTGTGCATCAACATTATGTATCTTTAACTAAGGGAAAACAACCAAATCTAAAGAGAAATTCACTGTTGTACATGTCATGTTTAATAAATCACCCAAATTATGGGAAAAGAGTTACTTAATATTTTTGGCTGCTGTGCCGGTGACAATATACAAGGGACCAGTAAAACTCTACTGGCAAATTGGATCCAGTGGGGAGACATGTTGCCTTGGACACTGAGGTGTATCTACATTATTAAACCAGCAATTCAGTGTACTTTTGCTATTTTTGACGAAGACATCTGCCAATTTGGCCACAAGTAATTTGGCCTTGGTGGAGCTCTATCTGTTGTCTCCCTGTGAAACATCAAAGTGCTGAAAGCCAGGCGTCTTTCATAACTTTAAAGTGCTGCTTATTTGCATTCAAAGGACACTCTGAATATAACTTTTATATTTACCTTTGTTTAAACAGAGCCATCCATAACAGTGTTAAGTAAAATGTAACAACACAGAGAGGTGAAGGAAGACGCAGGTTGTAAAACAAAAAGCTAGTTTTCTTCAGCTTTCTATTCAGGTCCAGTAGTGAGGCAGATTTATCAATTTTTAATTAGTTGTTATCCCACAGGAACCGAAAGCTTCACGCTTCTGTTTATTGTAATGAAATTCATTTCAGTTGTCCTTGATACGGAGCAAAACGCTGACAGCCTTTCCCTGTTGACTACGAATCTAACTATCAAGGAGCATTGTGTCTATGTTACACTGAGTTAATCAAATTACTGCGCAGCTGAAAGAGGGTGGACTCACCTGGGGGAGGGCCACCAGGGAACGGTGTGGGAGGAATCTTTCCCTGTTGAAAAGCAGCCGCTGTTGGGAGAAGAGACAAAAACGTTATCACACAAAACAACCACACAAATTATTCACGTTAAGCACACAGTCTTGTCTTTGCTTTTTGGGTTTGTGAAGAATTAATTTCAGCCTGTTTCATACTGTATGTATGGAATGCAAACAAAGTGCACCACAAAGGGTCTTTCTAACATTTCTGCATGGCAAAATTTGTGCTGTAATCCTGCTGTCTGTTGTAAAATTAAGTATTTGAGGTGGGTACTAATTAAAAAAATACACATAAAACACATCACTTCCAATAAAGCAGTCTTCACATGCTGATGGGATGTGTAGCCTACCATCTGTCTGTGTTACAAAGCAGCATTTAGTCTGTGAAACAACATGTCCCTCCACTGTGGACAATACTGCGCTCCAGCATCTCTCATATGGATTAGTGGTTTGTAATCTCAGAGGGGGCCCAAGTAAGCTGGTGTACATAGTGCACTATTTATGCAGGGAGCTTGGATATCCCACACACGTGCATTAGCATGCCTTGTAACAGGCTTTACTCCAACACCTAGTTTATTGTCTGGAACTAACGAGGATACGAAATAAGGAGAACAAAGAGCATTCTGTGAATTAGGAGTGTCAACGTCACTAGAGGTTATTTACATGAGCTGTATCTCAAAGAGCTGACTCATTTAAAATCCACGTCCAAGACCCAAAATGTCGATAAAAATCATGTTCCAGGTTATCTGATATTTAAAAGTTCAGCTGAGACGCATTCTGAACGAGTGGCAAAATGTCTGAAAGAATTTAAGAGCAACTGCAGCATTTCTTAGTACTTCTAGATTCACTCAGTCATGTCTTTCAGATAATTGAGCCGATAGTTTGCTTACTTGTTTTATCGATCAGGCTCTGAGCCTGCTCCTCCATCCATTTCTGGTAGTAATCTTTCACATTTTCTTTGTGTTTCCTGCCACTGCAGTGGGTCTTCCTCACCGATGGCTGGAACAAAAGAGAAGAGATTTGAGGATATTTAACAGGAGCAGCAGACAACAAAGACAGATTTGGTACATACTCTGGACTCTGAGTGCCTTTTGTTGATATCTGATATGCCAATATTTTCCAACTCTTTTTGGCTAAATGCCAATATATGCAGGATTTTTTTTCCACCTAATTGCAGAGAACATCAAGCCTCTCCTGTGGTGGAATTAACATGTTGATATGCCAGCTCCTATCATGACGGCCCACTGGCAGATACAGATATAAAATACAATGCTTTCCAAAATGCACACATTCGCTGGGCAAAAAAACAGAACTGCTTCAAATAAGGTTATCGACACACATCGACACATTACAGCTAAACTATGTTCTCAGCTACAGAAAATAAAATTGCTGTGATGTTAGATTACGTGGAAGGCTATCCACAGAAAATTACTGTGACAAAATTCGGTGACTTTTCCTAAACTTTCAATGGGTTTTACCAATTCCATGAATTTTCCAGGCCTGGAAAACACGATTGTGAAATGCTATGGCTTTTCATGACCGTGGGAACCCTGGATATTTTATTTTAAAGCCTTTATCTGCTGATACCTATGACGTGCTGGTAATAGCCTGGATCCCTAGTATACACAGAAACATGACTTACCGAATCATGTGTAAGGTAGGTGTCACAGTAATCACAGTAAAACCTGTTGAAAAAAAGAATTTGGGGTTAACACAAAAACATAGTAACTTTAACCAAAGCGGGACATATATAAATATAAAATCAAAATTGTTCATGAGTTGTAAAAACTAACTAAAAATTAAAGCCAAAGACCTCATTTACACTGACATGTAAATGGTCTTTTTTTCTGGTCTTACAAGCTGCAATATAGACACACAGTTGTGTAAACCTTTTTGTTTGGTCTGTAAACCTTTTTATCAAGCCATCATGGCCACATTACAAATGACTCCTTTACATAAACAGCCAACAGGAATGTGTTTCAGCTGTTGTTTTGAGATATCCAACACTACAGATCCCTGTCCATAAGGACATCTTTGGCTTCTGAGAGACAGGTCAGCACACTGTCCTGCAGGATCTTTATATTTAAAATGATCTTAGAAATGTTCATCCACGATCTGGATGACCTAAGCCTGACTTTGGATAACATTAAATTAAAAATACAAATACATGATTTTGTTGGCATCATGCTCCTAATTTCTATGACTGTCTTATCTACTTATTTTATTGAGTTGTTCTCTGCAGCTGCTCCACTTTACCCAGCTGTGGCCCCAGAGACGACGTTCACCTTGGAGGTAAATGGATGTTAATGCGCATTAGATATTGTTTTTATAACTTAGTATACCATCTGCTCTTATCCATTGAAAAAAGTGAATTTAACCTCGTAAAAAAGCATTACTGAATCATTATAAGGATCAAATGTTAACGTACTTCATCATATCTAAAACAACAAAAAAGTTAAGCTCCATTTGAAAACACTCAGAATCGTGGACTGTAGCAGTTTAACTGATTATATCAAGGTGTAGTGATTGTCTTTTGCTGTTGACTGTTAGCTACGATCACATCGAGGTGGAGTCCAGCAAATAGACAGAGCCCAAACAAAGCCTACAACGTTCACTGGAATCAAACTGGTCCGTTTAATTAGTTATTAAACTATATTTTACCGTAATTCTTTACGTAATACAATTATAAACAATAACTAATTGGTTGAACAATGGAAATCATTGATTAAGCATGAAAAAGATGAAATATCTGCACTTACTTAGGCATGTTCCCCGGCTATCTCCGTCGAGAGCGCGCTTCCGGTGTTCACGATAACTGTTCCTACCATATATAAGACCCACTGACAGTTAGTTCCGCCTGAAGCTTGAGGGACCGCAAGAGAATATATCTGTAAATATAATATTTAAGTTATTTATGTCCTCCAGTGGGCTCAAATTTATATTTTGACAGCAAAGCACTGATTGTTGAATTAAAAAAAAATTGCCCATAGTGTTAGTGTCTGTTAATCACAAAAGCAGCAATCTAATTTAAATGTTGCTTGTTTTGGGGTACTTTGCCCACCTTAAGGGACTGTTCATTACTTATAAGGGGGGAGGGGTGGTGCAGAAGGGGGGAGGCATGTCATATTTTTTTAAGCACTGGGGAGAGACTTATATTATTTATTTTGTCTTAGGGGAGGGGCATACAAATTTAAATGGTTGTATTTTGTATTTATTTTACCGCTGATTATTACAGAAAACATGCAGGCTTGTTTTCTTTAATTATTGCTAAAATAACACCATTTATCATGGCCAGATCATTACTACTTTATACTGTTTGTAAAGGTAATCCATAGCTCGGAGTAGAGCCGCTGCTCCTTCGTGTTGAAAGGGGGCAGTTGAGGTGGTTCGGGCATCTGATCAGGATGCCTCCTGGGAGTTGAGGTGGTTCGGGCATCTGATCAGGATGCCTCCTGGGCGCCTCCCATTAGAGGTGTTCTGGGTACGTCTCACTGGTAGGAGGCCCCAGGGCAGACCCAGAACATGCTGGAGGGATTACATATCTCATTTGGCCTGGGAACGCCTTGGGGTCCCCCAGGAGGAGCTGGAAAGCGTTGGGGAGAGGGGCGTCTGGGGTGCTTTGCTTAGCCTGCTGACCCTGTGACCTCGCCCCGGATAAGTGGATGAAAATGGATGGATGGATCATAAAACTCATCCGTCCTTCAAAATACTTTGTAACTACAGACAGTAAATAAATGTAATGGTGTAAAAAGTACAATATGTCATCATTACAACATCAGTAGAAATACTGAAGGACAATATACTGAAAACATACTTAATAAGGACAGTACTTGAGTAAGCATTTAGCTACTTCCCACCATGATCTAATCAAAATCAACCAAAA
The DNA here is from genome assembly GCF_006386435.1 of Epinephelus moara. Classification (NCBI taxonomy): domain Eukaryota; kingdom Metazoa; phylum Chordata; class Actinopteri; order Perciformes; family Serranidae; genus Epinephelus; species Epinephelus moara. The sequence goes on along the minus strand of NC_065529.1, from coordinate 39,188,326 downwards.
AAAATAAACAAAATCAGCAAAAACAATCTCTAGCACAAGATCCAAAACCAATAATAAATACATATGACCTCTAGTAATAGAAAGAAACAGCGGGGAAGGGGTACAGACAAAGCATTAGTCTTACCTTACAGGAACACCTACATAGTTATATATAATTTACACACTTTATCATTTATGCATGTACAAAGGAGCAAACAAAAAAATACCCTACGCATTTACTGTTCCCTCTCTTTTAAACTGAAAGCTTATATTATCATCAAGATAGAAAAACTGCCTTCAGGTAGAGGATCATACAATCTACACATATGTGCTCACAAAACATTAATAATCTTCCCCCTGCATGGTGACGTGCTAAAATGTTAAAGGTTATTAACTGAAAAATTAGTTTGAATTTAGTCCAGCTCAACCAGGTGTGTAGATTGTTCAAGGAACAGCTGAAGAAAATAGAGCAATAACAAGTATGTGGTCTTATAATTAAAGTTACAAGGTGAATTTATGTGTCATTTTACAACATTGCACAACAAAGTGCAAGTTTTTGCCTCTTTATGCTAGTATGAAAATATTTAAATTAGAATAAAAAAATTGAAAAAATATATATACATATACAGACTCTTACGTATACCTGTGGAAACATTGGTTTAGTGGGAATGAGGTCTGTGCAAAAGGCATTATTAGCTCTACAAATGTGCAAATATTACATCCAGTATAAAACATCTGATGTTCAGACTGAGCTACAGAATGAACATCTTGGTTTTCATTGATGAACTAACTAATTTTCTAATGATCCTAATGTTATTTATAATAACCCTGGTCTTAAATGGGAACATCACTTAAATGAACAATTCCAGTGTGTTATTTCCGTGGCCGAGGAAAATTCAATTAATGATTCAATCAATTTGTGAACATGAGCTGCTCTCTTTCAAAACCAGAGACCAGGGAAGTGAGTCTCAAACTTAAGATGTCATCAAGTCTGGAGAATTTCTAAATGAGCTTTATTCATGAACAGCAAATGTTCCCATATACTCAGAACATTCCCCTGAGTGCTCTCAGTGTCATCTACAACATGTTTCCTAATTCACTGTAACCGGAGCAGCTCCAGACTTTACACCCTATGACATCACACATTTGAGTTTTAGCACTCTAATTTTTGGATTTGGGAGAGAGTTGTTTATTTTCACTGATATTTTTGGACTATCTTAGATCAAAGGAATAATATGTGAAGTGAAGTCAGGTTTTTGAGACACCTTTTTAGTAGAATACCAAGAAAACCACCTAAAACTCTGAATAATAAGTGTTACGTTTAGAACTTGCTACGGATCATATATTGCCAAGTAAAATAATCTAGAAATGTTGGACCTACGTCACTCTGACATGTTTAGGTAAAATGGGAAAGTCATGTTTGTTTTTTAAGTGGTTAAAATCGTTCATCGGTTCAGTCATTAATTTATAAAATAATTAATGTAACCTGTGTCAATTCATTTAAAAAATCCTCCAACTTTTCTACCATGCTTTCCCTGTTCTGTTACTGCCTGTTTTCTTAGTGCCATATTGTCTACAATGGACATGTGTGTGTGTGTGTGTGTGTGTGTGTGTGCTTGCATGTGTGTAACAATGATGGCTATTTCTGGACTATTGTGGCTGACATGGACTCACTGCACCACCTCTAGTAAGAGACAACAATTCTAAAATGACTGTAAGACGACAGGGTAGCACACAATCGTATAATTAGTCATGATTTAGTGGCACCTGGTAGCCATTGTAAAGATATTTTGTTGGGGCAGCAGAAGCTCAATCCCTAGGGACTTGGCTTGGAAACCAGAGGGTCACCGGTTTAGGTCCACATATGGACCAAGTACGAAGCATTGACTGGTAGCTGGAGAGGTGCCAGCTCACCTCCTGGACACTGCCTAAGTGCCCATGTAAAGGTCCTGTTTGTGCATGTGTGTGTATTTCAGAGCCTGTGTATGTATATGACTACAGAGTGAAAACAAATTATAAATTATATCTTCTTCTTCTTCCTCTATAAATTAAACATTTACGACAATGCAACATACTACAGCCGTTTTTTGTTGTTGTAGCCGTATTATTTTAGCTGCAGTACTCTAATTACCAGAAAGAGAAAATCAACATGCCACATGTCTTCCCTTGCAAGTTCTGGGATCACTGATATTTTGACTCTTTGCTCTGCCCATACTAGTTACCTCAAACCAATAAAAACGATTGTTTTATGTAAAGGACGTTTGTAGCAACAACTCAATATCATGTTTGGTGACTGACTGCTAACACTGAAACCTGAGCAAATTGACTTGATTTCTTTTAAAAACACAGGAAGAAGGCAATGAGCAGCGAAAGAAGAAATGACCAAAAAAATTAGTAAAAAAAGAGAAAAAGAAAAACAAGAAAATTAGTAAAAAAATTGTAATAATAATTAATATTATAAATAAGTATTTTTCTTTTTTTTTTCAAAGTTTAAAAAAAAAAAAATCTTCTAAATCTACTATTTTTTTATTTTTATTTTTTTCAATTTGTGGGACATTTTTCACCAAGTTGCTCATTGCCTTTCTGCCCATGGTTTTAAAAGAAATCACACCAATTCACTCAGGGTTCAAAGGTTTAAATACTTCCAAAAGGCACCTTCAAGCAGCACAAGAAAAGTGATGTCACTCCAGGTTTCAAAAAGAGCCTAAATTGTAAAACCGTATTTGTCCCATTTTACATTTTGTGCCAAATGACCTGACTTCAACCTAAGAATTGTGAAAATGGGGGGAAATTCTCCTTTAAAGGTATAATTTGTAATATCGTAGGTAATTCAAAGAAAAATAAAAGCTGGAGGACATTTATCATTCTGGTGTTGTCATGATTAAAGTATTACATAATATGAATTTATTGTATTCAATGTTAAACTTGAGATATATGTGGCGCTGAGCTGCAAAATGAGCATCCATGATTCATTGATAAACCAATGAAAAGGTGGCTGCAAATAGCAACAGATGACGTCGACGGCCTCTACGTGATTGGCGAAGGTGACGCGCGGGCTGTTGCAACGTCAAACATCGTCCCCCTGGCCGTGCCATGCGCACTGACGCTTGTTGTTGTTGAGCTGGTTGTTATGGCTGGACAAGGCCTCGGACTAAACTGAGAGAGGTCCACCCCCTCCCGCACCACCCCGTCTCCGCCACGGGACACCCGCCACCCATGGAGGGCACGGACATGGACGTGGACGCGGAGCTCATGCAGAAGTTCAGCTGCATGGGCACCACGGACAAGGACGTCCTCATTTCGGAGTTTCAGAGGCTGCTGGGCTTTCAGCTCAACCCGGCCGGCTGCGCCTTCTTCCTGGACATGACCAACTGGTGAGTCCGGGGATGCGGAGGGGCCTGTCGTCGGACAGCAACATGACGCTACCTAGCAGCGTAATTAGCTTGTTAGCTAACGTTAAAATGCTAACAGAAAAATGGAGGCAGACACACACGGTGCTAAGGTAGTGCTGCTCAAACCCGGGACGATAAGTCCTCTCATTCCTCCGCGGGAAACGGCAGTTATGTTAGTTAACTCCTTACGATCGTTTCGGGGGCAAGCGGAAGTGAAACGGTAAAGTTTGCCCCAACTGTGACTCACAGCGAGGTGAAATAAATGAGGAGAGCAAAGAGCAAGCGGGCTAACGAGCTAGCAGGTTAATTTAAGCACAGGGGACTCTTGGTGTAGATTATCTGCCATATTACATAATGGTGTCGGGAGCCAGTTATAAACCGTGCTCTTTGTGGAGCCACAACTCAGGGCAGTCACTTCACGGTAGTCTGATGACGTAACCAGTCGTGATCTATCGACGGCTGACAACAAGTGGTCTTTGATCAACTGATATCAAGCTCTCAGATAATCAGTGATCAAAGGGCTTGATCATATCTTTTTTGTTTTTGAACAGAGGACTCATCCATAATGTCTCGTTTAAGTGTAATTTTGGTGTCTGGAAATCAGCGCGTCATAAGGATGACACCATCACGTGACTATTGTGGTAATTTGTCCACTGAAACTAGTTTACAAGTCCTGTGTAGTTTATATGAATCCAGAGCTTAAAGGTGTTTTAACAGTCAGACACACGTGCACCTCTCGCAACATGACATTAGTAGGGCTGCACAATTAATTGAATCAAATAATATGTATAAAGAAAAAGGTGAAATGTGTCAAAACATGCCATTAACAGTGAAACATCATGGTGCTACAACAATACCCCAGGCTACAACTCATATTCCAGACATAAAGGGACATGTTTGGTACATGCCCCAGCAAAAATTATATTATTACAATTTTTTTATTTTTTATTTTTCAGTGAAAATACAGTGGAAAAATTACATTCCCATTAAATCGTGACTCATATCGCAGTGGTGACATCTGACCCAATGATCATATTTTTCAGTGTATCGTGCAGGCTTAGGCCCTCATCACACAGGAAGTGTTTAAGGTAGCTGGAAGCAGCTTTTTGTTATTGTTTTTAATGAGAATGCTTCTTCTTGCTCGCATTTGCTCGTTTCTGCGCTCTAGGTGCCTGGCATTTTTGCCGGAGCACTCTGAACTCCTGGAGTTGAAAAAACTTAAACCCAGACAGGAAAAGCGCCCCACGTCATGTCAGCTTTTACCCCATTGTCCAATGGGATGATCTGTGGTGGTCACAACAACAAGTTTACAGCTGGTAAACAATTGAGAAGAAACTGGTGGTCGCAGTTGCTGGATACCCAGAGCTATATGGCCCAACACTAGGTTGACAAACTGCCCCCAGGTCGTTCTAAAATGTGCCTGGACACCGCCATCATGGAGGCAAAGCTCCTGGACCAACTGGTGGTACTCCCCATGATCCACCCTCTTTTTTTAGGGTCTCATGTACCCACACAGATCTCTGTTTCCCTGTGCCAAAAAACTATTTGCTGACAGCCTCTCACCCTCAACCAGAGCTACAGCAAGTACCCTCTGCCTCAACATTTAAGGAACTAGATACTAATTACTGTCAAATAACTAGTAAAATAAATAAACGGTAGATTGATTACACAGAAAGATTAGGATAAGGAGGTGATGGCGTGGTTGTTTTTTTTACGAGCGGCATTCAGTTTAAAAAAAGGCAGTGCAGTGCGCCTTGCGCTTTGCAACCTGTTAAGTGCTTTCTGTGTGATTGGGGCCTTAGACTTTAGTTCTATAGTATGTTTATCATTTTTGAAGGTTTCTAAATACAATTGCACAAGTACATAAGCAACATACTGACATACATACATACACACACATACAAAATCCAGATCCAGCAGATTTGGTGAACAGTCACTAAGCAGATCCCTAAAAAAGTCTTAAACAGGATTGGATTCATTAATCTAAAAATTAGGCCTAATGGCTGTTAAAATGTCTTAAATCAATTTTTCAAAGTAGGATGTTATGATTTATTTTCTTCTGATGATGCGATGTAAAATCTCAAATTCATTGGTAACACCTATTTTTTTTTAAATTATTTACAGAATGCCGCTTGCATTAACGTCACACAGATCAGGATAGCTAAACCAACAGCCCTCAGATTTTGTCTGCAGGCAAGCTGTCACTGTACCCTGGATTTAGGGTTGGAAATTAACTTTTTTGTCCACCTGCCATTGTGTGTGTGTGACATTCAGTAGATTACCATAGTGTTTTTTTTGGCTGGTGAGTGAACCAAATCTAGCAGCCACTTGCGTATTTTACCAGCATTTGACTGGCGAGTCAATGAAAACTTAACTGAGATTTCGCAGCCTGGCTGAAAGGGGTACAAAACTGTGCACACGAGGCTTGGTAATTTAATGCAAAAAGTTTTTCAAACTCAGCAAATAATTGACATTTGTTTGTTTTATAATTAGCATTAAATTTCTTACTAAGTGGCACTAAAAAAAATTTAAGTTGTCTTAGGCTGAATCCAAATGTCCACCCTCTGGACTTGCCGACTGAGCCCTCACAGACTTAAGTTGTATGTACTGTAATGTGTTCACTGCCAGCATGTTAAGTCTTTGAGGGCACAGACTGCAGGTGTTGATAGATAGCTCTCAAGTCTGTTTCATTCTTTGCTGTTGAAATGTTTGATAGACAACTACAGTCACGTACAACGTGATCGCTGCTGTCAGATTCCTCACACAAGTAATGGATAGTGTCTGCTCATCTGCACCCCAGGCAGACTCTCTGGAAGTCTGCAATAAGTCCACTTGTTCTTGTCGACTGGATGAATTGTGGTCAGCCCTCCAGATTTCCGAGGAAATGTTGGAGCCTGCAAGTCTGCATGTGCAATGAAGTCCGGACATTTGGAATTAGCCTTAAATCTAACTTGCCTTAAGCTGTAGGAACCCTTTGGATGATACCAACAGAGAGCAAGAAATATATATATGTAAAATAAACAAAAGATTTTGCATGTGTGCCAATATTCATACATATAGACCATTTTCTTCAAATTTCAGAATTAGATCCTTCAGTTTCAGAGAGAAATAAGCCCCAGACCTTGTTAAATATAATGACTTTAGTTGTTCTTTTATCTCAGACGTGTGTTAGGATGTTACATACCTTGACATGTTTCGGCCGAAACTTCCGCCTTCCTCAGAAGTGTCACTTGGTGGTGATTATGATGTGTCTTCATCAGCTGATATTAGGGAGGCATGACCGTCCTGTCAGTTTTGAGTATACATGCTCTCCCACACCTGGAGCAGCGTCCTGGAGAGGCGGCGGACGAACAGCAGGTGGCGTGATCAGGACGGTCACGCCTCCCTAATATCAACTGATTGACAGGTCAGCTGATAAAGACGCGTCACAACCACCACCAAGTGACACTTCTGAGGAAGGGGGAAGTTTCTGCTGAAACATGTCAAAGCATATAACACCCTAACACATGTCTGAGATAAAAGAACAACTAAAGTCATTATCAGAAACTGAAGACATAATGAACACCATTGAACTTGTTAAATATGTTCTCTATACCTGCGATTTTTATATGACCTGTTCATATGTTGCCATTTTACACATTGTTTCCATCCATTCTTTGTAAGGAGGAGCAGAGGATGTCCAATGTCTCAGAGAATCTCTACAACCTGCCAATTGTAGCCATAACCTTGTACGTTGAGTTGCTCTGATGTCATCTGGGAGCTGTCCCAAGAGACAAAGTGTGGGATGAATCCAAAGCTTATAGCAATAAATTAATAATGTCTCAGGTGAAATTATCTTGAACGCAATCCTACTTGAGTGTAGCCTTTTTGTGTGTGTAGAGAATCAGGGTTTCTCCACGAAATTATAAGGTGGTAAGTCACCTGAATCCTGATGCGTCTTGTCTCATGATCAGTTAGTTAGCAGATGACACAATAGTCACTTTCATTAAAGGTCTCCTAACAATGTTACGCAGATAAGTCAGTTTTACAGTCAATGTGAGTGCTGCTTAGCCCGTGGAAACAGCTGTACTAGTTTGTGGCTCTGGAGGACCTTTATCAAATCTGAGAACATAACCCCTGATGAGGTCAGTGGTGTCGTCAAGCTTACCTCAACTTTTGCTCGAAGATTCAAATAAACACCTGAAAGTCTGCGTGCAAATAAAATAAATGTGTTGATAAAAGAGACCAGACATATTCGGTGTCCCAGGACTCACTCCGTTGATTACCGTCAGCTAGGATATTTGTCTTCACGCACAACTTAGAAACAGTCTGACAAATTGTAACTGAGCTATTCAGTCTATGTCAATTCTATTTTAGGATAGATTTTCTGTAATTGTCAGTATCAGATTGATGAACTGTCACATTTGATGAAGTAGTTTGTGAGGCAGCAAATTAAAAAAGCTGTCCTGGACCTCTTGACTCAGCAAGTGTCATTTATTATCATGTATTGAGAGAAAGTATTCGAAAGACACGACACTCAGCAGAAAAAACAAATGGCTTGGCTGTCAGTTTTCCTGATGTTATTTTGTATTCAAACGGTAAATGTAAAATCTCGTAGTCAGGTTTACGTGTGTAATATCGACGTCTGTTAACACCATGCTCTTCCTTTTGTGTTGGAACAGGAACCTGCAGGCTGCTATCGGTGCTTATTATGACTTTGAAAGTCCCAATGTCAACACGCCATCCATGTCCTTTGTTGAAGATGTGACAATTGGTGAAGGAGAGTCTGTTCCTCCAGATACACCGTTCACAAAAACCTGGAGAATACAAAACACAGGTGCGAAGCATGTCACCTACATTATAAGTAGTGTCTCTGAATCTATTTATCTATGCAGTATACACCAGAGCAAATGTCATTTACAGCATCATGGTTTTGTTGAACTGTGTTTTGACTACGCTCTTCTTTGTGTACTACAGGTGCAGAGTCGTGGCCACCTGGAGTTTGTCTCAAATACATAGGTGGGGATCAGTTTGGGCATGTAAACACAGTTATGGTAAAGTCACTAGACCCCCAGGAAATATCAGATGTGAGCGTGCAGATGCGAAGTCCCACAACTCCAGGCATGTATCAGGGCCAGTGGAGGATGTGTACGGCCACTGGATTATTCTACGGAGGTAGGACATCACCCAAAATTTGACTTGTTTTCGAATGAAGTAATTAATTAAAGCTGCAAGTAACAATTACTATTTTATTATTTGTCAACTTCTGTTTGTTACAATTCCCTCGAGCTTTCTCTGACCCCAAGTTTTTAACCCTTTAAAAGCTGACGTCCCATGGAAGGCCACTATCAGCCACGGGGGAATGTTGTCTGGATGATCCTGTTTAAATTGATCTAAAACAAGAACTGTAAAAGCTGGAACATTAATTCTTCTTGCAACAGAAAACGAAGGCTTCTGTCTTCTGCGTCATCACATCATTACCTTGCGTTACCTTACCTTACATGCAGTGCAAACATGGTACTCCACCTATAATTACGCTAGTATTTCCCCGTAATGGCTGTTGGAGAGCATTGTTTAAATAATCATGTATATATCTATCTAAAATAAAAACATAACATTCATTCTTTTTTGCCGTAGAAAGCTAATGCTTCTGTCTTCTGTGTCATCACATTGTACGCTCAAGATGACGTCAATTCCCTATGTTAAATGCGGTGCAAAACTGCACAAAAACATGCAGTGGTGCCTGAGCAACGAACGATGAATCTACCCAAACGCCTTTGCACCTTGCTAAAAAATAAGCATATCTTAAAAACTAAATAATGTACACTTACTTATGGAGAGTTTAGAAAGATTTTGTTCATATTCCTACATTTACAAATCTTTTGGATCCTTTTTTTTTGTGTGGCAGCAAGTGGGTGCAGTGGTTAGCATTGTTGCCTCACAGCAAGAGGGTTACTGGTTCGAACCCAGGGTGGAGGGTTTTAACTCGGGATGAGGGAGCCCATCTATGCAAAGTTGCAGGTTCTTCCCATGTCAGCGTGGGTTTTCTCCGGGTACTCAGCTTCCTCCCACAGTTCTCGCCCTGTGTCAGCTGGAATAGGCTCCAGCCCCCTCAGTGACCCCCAACAAGATAAGCAGTTACGGAAAAAGAATAATTTGTTATGTGTGTTTATTTTATAAAATCTGATAAAATAACATGTCAGAATTATTTTTTAATGACACTTCAATTCAGTTGCTTTATCGGTTATCATTGTTTATTTACTTACATAACCTTTAAGCTTCGGTTGTACAGATTTTAGAGATATGAAGCATTTGAAGATACTCTAAGAAATGACATCACAATAAGCAAAAATACCAGCACAGGCATTGGTAAAAGGGTTAATGGCTGGTTTTGTCCTGATAGGTATTTTGCAGGTTGACTCAGTCATACATGTCATGTGTGCCTCTATCCTCCACAGATGTAATCTGGGTGATTCTTAGTGTAGAAGTTGGAGGTCTCCTCGGCGTGACCCAGCAGCTGTCCTCCTTCGAGACAGAATTCAATACCCAACCCCAGCGCAATGTGCAGGGAGACTTCAACCCCTTCGCCTCGCCACAGAAGAACAAGCACGACGCGACTGACAACAGCTTCAGAGATCCTGGCGGGGCGTGGGAACGCACGCAGGAGCCAATCCAGCAAGATCAAAATGGACTGTCTCATAATGCTGTAAATAGGGCGTCAAATGGTCTTCAAACCAACCTTTCTGTGGTGACTTATGGTCAGGTATGTATCAATCTACAGTCGACAGCACAGGCGAGCTGAAGTTAACTTGTACTCATTCATCTTAACAAAAGACAACGGTTGCAAACTTGTTTTAATTTAATGTCTAAATAATTACATCTGTGAGGCGAACATTATGTATACTGTGAACACTTACGCCATATCCCAGAGACTAACATTAACAAGAGGAGCAGCGATCAGCGTGTAAACCAGCTGACCAAAACACGCTGCAGCATTAACCAAATTAAAACAGAGCTGTGGTGAAGAAAGTAACTCTTACTTCAGTCTGTTTTACCTTAAAAACCATGTGCCCGGCCTGCCCAGTGTCATAGATTTCCCTGGCACTAAAGGAGAGAGAGGCTGCTCGCATCTCCTCTGCTGACATAACGTAAATAACAACACAGCGGCTGTGGCAGAGACATTTTGTTGTATTGTTATGCATCCATAATCGTCTTATTATTGAATTGTTACCCTCTGAATTGTAATCAAATCGACTACATGTATAATTGCCTAGAGAGCGACTGCAGACTGGTGTCTCTGTTAAAGGAGACAGACAGAGTGACAGCTGACGCATATGAACAGGTCCAATATGGGTTGAATGTGCATCTGCAGGTCCATGTTACATCTGGTGTAGGAAATGTCTGAATCATCATGCTGCATTTCCATAAACACACCCAGGTGCCATCTCACCGTCCCATGATAGACTGGCCTACAGCTACCAAGTAGAATAGCAGTAGCAACTTTAAAAAAACAAGCAGCTCTGTCTCACACAAACATGCGCGCAGTGAAGAGAGATTGTCTGAGCAGAGGACAGACGCTGAGCGAGTGCAGTCAGGCTGGGTTTACATGCTCCAGACTGAGTTACCAGTTAATGATACAAATTAAGGGCCAACTGTAGCATCACATGGCTACTGGTATCTAAGTCTAATCTTTTTTATTAGTGAGTTTAACAGCAGTCGAGCCTTTTTTCGGTGTGAGTTTGTTGGTGATGTAAAGTCTTGGTGATGGATGTGAGCCGCTGCTGCTGTGTTAGCTTGTGTTAACGCTCTGGAGACGGTCTTTTAGCGCTGTGTCTAGCCTGTTTAACGGCAGCAGGAATTTTGCTGATCTTGTAGGGAGTTTGGTGGTCTTGGATCAGACCCTCAGCACAATGGTGTTCCTCTGAAACTGTGAAAGGTGTTCCAGGGCGGCGATATGTTTTGCTCTCTGGTCAGCTCGCTGCACTTGTTATTCTTGTTCTCCGTGTTTATTGGCAGTCCTCAAACCAGCTTAAAAGGTGTATTGCCACCCACTGTGTCAGGGTGTGTAGATGGTGCCCTTGTTATGTCAGTGAAAGCAGTGTGGCTTCATATTATTGTCTCTATTTATTGGCTATAATTTCATTATCGAAATAATACATAATTTAAAAAAAAGTGTCCCATTATCAGACAATTATTCATGGACCTGATGTATATCCTGCATCCCTCCTCTTTACCAGTAGTACACCTCAAAATGTAAAGTTTGATGGTGGATGGTGGTCACAGAAAGGCTTCAGGATCTTTGAAATCAAAAGTGTTTCTGACTTTATGAGCATTAATCTGCTCAGCAATTTTATTGGTGATCCATGCATAACCTTGTGTGTAAATGATCAAATTTCTGGTCGAGGGTGGCATTAAGGAAAGCTTATGGACTGTTAAAAATACAAAGGTTTCATCCTCTGGGAGTATTAATCAGGGCTTTTCCACACACATGTTGGCTTTGCTTGACTTGGTTTGACTCAGTGTGTCAGCGTGGCAGGGATTTGCATCTCCACACAGCAGGGCTACCTGCTGGAAGGTGTTTCTTTAACTGATGATAGGCTGGTGCTTGTGAACCAACTGAAGGTTTTTCTGTCTGCCCTGCTGGTGTTATTGTGGTCAACAGCCTACTGTTGTTGGAGTTTTTAAATGTTCTGTCTGCACGATCAGTGGATCCCCTTCTCCTCTAGCTTGCTTGCAATTTCTCTGAAGAATAGGAAATATAGGGGCGAGGAATAAAATATTTGCCGTTCACATAATCTGCTTGAAATTCATATAAATTTTGAAGCAGGCGCTCCAAAAATACAGAAAATGAGGAAGGTTCCTGCTACTATATTTGTGCGGCCATACCTTTGCTATATGTTTTTTAAAACCCTGATGAAGACCTGCAGTGGTTGAAACTTGATGGCTCTTTTAAATGTTTAGCCACTACCATAGAGGCTTTTTAATATTTCCTTCCTTGTTTCTTATATTTTTGGAGTGCCTGGATTGCCTTCCTGTGTATCCTGTTGGGTTGGTTCCCGTTTTCCATGAGCACCTAACACAAGGTTTTTGATCTGTGTTTGATTATACAGAGCAACCAGTCATCTGTCTTTTTCTGATTTTTTTTTTTTTTAAATGCCTGAAGATACAGCTGGTAATGGAAACATAAAATGACGCAGCATGGTGTGACTGGGCGTGACCAAAAGTGGCAGTGGGAAAGCCCCAAGTGCGCTCAGTAAATGTTAGAGCATGACTTTGTTATTGTTTAGCCATGCAAGAGGTGTGGCTCTGGTAAATTGATTCAGAGTGAAATATCAGGACAGCTATTTGATGGATTGCTGCGACATTTGGTACCTGACTTGTCATCCAACGCCGGCAAAAGGTCCTGATTTACATTCGTCTAACAACTTAGTTTTAGATGGTCTACATCAAAAAGTAATGATCAAAATTCCTGTGAGCCCCAGCTACACTTTGAGAGTAATATATAGCCTTTATGTTAATGTAGTCTTTCATTTGGCTTCACTCTCAGGAGTAGTGGTACCTTTGCAGAATTGTCATTTCTCATCCATCCAACAGTTTTGTTTCTGCTGTATAATGATCATTACCGCCTCAGGAGATGCCTACTGTGGCTTTCATTTTAGTTGAAATTGATATCAAAGATGATATTAATGTCAAAGATGTGCAGTGACTAAGGGTATGATGATGAGGCGATGCCCACGTAAGTATTGCTGCTATAAATTGCTGCATTGTTTGTATTGTGAATTCACTATGATGTGCATCAGAAAAAAATCCAGCTACAGCTTCTTTACACCAAGTTTATGGTTTCTGTTGCATCCACCTATCACTGTAACAACTCACCTCACTCACCTTTATCACCTGAATTTCTCAGGCGGGGCCACTTTATTGTTAAATTATGCAGTAGTGTGACCTCATAGCTGTCGTAGCCGAGTCTTTATTCACAGTTTCAGCTAATAGCCTCTCCTGGGTGGCTGAACTGGACTGTCGAGAACCAGCTTTGTCAGCCAGTTGGGGAATTTAAATGAGACATTAACTCAAAAAGGACTGTCTGGGCTGCTTCCTACATGTACTGCAGGTTTTGGCACTGCCCTACATACATACCACACTCAAGTTTTCCACAAGTATCCCCCTGTGTGTGCTGTCAGGACAGGAGTGTTGGCTTGATTTGGTTTTGAATTACTTCACAGTTTTACTTTCATCTTCACATATATTCACTTTCACTCCACATAAACTAATACTTTTTCTTTCACTTTCTCCAGGGTATTCACGGACCCTATCCATTTGGACAGAGCTAGAATGACAAAGACTTCCCCCCTCACACACCATGGTGGATGATGAGCTTAACACCCTGGGAGTCTTTACGTGCAGAGGAGTCGGAGGGGGGGAGGAACAGTTGTTTTATATTGACTCATGACAACCCTCTCCCCAACCCTATGGCCCTTTCCACAGAAACACAAACTACAGTGAGGTGATGGATTACAACCGCTACAGTGAAAACATCCCACCTGACGTCAACACCCGGATTCGCATGTGTGAATGCTTCATTTAAGAGTGCTATAAAACCTTAAAAATAGATACACACGACTATTTTTTATTTCCACTGTAAAACGAGCCTAATTAAAGGGAAAATCAGCCCTAAACAACCAACGTACAATTTGGTATTCCCATGGATAATTGAATACTTTGTCTCTTCAGGGTTCCTACACAGGTGTGGAAAAGTTTGGAAAGCTGCTGAAAATTAAACAAAATGAATTCTGATAATTTTGTGGCCTTAAAAAGTGTTAAAGAGATACTGAAAATTGTGGGATGTATGATTTAGGTGGGGGAGAAGTGTTTGGATTTTCAATTTTCCTCTTAATGAAAGCCTTACACCAGTTTTACACACAAACCTACAAATGATGTGGGATGTCAAACTTCAGATATGATAGGTATGACACGTTTTACCAGACTGTTGGTCACCAGAGTGTGCTATTCATTTAATAAACCACAGAATTACTCTTAGATAAATTGGTGCCTGGTCAATTTAGATGGGATGGACAGTTGAGGCGTTTACATTTTGTGAGCATTCACATCATGACTTGAGCTTGCAAATTATTTTTTTACCTGGGTGTCTTCTGTTGTCTGTAACAGCTATTTTCCCAAGGATTTGTCTGAAAGAGAGTCAGTCATTAAGATAGGCAATGTTTCATCCACCACATACCCAGCCACAAGCTTCATTACGTCTCTGTAGCTTGTAGACTGCAGCTGTCCACCATTAAAATCCAGATTGAGTTGTTCAGTAATTGTAGGGCCACAGCTATCCTCCGTGGCCGCTGAGGGCTCATATTGAGTGAGGTGAATTTCCACAAGATTCTCATTCTGCTGTCGCCGTAGGTGTTTGAGGAGGTTTGAGGTTGTGTGGAAATAGTCCTGGAACAGTAATGTTCTTGTCGTCGTCTTTTCTCCCGACAAACTCGACGTAAAGCTGCTGAATGTTTCCATCTTCTAAGCTGCTTGGTAACATGAACTAGAATGATTATGAAATTTAATCAGAGGATGTGATTGAATGTTTGATTTCAGATCAGTAGGAGGGTTGACAGCAGAAGTAAGGTTGTAATGAGTTATTTGTTTTAAGGGTAACTGTAATATTATTACTTAACTTTTGTTGGTAATTTGCTACACTACTTGTTACTGAAAAGTAGTAATATTACTGCCCAACACTGGTGAGGGGCAGATATGATGTGAGGCGTCCATAGGAGAGAGCTGTTAGAGAACTTTCCAGTTGCAGTTACAACTTGGATGTTGATGTGAACATTATTCAGATTGGAAACGAGGAATTACAGTAACTTCGTATTAACTCTTGGATTCTGCTTTTACAGTGTCAGGTTCAGCATTACGTGCACCAATCTGGTAATGTTTTCTTTATTCAGTCACATGAATTATTCAGATGGTTTGTGATCTATTATAGAAAAGACAACAAAGTGCTTAAAATTACTTTGAGAACATATGATGTGCTGTCAGTGGAGAACAGTTATATTTATAGCTGAAAGGAAAAGAAGTTGCCGCTGATATCGGTTTCTGTACATTTATTACTCAAATCTTACTATTGTATTTTCATTGTTGATTAGTCTGATTATTTTTGTGTTTACTTAATTTGTTGTTTGCTCTATAAAATGTCAGAAAATTGTTAAAAAATAATGTCAGTCAGTGTTTCCCGGGACCCAGATGACATCCTCAAACATCTTGATTTGTCCGCAACCCAATTTTTTTTTTTTAGTTTAATGTCATATAGTCGTTAAAAAACAGAAAATATTCACATTTAACAAGCAGGAGTCAGAGAATTTTCCCTTTTTTTCCCCTTAAAAATGACTCGAATTAGATTAGATATCAGATTAATTAATTATCACATTTGTGGCCGATTAATTTAATAGTTGAAAAATAGATTAAACAATGCAGCTCTAGTAACTATCCTTTCAGGCTAAAACTGAGCAGCTTTGGACCCTCCTTTCACCCAGACTGATTTTTTTTATATTTGCACAAAGACAAACTAAAACAATAACATGCAAACAATAAATTCAACAATTGTTATCTGACTTATTAGAGATTTTTTTTATATAAACTCACTGCCAATAACCTTAAAAACACACTTTGTTTCCTGTGATACTTTCATTTAGTCTCAAAGAAACATAACAGTCAGACCACTGTCGTTGTTAAATTAAAAAATAAATCTTTATCATGTTTTAGTTTTGAGACTTTAATCAGACACATTGAACGCCACATATTCACGCTCAAAGATATTCAAATCTAGTAGCAAATATCCTCCACTTCAACTTCTGCAAAGTATATGGACCATACCTGTGTAGGAACCCCGTCTCTCCCAAAGATAAAACCCAGAGAACTACAACACTAACCTGTGTCATGTGCAGGTTTCCCAATTCACACTGCATGGGATGTGTGTGTGTTTTTTTCTTTCTTTTTTAGGGTGGGTTTTCGCTTTAAATAGATGCTGAAGCGCAAAAGGATGCGAGTGAGTTTTGAGCAAGTGAGGTGTGAGGAAGGGTTTAAAAAAGCCATCTAAATCTATTTTGCCTGGTGAGTGACTGTAGTTTCTGAGTCCATGTCTACAGTATGTGTAATAGATATATATGTATGCGTGTGCGTGTGTGTGTGTGTGTGTGTGTGTGTGTGTGTGTGTGTGTGCGTGCGTGCCTGTTAAGTGTGCATGTATGTTATGGTTTCTCTTTGGATTTAACTGACAAGAAAATGGTGTATACTACTTGGGCGATGGATGACGTGTCGATTCGCACACACACATCCATATTGAGAGAGCTTTACTTGGGCGTGTACCTCTGAAGTATTGTCGAGTGATTCTGCACCATTTGGATGAACTGACTCACTAATTGCCCTGATGTAATTATTTATTTGCTGTCTTATTGTGCACTGCAGATGCAAAAAAAAAGAAAAAAAAAGAAAATTGCATTTACAGCCAGCAGGTGGTGCTAAAAAATCAGATGACCAACTTCAACCTGACATCATGCTGAGTACAGTGTAAAGAGAGGAGTGATATGAAAATGAATGGTTTGCATCAGCTTTATTAGCACTGATGTTCTGTTACTGCTATTTGCACAAACCTGTCTACCACTTCTGAGGAGGAACATTTTGTTTTTGGCTTATTGTGGATTGTCATACCAGCATTTTCCAGAAAGTTTTATTGGTTTGTTTTGCCTATCTGTTCTCCCTCTAAAGGCCTATGTTCTTCACAGCTTTAAAGTTTGTTTCCACAAAGTTTTAAACATTACTTTCACGCCTGCACCGATGTCTGGTTTTAAAAATGAAGATTTATTCATGTCTATCTTGATCACACTTTTTGTTTTATTTTTGCATACCTGGAAATCACAGTCTGTCTGCTATCACAAATGGATTTTTACTTCAGCTTTGCTATGTTCATTTATGTCAGACGGTGGATTTCATCATGTATTTTGGGCTTTAAAATAAAGTGGGAAAAGTTGTTGATGGAACTCCATGATAGTGTTACATTTTTTTCTTTAAGTATATTTTAATTTATCAGACCGTCTCCTCCTAATTATGAACATCTGCATGTTATTCATGATGTTTCAAGTTCATCGCCTCTATGATCATGTGTCTGTAAAATTCACCAGCATTCTGTGTTGCAGCTGTATTTGTGTTGAGAGTCAGCTGAGAGTCCTCCTCCCAAACAGTATACACTGTTCTGTGTTGCCTCTTTTCGTCACGTCAGTCTCTTTATGTGTACGTGTGTGAGTGTGCTTCCTCCTTGTGAGCTTGCTCATGTGTGCATTTTGGTGTGTGTGTCAGTGAGAGAGAAACAGGTGATGAGAATTTGAATATTGCTGGATTCATTCTCTAGTTTTAGTTTGTGACTATGTTTGGATTCGAGATGGGTGGCATGGTGAGTGGATGCGATGAAAGTTTACATAGTCCTAAGATAGCACATTTATCTGAAGAGAAACTGTCAAAAAATAGCTTTTTTTCCCCTGTATCTATAATTAAGCATTTGTATGATTAAATTAACACTGAAACAATGAGTAAGTTGTCTTTTTTGAGGGGCCCCAAACACTGTGCTGCTTTTGAACCTCACATTACACCAGGCCCAGCTGATGTCATCTCACTGTAGGGCTGCAGTGTTGGCAGTTTTACACTGATAGTTTCAGTCTATCCTGTGTGTGAAATATGGTGCAGATATTCATGGTGCTGAGAGGATTAATCCTACTGATTTAAGTGATTCCCAGACTTTTGCTCGATTGTCACAAGTAGGTTGAAGTTGTTATGTATCCTATGAAATGTCAGAATCACCTTTAATGGTCAAGGAAGTGTATCCACATACAAGGAATTGGACTCTGTGTTTTTTGTTGCCCTCCATGTACATATACCAAAATAAGCATATAGTTGAAAACAAGGACAACAGTGCTAAAGGATAAACAAAAATTTGACTACTGTGCACAGATATGAATATGTTTAAAAAAAAAATATACATGTATAAAATATGGTTCCCCTTCAGGAAAACCAGGAGAAGTCATGGAATTTCACAGTGACATTTACCAGGCCTGGAATGAAAGTAGTCAAAATAATTTAAAGTTTTGGAAAAGTCATGGAATTTTGTTGTGTCACGAAATTATAATGTAATATCATGGCAAATTTATTTTCTGAAGCTGTCAGCATAACCTAGCTCTAATATGCATCAGTGTGTGACAACATTTGTTGACCATCCTGTGGGTTTTCTTAATTTTCTCCACATGTTCCTTCGCTCTCTCTCCATGTATGCCAACTGGCTAAAATAACAATTATGGGCTAGTAGGGTAAGAAAAAAATATATAATGGGCCCTTGAAAAGTCATGGTTAAGCTTTGAAATGTTAAAAAATGTGTGGAAACCCTGATAAAAACAAATAAATTTAAATTAATACAACAGTGCAATGGTGCAGAATGTAGAAGGTGCTGGGAAAAATATGGAGTGATTAATGTAACAGGTTGCTTATACATGAGGTAGGTGGACTTAATAGTAGCCTATACTGTGTGTGTCCCACATGTTAGCCTGCCATCCCTGTCTGGGTCCAGGCACTATTGGAAAGAGGAGATTCTTAACTTTCTAATGATATAAGTATTGTTTTTGTACTCCAAATATTAACCAAAATATGGCGCATTACGTCATGAATGTGATAAGGCAATAACGTTGAGAAAACGGCCGCGAACGTTCATAGTACGGTGGCCGCGAAGATACGCGACAGATGTCAGTGGACTTGGAAAATGGAAGCCTATGCTGTAAACTCGGGCCCCTATGCTCGGGCCTGTCCCGGATCAATAAAATTAAACATAAAACCAAGGAGACATATTTATTTTGTCGCCAAGGAGGAGAAAAACAAGCCAAACATCAAAAGTAGAAGAAGAAGAAGAAGAAGAAGAAGAAGAAGAAGAGAAAAACAAGCATACCCAACAAAATGGCGCAGGTAGACGGAAAATGTCGGAGTAACGGCCGTTTGTTTGAAGAGGAGTTAGCATACACAGCTAGCAATGGACTTCACACCACGATATTCACAACTTGGATTAATTCTTTATGAAAAAACCCTTTTGTTTTTAGCACTGAACCCTTACGGACTAAAAGAATTTAAATAATCGAGGACTGGACGTATATTCGGACTTTAGGAGCTTCAAAGGTAGGAAGTTAGCACTTTTTTAAATGTATTTTTCTCCTTTACCATGTTGGTAAATCTGAATGAATTATTATATGGTGCTTATGCTTTCCCTAAATTGAACTTATTGATTATATTTTGGAAAAATAGCCGGGGCAACAATGTGTAGCAGAAAAATTTCAGGCTTTATCTTTGTATTTTAATGCAGGTGCTAAGCCACTTAGGGACTGTTGGTTAACGTACTTAGGAGAGGAGAGGAGGTGGTGCCAAGAGGAGGAGACATGTCAAATAATTTTTCAAGCACTACATTTTTTATTTAGGTTCAGGGGAGGGGCATTCAAATTTAAATATTTGTATTTATTTTACCACCAATTTTGTTACAGTTTACGTCCACTATAAATTTGGCCAGTACTTTGGTTTATGACCAAATACCTGCAAAATTAATGACTTTCCCATCATCTTCAGTTTGTAGCCTACCTTGTGTTTAGTGCTAATTACACTGGGAGAGAAAAAGAAATCCGCTGAACAAAAATTAGGACCCTGGATGTGGAGGTTCAGGGCTGGTGTGGTTTTGTGGTCTGCGGTTGTGAGAGCAGTTGGATGTACTGCCAAATTCATAGAAACTCAAGTGTGGATGGTCACTTAGTGAAATAAACGTCTATTTCATTAGTAACAGCTCTTGGTGCACTTCCTAAAAACTTGCATCATCTGTGGCTTTGTGTTGTGTGATCAAACTGCAGATTTTAGAGTTGTGAAGAGGCCACGGCACACCTGTGTGGTAATCTTGCTGTTTAATCAGCATCTTGATCTGCCACACCTGCCAGGAGGATGGATTATCTTGGAAAAAGGGAAGTTCTCACTAACACGGATTTTAACTTGGGAGAAATAAGTCTTTTGTGTGCATCAAAAACTCTTTGATCTATAGGAGAAAAAACTGAAGTGTTTGTATTTTTGTACAGTGTAGCTAGTATGCTACACTGTAGTCTTGCACAAAAGTAAGCGAGTGAATATGGAAAACATAGAGTGCCCCAGGAATGAGCCCTATAACCTGGAATGAGTTAGCATTTTAACAATCCTGGTTCCCTCCTCTCAAAGTTAGTGGGTTTTTTTGTTAGACACCTGAAATAAAGTCTGTGGTTAACACAAGCTTAAGAGACTTTCAGGTTTTGTTCTGTAATGAAATATGTTGATAAATACCCCACTTGGGAATTTTGAAGCTTTTATGTGTCTTAGAAAAGGCGGTTGCTAACAAGTGGCTAAATGAGACTACAAAGTCATCACACCAACTGTGCCGTTGCAGCCTCATTTTAGTGTTAAATCATGGGACTGTAGTGGTGTTCATTTGTGATGATTATCTTGCTGAAGAAAACGTGTAGGCCTAAGTATCATACATACATGTTTGCCATAGAGTTTATTTTCTGCAATAATCCAAAATCCAATTGAAGAATCCCATTGGCTTTTTGACAAGGGAATCAGAGCAACGCTAACTTCAGCATCTGCCTACAGAAAAGCGTCATCCCTATTAGCATCAGCATGTTAGCATGCTGTCGTAAGCATTTAGCTCAAAGCACAGCTGTGCCTTAAAGTGCAGCCTCACATAGCTGTTAGCACGTAGCCAAGTTTAAGTTTTATATTTTACTTTTACAACCTGCAGAATATGAGTATGTGGTTTGTTTTGTTAAAAGTAGCAAAATGAATAGGGAAAAACTGTTGCAAATTGCAGCTTGCATGTTATAAATGGTTATAAACGGCCTCCAGGTTAGCATGCAGATGATTGGTCTGATAATGACTGAACAGCTCCCCCTTGTGGAAATCAGCAGCCTGCAAAACATGAAAAAGGATGCATCTAAAAAACTGCACAAAACAAAACAAAACAAAAAAACACATTTGGTCCACTTATAAAGATTATTATTAAGAAAAAGAAAAAGTGTGGACAACCTAGGTGGTGCACTCACTTTTTTTTGAAGACATAAATAAATGAAGGAGGGCATACTGCTCACATGGCTGAAAATGTGCTAACCCATAATGCCATAATAATATGCTTATTATTTAAGATCTAAAAACAAAGTTCCCTTTTACACCTGCTGTTGATGATATGCAGCAGAGTCTGTAGAGTGGCTGATGATCATGTAAAGACAGAAGTGTCAGTTTTTGCTGTTACTCAAACTCCTTTCAAAGGTGTCCAAACGGTATCAGATATCATACAAGGATACACACACAACCAGTTCCACAGAAGTACTTGCAATAAGATGCGTAATGCTTCGTGTCCATGTATTCAAATTCCTCTGTTAGTTTAGTAATAGTATACTTGGCTCTTACGACATTCGTGGATTTCCAAAGAAAGGATGCACCAGTAAGCATGCACAGGTATCCGGTACATGTAGCCTGGAGGAAGCCTCTGGATTTCACTGGCTCCTACAGGCAGGTTGAAACTCAAAATGAATAGATGTTTCACAAATATTCATTGGTTGGTCTTTGGCACAGGTGCAGATTTCTGAGGAGGTGCAGGGGGTACATGTCCCCCTCAGTGTTTAGAAGTGCTTTTGTCCCCCCCTACAAAAAAAAGTCAAGTCAAGTCAAAAACTCAAGTTGAAAATGGCAGAGGACTTTTATTTGACAAAATTAAAGACATTTACACCATAAACTGATGTAGAAATGGCACAAATTGGTGCGTGAACATTCAACAGAATGCAGGAAATTGAGTGTTTGATGCTTAAAATTTTCCAGCAGGGCCCCAAACCCCCCACATTTCATATGTGTCCCCCCCAGTGTTTAAATGAAACCAACGCCCGTGGTCTTTTGAGTGCAGCTTGCACAGTCACATTGGATGAGTCTGAGGGTGCATACAGGAACACATACTGTATCTGTGTGTTGATGTACGAGAGATAGTGTGTGTCTGTGTGTGTGTTGGTGGGTGTGATGTCTATGCGCATGCAGGTGGAGAGCATCGAGGCGAGTGTTTGAATGGGGCTTGTGTAGACATCGTGTGACAGGGTAACTGAGGACAAATATTGACTTTTGTTTCAGCGTGGATTCTCCAAAGCTCCTATCATATCTGTGATCTCTCCTAGCACTTGAGTCAATAGGTTTGTTTTGGTAATGATGGATAACTGCCCATCATTCCTGTCAAGTCAAACAGACCTTTAGCTCGAGGCTTCCAGAGCATGAACGTGAAGGAATGGAGCACAGGTGTCTGCACTATAGGTCCTTTGTTTGTCATTAATGTGAGGGGCACTGTAGTGCTTTGTAGTAACCTCAGTGAGTTAAATATGTAGAGAAAATGAATGCATGTATTGGTAAAAAAAAAAAAAAAAACTACATTTGAATATAAAGACATGTTTTTTATCCAATTGTGCTTAAAATTCAACAGTATATAAGATGTTTAATGAAGCACTGATTGCAGTGAAACACTGGGGGAAATGCTTGTGGCAAACTGAAATGTTTAATTTAAAAATCTCTTTCTCTGATCCTTATCTGCCAAATTAACCTCTCCATACTCTCTTGCCCCCAGCAATACACAGCAAACATCACTCCCCAAATACATGCATGACTACACAGCAGTGATACTAGATTTTACTTCCTCAAAATTTAAGCTCAAATATTGAAAGATGACTCTCACATTGGCTCATTCAGTATCATGCAGAAACTGTGCAGTGAGTCTGACGGATGAAGTGGTGCAGTCGGTGTCGGAGACAGGAAACAGACGTGTGTTTTAATATGCCATCTGGTTGATAGAGTTTCTTCTGCCTCGAAAGTATCAATGCGATTAGATTAGAGGTGTTATTTGTCTGGGTGGGGAGTGCCACGGGCATCATAAACGACGACGAACATGAGCCAGTCTTTTTGTGAAGAGATGGCTCTGAGCAACAAGGACGGTAGAAGATCATTTACTCAGATTAGAGATGAGATACTGCAAATAAAAAATACTGTTACAAGCGAAAATAGTTTTTCAAAATTTCTCAATAAAAAATGTGCAGAATTATTATCAAAACGGGTATAAAGTAGAAGCATAAAGTATAAAAACCTGGCCTCTGTCAGAGTAATCTTAAATCATTAACAGTATTTTAATGTTTTAACTGGTCCAGGTGGCAGGTTTTACTGTTTTATATGCTCCTCAGTAGCAATATTTAGCTCTTTACAGTAAAGCAACACATTATGAGATTTAGTCTATAAAATCTTTATCTCCAAAAGTAAATATTCACTACAGCTGTTGGGTAATCGTGGTGGATTGAAACGCAGATCCATCTTAAATTTAGGAAAGTATAACTATAAAGTTGCACCCCAAAGCGAGGCCAAAAAATCTCTATCACCCCCTGGTGGTTGGCTGCGGTACAGATGATGGAGATGTTAGCGGACAGGCCAAACTAAAAACTCCAAGTACATGTCAAATACATTTTTCACAAAGATGGTTTCTGCCATTTAAGGTTGTTCTTATCACGCTAATGTATGTTCAAGTGTTTGTTTCTCATTGGTTTGGTTATAACTAGTAATGATGATGATTTAAAAAAAAAAGGTGGATTGAGGTCATGACTGACAGCTACATGTGCCAAACAGCATGCTCGCTATCAATGGTGCTGCTCGAGATTGGTCAGACACCGGTATGAGCGAGAACTCAATACTGGTGGAGAATGCTACTGTGTACACTCTGGCTCCAAATGACGTCACTAGCGAGAGTCTGCTGAGAGTCTCTACCACGTTTTGGTGCGAGTTACAGATGTGCTGCTCAGCTGATCTTCTGCCACCTTATTTACTCAGAAGAATGTACTGAAACAAGTGTATTTGTGACTAAAAATGGCAGTTTACTTTTTGGGCTGGTAAAATATATGTTCGGCTGATAGACTTTTTCATTTACCAGTCCCCTTGGCTTATGAGTAAAAAAGTTAATTTCGGACACTGCTTGAAACCCATCAGCTTTTAGTCTGATGACGATAAGCCTCTAGGAGCGAGGGCCAGTATTTTGGTTTGATGCAGTGTAGCTGATGGATATCCTCTTAAACTCCCATGCACCGCTCATTTCGGCTAATCTCTTTAAACAGATATGTGCATATGAAAGCAGAAAAATCACAAAATTAGCTAATACTAGTCCATACCCATTGGTAGCTTTGTCACCTTCTACCTATGCCAATCCTCAATGCCTATATGCAGTTTCACATAGATTGACCACATCAGTGAGTAAATGTGGGACAGACAGAATGACTGACTGACAGAATGACACACTGACAGTTTCCGTGATTATGTACAGCATACCATACCATGACTTAGTCATACCAAAAATTAGAAAAAAAACCCAAACATTGGTCCACA
This sequence comes from Epinephelus moara, assembly GCF_006386435.1. NCBI lineage: Eukaryota > Metazoa > Chordata > Actinopteri > Perciformes > Serranidae > Epinephelus > Epinephelus moara. The sequence goes on along the minus strand of NC_065529.1, from coordinate 39,163,493 downwards.
GGGGGAGCCACAGCGATCGGTCGCATTTTAGCCATTTTTAAGCATTTTTCTGTTGTTATAG